>NW_020664409.1:22880077-22888946 GCF_002925995.2 Terrapene triunguis
GTGAAAAAAGCTAATGCGATCTTGGGATGCATTAGGCGAGGTATTTCTAGTAGGGACAAGGAGGTGCTGCTTCCGTTATACAAGGCGCTGGTGAGACCTCATTTGGAGTACTGCGTGCAGTTCTGGTCTCCCATGTTTAAAAAGGATGAACTCAAACTGGAACGGGTACAGAGAAGGGCCACTAGGATGATCCGAGGAATGGAAAACCTTTCGTATGAAAGGAGACTCGAGGAGCTCGGTTTGTTTAGTCTAACCAAAAGAAGGCTGAGGGGGGATATGATTGCTCTCTTTAAATATATCAAAGGGATAAATACCAGGGAGGGAGAGGAATTATTTCAGCTCAGTACTAATGTTGACACGAGAACGAATGGATATAAACTGGCCGTGGGGAAGTTTAGGCTTGAAATTAGACAAAGGTTTCTAACCGTCAGAGGGGTGAAATTTTGGAACAGCCTTCCGAGGGAAACGGTGGGGGTGAAAGACCTCTCTGGCTTCAAGATTAGGCTAGATAAGTTTATGGAGGGAATGGTTTGATGGGATAGCGTGATTTTAGTCAATTAGGCAATAACGTGCCATCGCTGGTAAAATGTGGGTCCGGCTGGAGAATCTTGCCTGTATGCTCGGGGTTCTACTGATCGCCATATTTGGGGTCGGGAAGGAATTTTCCTCCAGGGTAGATTGGCAGAGGCCCTGGAGGTTTTTTGCCTTCCTCCACAGCATAGGGCAGGGGTCGCAAGCTGGAGGATTCTCTGCGACTTGAAGTCTTTAAATCACGATCTGGAGACTTCAACAGCTGAGATAAGGGAAATTGGGTGGGTCAGCTTTTGTGGCCTGCATCATGCGGGAAGTCAGACTAGATGACCATAATGGTCCCTTCTGACCTTAAAGTCTATGAGTCTATAAATGCTTCCATCAACACTTCTGTTGCCTCAATTTTAGTTAACTAGTCTCATCCAGGTGCTGGTTTTGGCCAAGGAAAGGAAAGACACAGCACCCTCTGGGTTAATGAGGAGAAAAAAGACAAAGAGATGCACGTCGGTATACTGATGGCATTTTTCCCAGTGGTAGTGACAGAACAGATCCTTGTAAAACTCTGAATGAGAGAATACTAGATGCAGATGAGAAATTGTTTAGTACAACGTTCTGGAACTTTATATCAGGCCAAATTAAACACAGGGCCATATTTGTGGAGTTCTTTTCAAACAAGCAAACAAAATATCCCTTATTATTTTCTTCCTTATGTTCTTTTCAGAAAGACTCCTCCTTCCCCAGAGGAGTCTACTTCAGTCTTTAACAAAAACTCAACTGCCTCCCTCATACCACAAAACAAAGGCAACAAAACAAGTATATGTAAAATGACAAACCAAACAACTAATTGGTCTCTTGTCCCTTCTTCTGGGAGAGGCCCTCAGCTTTTCTGGCTCCCACCAAGTTACTCACTCGTCTGGGAGTAAAGAGTACATGAAAGTAGTCAAAACTGAGGAATTGGGAGAGGCAATAGAAGGGTTATAGTAATATGACTTCACGGTTACTCAGTGAGACATTGATTCACTCTTAAGGGTGCCACGTACTGAGTCACTAAATCTACTATGAACAGCATCCTGGCTTTCCTACTCAATAAATGACCCAACCTGGCACCCTTTTCATTACAAGCTCCAGTATAACTAGTGTTGTTAATAACACCTTCTTATCTTGATAGGATCCCATATATTTGTGGGTATCATCTTTTTCCTCTTCTTCAGTCCTCAGATCCTGAAATGACTGCACATCAGATAGAAGTTAACACTGTACTAATTTCATAATCATGCCTTCTCCCCATAAATAAAATCCACACTTGTTTTGGCAGAACTAGTAATTTTCATGGTACTGCGCATATGTGACTAGACATCTATGATAATGGAATATTGAGAGTGATATTCACTATATTTTGTTTTCATTCTGAGGCTGATATGATTATACATATGTTATCTGAGAGCTATTCAGACGTTTATATAACTTGACTCGGTGGGTCAGTCTAGTTTCTAATGTATATCACAAGAACATTCACCACAATTGGAACCCTTGGTCTTACTTTCAGTATAGTGCTCCTCCATGACAATACACTTTGTGGATCAGATCTGACAATCTAGGTATGCTAAACTGCCTTGACAACTATGAAATGCTAAACAAACTGATGCTGTAGGATAAGAACTAATTAACCACAGTAAATAAAGCTATTATCACCAAAGGTCAAGGACTGGATAGGGATAGGGACAAAACTAAAGTCAGTCTAAGGCAGGATTAAAATATATTATGAGGGCAGCCTGCAGACAGTGGTACTACAGTTGTCTGTTCTGTACCTGTACTACAGATAGCTAGAAGCTTTCATTTCAATTGTTGTCTGTTTGGACACTCATAAACAGCGGTCCTTCAGCTACCTTGCACAATACATGTTTTGTATTCATTTCCACACATAAGGTCCAATCCTGCCAGCCCTTCTCATGTGAGCAGTTCTATTGACTTCAGTGTGCAGCTAAGGGGAACTTACATGAGGAAGGGTGTTAAATTAGACAATATACTTCATTTAAATTTGTTCCCAGGGGCACTTGTCCATGCTCTGTGCTGGTATAATTGACCTTGAGAGCAATCAGGGACAATTCAGAAGTGGGTTGTAGAAACACCCCTACAAACAATGTGAGATTGAGATGTGGAGTTGCTCCAAGGCTTGTATTGGGTCCTCCTCAGGTAAATGAGGTTCCTAACCACTCACTGAGCCCTCCACAGAGTCTGTTTCCCTCTAGCCCTGAACAGTATCCTGTAGTAACTGAATTAACTGAAGCTTCATGGCAGCAATAACCTCCGAGGAGCAGCTATCTGGTTACCTCAGATGATTTTTGTTAAAAATAAAAGTTTACTTAAAGCTTAATTAAATAAATGAAATATTAACTAGGCTAGAGAAAGAGGGAGAAGGACTCTATACTCCAGTGGTCAAGGCATTCACCAGAGAGGTGGGAGACCCCTATTTAAATCTCTTCTTCTCATCAGGCAAACGGAGGAATTGAACTGCAGTTATCCATATCCTAAGTAAGAGCTCTAACCACTGGGCTAAAGGTTATAAAAGAGACTGCTGAATCCTACCTCCTGTTTTGGGTGGAGTTGAGCACAGATCTAACTTGTGCTTGCAAGATACAGCTGAGGCACCGAACTGCAGGGCAGGCATCCCCAGCTGTGCATCACAAGCAGAGATAGGCACCCCTGGATTTAGGTCCCAAACTCCATGAGAGGGCAGGGCTAAAGGCACAGCCTTTTTGTCAGAATCTCCCATTGGCTAGTTAAGGTGTTTTCCTGTTTAGTGTGGTGGCTTTTCTGGATCCCATTCTCAGCCACCTATGCATTCTGTAGGGAACATAGGTGCCTAATTCAGACTTTGGAGGTTCCAATTATTTTTTAGGGGCCTAAAAGTTATGTATTGCAATGCCTAAGTCCCTTTTTGGATCTAGGCCTGCCTGGCATTAATCACTGGATATGGATACTCTTGAGGAGTGGGGAGGGATTTTGCAACTGCCCATCTGAATGAGGGACTTCCCCCACAGCATATGAAGACAGCTTTGTAGCCTTGAAGCCCCTTGAAAGTGCACAGATTTTGATGAGGCTTATGCTTCAAGTCCATCAGGGCAAGGGTCTTATCCTTAATTATTAAGAGGGATATTATTTTGCATACTGCTAAACACCTAAAACATAAGGATTTTTGACTGGTTTCTGATTCTTCAAGAAGTCTGCTTATATCTTTTCTTTTCCATGCTCAGAGTCAACACATTTATATTAACATTCAGCATGTTATTTTTGTCTTCCTGTGAAAGTGAGCCACACACCATGTTTACTTATGACACGACCAACTTTGCTTTGTCTTTGCCTCCAAGTTCATGATCATCGGCACACAGAGATTCTTTCATTCATATTTTTGATGTACAGCATTTCATAGCTCATTAATCATTATTTTAAATAAGGTGGGACTGATTGCACTGCCCTAGAAGTATTACTGTGAAAAATGACTCAGGAAAACAATCTAAAAATATGCACGTAGAGATTGATTAAAATACATTTTTTTTATCTAACTACACCTTATTTATGGTCCCCTGTTAAATGACTCGATTACATGCTTCTTCTTCTTCTCCATATCTTCCAAGGTTTAATTCAGTATAGGAATAGAAATTGCCATTAAATATTCCTTATTTCAAAGTGTTAGATGACATTTTCTGTGACTGTGGAATGACCGATAGATTTGAATCTGCTCACAGTGGCTGCGAGTTAAAGCTAATTTGATTGGCCTTTGTGATGACATTTTATGCTTTTTCAACCCTTTCCTTTAAATAACTAAATGAGTTTAGCTCTTATTATCTGGCTTGTCTGGCTATTTTATAAAAAACACAAATTGTTGTTACTAAGGCTGCTAAAGTGAAATTGTCATGCAGCTCCCCCTGTGGCAGAGTCAATGTACTGCGATCAAGATTTTAATCCCTGTGCCACTCTTTAAGCCACTTTAGTGGTATCAACTGTTTGTACAAGGTGTTGCATTCAGTATAAAATAATAAGTTTTACTTGACAGTGATACCTTTGTAATTATTATTTTTATTTGCCTGTGTGACATTTTACAGGATTTTTTTCCAAATATAACTCAGAATCAGAGTTTAAGGCCAGCAAGAACCACTAGCTCACCTAGGACTAATCTAGTAACTAATTGGTGCATAAAAATGGCCAATTGTATGTACAAAATGAGCAGTTGCACACCTGACTATTTTGTCCATGTGTTCACCTATCATTGTTTCCTTGTACTCCCCCCATCTATTTGTATACAAATGTACTGGTTTTATATTGAGATTGTAAGATGTTGGGGCAGGGAACATCTTTTTGTTCTGTTTGTAAAGTGCTTAGCACAATGGGGT
Source organism: Terrapene triunguis (assembly GCF_002925995.2). Lineage (NCBI taxonomy): Eukaryota > Metazoa > Chordata > Testudines > Emydidae > Terrapene > Terrapene triunguis. Next base: position 22,885,000 of record NW_020664409.1, read on the forward strand.
CCTGGTCATGACTGGAGTTCATAGGCACTACCACAGTAATAATAAGTACTACTATTATTATCATCCTCTAGTGACTGGTCCAAGTTGCTACGGTCCCAGTTCTTCTGTAGTTCAAGTGACAGAACTTGTGATTTTGGTACTGAAATTCCTAGGTTTGATCCCTGTTGACAGATAGAGTGTCAGTAAATGTATGTAGCCACAGTTTGCTGAAAAATTGTCCCTGTGCTTTCTTCCCCTCTTCTCTAAATAACCTGCTTCCCCCAATGTACCAAAATATCTGCAAATAATTTCACCACACTAGTAATATTAGCAGGGATTATATCACTAGGCCCCATGCTAGTAGGATACTTACTATTATCAGCAAGGGCTGCCAATATAATAATGACATACGTAGGTCAAAAAAAGATTTAACAAGTGGCTTTGTTTTGTTTTGTCTCTGAACAAAGTAAGAGTTTAAAGAGACAAGGTAAGTGATATATTTTTATTGGATCAACTTTTGTTTGTTGGAGGGACAAGCTTTTGAACTTCAGAGCTCTTCTTCAGGTCTGAAGAAGGTAACCAGAGTGTCTGAGCTAATTACAAGTTGGTACACATTGTTTATTTAACTTGTATTTAGCTCAGACACTCTGGCTACCTCCTCCGGACTTGAGGAAGAGCTCTGTGAAGCTTGAAAGCTTGTCCCTTCCACCAAATAAAAGGTCAAATAAAAGGATATCACTTACCTTGTTTCTCTTATATCCTGGGATGAACACAGCTACAACAACACTGCAAAAAACTCAGATTTTGAAGTTATACATTCATGTTGCACAGCAATTTCAACAATGTATCTGGTCTCTAGGCTACCCACAAATTGGAAAGTTCCAAACTCACACTTCACTAGCCCCCTCCACCCCCCCCCCGGGAGTCTCGTGAAGCATTCCCTTTTAGTCCTTCCCTTCCAATTGGCTCAGTTTCAGAGGTTTCTAAGTAGAGCTAAGTGGATATATGCAGCTTATTGCCCTTAGTGGCAGCTCTCTTAGTAACGTCAACCGCAACTCAGAACAAACCACAATACTTGTATTCTTCATCAAGGTATTTTAATCCAGTTACATATGAGTGTGGTAACACAATGAGGTAGATTTCATTTGCACACATTTGGGTTTAGTTTGACAGAGCAGACTGCAAGTTTCAGCACCGAGGTTCTGATTTCCTTCTAAAACAAGCCCACAGCCTAATAAAAATAAAGAGAAGAACTAAGGTATCAGTTGCTGGTTGAGTGGGAATCTGTGTTCCTCAGGCGTGTCTATGGCACTGTGCTTCCCAACAGAGAAAGGGCTAAATTCACTGACTTCAGTCAAGTTGCACCTGCTTACAGTAAGTCTGAATTTGACCTAAAGATGCCTTTTCCCAGAGTGAAAGCAAAGGCTGTAAGGATTCTCAAGGCTAAGAATATGACAGTGGTTTTATTTTGTTCAGAAGTAACTATTAGTGCCAGTGGCTGTTCCAGGACAAACTTGCAGCTACTTCTTTTTCTCTTTTGTTTCATGGGGGTGAAGAGTCATTTGATTGATGTATTTAATCAGGATTACCTTTGAGGTGCACACAGCCTTGGACACAAACCCCTCCTGCCACCCTGTCATGTTGTTCTCATTCCAATTTCAGCACTCCATTTTTCCATAGCAACATTTTATATTATCATGGTATATCCCTAAAAAATAGTATAAAACAAGCTCCTATACTGCAGTGTGGACTCCAATTTGCCATTGTCTCCCTTGTTTCCAAATTCAAAGGACTTTCAATTAAACGTACTGAACCACTCCCAAGTTTCTGCTGATTACTTTGACTACAGCTTTGCTATACGTAACCAGTCTCAGTCACATGTTCAATCACTTGTTCCAGATAGATCTCTTTACCTGATCCTAATTAACATCATTTATACATCTGCCACTAGATAATTAGCATATTTTATAATCTATTGGGAATACACAGCTTTGCCTTCAACCAGTTAGTAAAACTTTGAAAAAAAAAAACTTTTGTAGAAAACATCTTTGAAAATGATCAAACTCAAGCTACATTGCTTCTCATAATCTTCTGATTTATCATTACCCTTTCCCATTACATTTACTGCATCTACATGTAACCTAGATTTAATAAATAATACCAAGGATAAATTACTAACTATATTTGTCTGTCAGTAACAGTTAGATTTGAGGAGTGAAGTAGATTTAGTATTAGTATTATTACAGTAGAGACGAGCCCCCTGTCCACCCCCCCACCAAGATCTGAGCTCCATAGTGTTGTGCATACATATGGTAAGACAGTGCCTGCACCAAAGAGCTTACATTCTTAATCAAGAGAATAGTGGAAGGGGAACCAGAAGCAGAGAGATGACGGGACTTGTCCAAGGCCATGTTGTTGGTCAGTGCAGGGCCAAGAATAAGACCCAGGAGCAAAATCCTGACTCTCTTGTTTTCAATAGAGCTAGGATTGCATTCCAGGTCTCTCGAATCCCGGTCCAGTGAGCTCTCTGTTAGGCAATGCCTTTGCCTAGTTAAACCATCTACATTGTTGCCTCTTCCATTTCTAGTGTTCCTTCCACTAAGATTTTTGCCTAATTTTCCTTTCTGAATATATTCAAATTTGTTCCTCCTACTGCTGAGTTTGGACGTCTGTATCACACTTTCTTCCATTTACCCTCCTTACTCTCTTGCTTTCCCTTAGGGCGTGGTCATTTCTCAGTTTTAGTTTGGGGTTATGTTATGAGAAGGAAAACTAACCTCTTAAGCAGTTAAGATAAATTAGAAGGCTTTTTCCTGAAAACGTTATATGGAACAAAAAGTCACTGAGAAAAATTAGGCATCTAAGTAGAAGCATCAACAGTTACATGTTTGAGTCTTCCAGACTCTTGAATAGGATTGTAGCATCTACTTTTTCTATGCATACTGAATTGTATTCACCTCAATCCCTTTCTTCCTTTGGCCTGGATCTTGTAAAGAGTGGCCTTTGCGTCCTCACAAAGTCCAATTGATTTCAATAGGAAATCACATAGGCATGAGGATCAGTCTATGCAGGTTCCTTTGCAGGGTTAAGTTCTCAATCTTTCTTCATTTTTAATGAATGCTGACCTATTTTTGCTTCAGATGCACATCTGAAAGTTTAATGGCTACTTTTTCTCCAGAGTATCTTCTGAGAACAGGCTTTCTAATAAGTTTTCCCATTCTTCATAGATCCAGCCAGCTCAGAAATACTAAGGAAAGAATTGGTTTTTTTTATTACATTCTGGTACTTCTACAGTCAGTTGCAAGTTAAGATCTGGAAAAGAAATGCCACAGGAAACAAACAAAAAAAATAAATAGAAAACAGTTGAAGACTTGTTTTGAACCTAAAAAAAAATTAAGACAAATTTGGGCAATGGTTTGGATAGGTTATTCTTCCAAACTGGTTCATCCTTCATTATTGAGCATTGAGTCTCTACTGTAAACTACACAATAACATTTTATATGTGCATCACATTCTTTGTGTACATGAATTAAAGCCAAGTGACCAATACTATTCTCCTATTCCACACAGGGCCGTAACTAGGCAAGAGGGACAAGAGGGCAGACACCCAGGGCACAGAACTGGCAGGGATAAAAAATGGGGTAGCGCAGAGTCAGGCCCAGCTGTGTCAGTTCCCCCCCGCCCCCAGCAGTATTGGCCTGGGGAGCACCTGGCTGTGCAGAGGAAGCCAGCTTGGGGAGTAGGGCAGGGAGACCTGCCAGGCAGCCAACCAGCACTCCGGCTCCCACAGCATGGAGAATCAGAGGCCTGAGCGGGCCAGGCAGCTCGCACCAGTTTCCAATCTGCAGGCTCCTGGCAGGAGGCAATGGTTTTCAAATTGTGGGGAGCCTCCCCCTAGGAAGGCGTGCTCCACATTTTGAAAAACCTCTGTGCTAAATGGGAGGCAGAAATCTGTTGGGGGGGGGGGG
>NW_020664409.1:22889346-22956503 GCF_002925995.2 Terrapene triunguis
CACTTTTCATTGTTATTAGAGCCAGACGAGATTAAAATAAACATAATATACACAGTCATATTTTTTCCTAGAGCACAAGATGGTGAAGAATACCAGCTACATGGAGAAATGGTCAAGTCAGAGGTGCCCTGCTCTGGCATTCCATTCCAAAAGCACAATAAGACAATCCAGACCCATGGTTAAATGGTCTGCCAAGGAGACTGTTCTGCTGCAGGGCACCTATTTTCAGAGCAAAAGGCAGAGATAGGGCAGTCCCATTCTCTACAGGGAAATCCTTAGGCTCTGAAATCTCCATTATCCAGAAGTGGAGAGAGGAATTTGGGATTGAAAGTGGCTGAGGTTTGTGATCAATTGTCAAATTTCTCCAGGCTGGCCACCTCTTGCAGGTGCCTCTCTTTGATTATTTCCACTCCTTTGGGCCAATAAATCCCTATTTTGGTATACATAACCTCTTCCCATCAATGTAGATGGTCTCCACTATCCCTTGAACTTCTGAGTTGCTGTCATGGGACACTACTTACACTGAGGGTGCCTCTTTTTGGCCACATCAGGGGATTAGCTCCACTCAGGTCTGATACGCTCTTCTACTGCTCACCAGCCATCTCTCTCACACTTCCTGCAACTGAGTGTACTCTGTCTTTGTGTCTTGGCCTTCTGGCCAGATAACTATAGTTTTTCCCTTCCAGGGTATCAAAGACTTCTCAAGCACTGCTCTGATGGTGCCACTTCCTCAGTGGCTGGTAGGGGAACCCAGGCCCGCCCCCTATTCCGGGTTCCAATCCAGGGACCTTATACCTGGCAAATGTAGTCTGCTTTCTCTCAGACCCTGTTGCTCTTTTCCTGGACTTCTTCCTACAGGTTTTGGCTCCCCACACTCTCGGTGTACTGATACAGACTCCATCCTGCCAGGGAGTAACTGCAGACTACTGAACTCTGTAGCTCAAAGGGTATGTCTACACAGCAAAGAAAAAAACTGTGGCTCGTCTGTGCCAACTGACTTGGGCTCACGGTGCTCAGGCTGTGGGACTGTTTCATCACTGTGTAGACTTCCAGGCTCAGGTTGGAGCTCAAGCTCTGGGACCCTCCCACCCTGCAAGTGCCTAGACCCTTGGCTCCAGCCCAAGCCCGGAAGTCTACACTGCAATGAAACAGCTCCATGAACCCAAGTTGGCTGGCACAGGCCAGCCACCGGTTTCTTTGTTGTGTAGACATACTCCCTGGGAGGTGTGTTTGGGTGATTTCACACTACTTCCCTCCAGCCCTTTCTGTTGCCAGCTTCCTGGCTTTATCCTAGGCCTGCATGTTCCTTCTCAGCCGGGCACTATCTTCATTCAGGGGATTACTTAGGCCACCTAAGTGCTACCAGCTATGGTCTAGCTGGTTAATTGGCCCCTTTTCAGCCTCATTGACTCCTTCGAGGCTGGGGTGAACACCCCATCACAGATGCAAACCATTTTTGAAATGTTAGAATACAATTATTCATGCTACCATCATAACTGACCTACAAAGTAGACCCTCATTTGGAAGTTAGATGAAAAAATGAGTTACAGTCCATATTCTCATTTATTCTTCTCAAGCCTCGTGCAAATTTGATAGTGTAATGGGCTACAGGAGAGGTCAATCCTGTGAAGAAAAAGAGCTCACTCATTCTATATCTCAGCAAACATTTAGAAAACGGACAAGAAAGCTTCCAATATCTCTGCCATTTTAGTCAGGAGACATCTTTAATACTGACTAAATAAACAGGTTAAATGATATATACTTTCATAACCTTCTAGACTCCAACATTAAGATATTTTGTTTGTTTAGTTGGTTGAGGGTTTTTTCCTTCTGCGCAGGGGTGGGCGGGATAAGATGGTGTCGAGCTTCTTAATATTATTTTCCAAATCCAAATGATGTGTACTACTTTTAATATATTTGAAAATCTGTCCCTTTTATCTCCTTTGTGTCATCGGTTTAACATTATCCCTTTCAACTTTGGAGTAACAAATGGTGCATAACTGTTCGTTACCCTCAGGATTTTCCACTGAAAGTGAAAGGAAGAGATAGTCAGCATTTATGATTAAATTAGTTCTCTGTCAATTTGCCTTGATCAAGTTCTCCATAAGTGAACAGCACTAGAACACTTTAAAAATAAGATTTAGCTGTGTAAATCCATAAGATAGAAAGTCCCAAAACTAAAGCTATAACATAAATTGATGACCTCTGACATGAAAAAAATGAGTAACTATGTAACTATTCACATAGGATATGTAGATGAAAGGCAGTATAATACACATTTGTACCCAGTTTTTTGATTAATTTATATGGTTTCTATTATCAGGGCCAGGAAGCTGTCACTGAACATCCAGATTCCGTTTTTCAATCAATCCATTTAAATTAAAATCTTCCATCATAATAACTAACCTTTTATTTCTATGCAGCCCAAAAGATTCTCCAAGGACCAAAATTCTTATCAGATTACAACTGGGAAAATATGTGAATGCAACCAGGCAGTAATTTTTGTTCATTCCAGTGACTTCCTGTTACCTTTTGGAAAAATCAGTGGTGGCACAATTTGAAAATGAAAATAATGGACAAAATACAGTTGTCAGTCCCGCTGTAATATAGAAACGTAGGAATTGCTATACAGGATCAGACCAGTGGTACATCTAGTCCAGTATACTATCACTAACAGAGGCCAATACCACCTGCTTCAGGTCCAATATATAACCCTTTTTCTCTTTGTAGACACATTTCTTTCTATGATTATAATAAATGATCAAATTTATGCAATCGGCTAAATTCTGCATTCTTTAATCAAGCAAATTTCTCAATGAGTTTCTTAAAGACTGAAGAATTTGTCTCACTGTCACTTATTTCAAGGCATAATCACTGACAGAACTTTAGGAGCATACTCATAGCTTTTATCATCAGTATCTGGAACTAGACTTCTACAGCTTAACTTTCAAAGATACAGGTTCAAGCATTTCTGAAAGTGAATGCCCATGAAAATCAGTCTTTATATTTTATCATTTATATTTATATTATATCAGGATATTTGTACATGTCCTCTTTAATCCCAAAGGAACTGGAACCGCTATACAAACTGAGCTGGTCCAAAGACCGCTGAAGTCAATCGAGAGACTCTCATGGATATCAATTTGGATCAGGACCTACATGCAGGAACTACTTCCATCACTGCTGGCATGCAGGCAGAAAGTGAGACCCTCTGGACCCAAGAAGCCAGAGGAAATATTTAATTAAAGCAGGTGCCAGCTACTTTAACTTACACATTTTATATACTCCAGTAAGTTGCTTATATTATTGCACTTCTCACATATGTGGTATGCAAATTACACCGTCTTCAACTACTGTAGATCCTCGTACATTCAGACTCAATGGCCTACATTCGGAGGTTATGTATAAGAAAGGCAAGGTACATTTGGATAAATAGGCATGAGTCTAAGAAGTTTGGTCTAAGTCTAATTGAATCTAGGTGAATCTAACTCAGTATAGCATACATATTAAAAAAGCCAGTAACATTCATGCAGACTTACCTGTGAATTTAGTCCTCTAAGAACCTTTGTGGAAAGCTCTTTTCTTATCAATTTTCATGTACATGCTCTAGTTGTCATATTGTATCTATGCAATTGCCCAATCTGGGGAAAGAATTAACAAAAAGCAGAGTTAAGAGGCCAAACCCTGACTTGGAGTCTTGCATGGAAATCAAGTCAATAGGAATTGTATGTGTGCATTTGAGGATGGAATTTAGTATAAACAATAGCAAGCTGAGGAGTGCAACAACACAGGCAATTTGGAGTCGGAATAGAATGAACAGAATTGACAGTAACCAACGTTGTCAGTTTAGGCAACTTCATCTTCACAGCACAGGTCAGTTAGGAGTAGGGTGACCAGATGTCCCGATTTTATAGGGACAGTCCTGATATTTGGAGCTTTTTCTTATATAGGCACCTATTAACCCCCACTCCCTGTCCCAATTTTTCATACTTACTATCTAGTCTCTCTAGTTAGGAGTGGTACAATAAGTTTAAGATTTTCAGACGGCGTCATCTTTTCAGAAATCAACATTTCAGTAGCTTCCAATATTACTTAAAATTATTTTACATGAAGGTAAATTAACAAACCTGGGGTGTCATTACCAACCCCAAACACAGGGGTCTTCCATCCAAGTACAGATAGTTTAACATCGATTAGCTTCTGAGACAAAACTGTAGGCCAGCTTCTAATAGTCAATGTTCCAAGTGCTGTGAGAAATTAGCAATGTGCCTCAGAGCAAATGATGGAACCTGGGCAGAGTGGGGTGACTAGAGATGGACCTAATTAGGAGCTCTTATTTATTTTTTTCCAATATCTTGTTTTGTTCAATATCAATGTTTTATTCAATATCTTCATTAATGATCTAGAGGATGGCATGGACTGCACCCTCAGCAAGTTTGCAGATGACACTAAACTGGGAGGAGTGGTAGATACGCTGGAGGGTAGGGATAGGATACAGAGGGACCTAGACAAATTAGAGGATTGTGCCAAAAGACATCTGATGAGGTTTAACAAGAACAAGTGCAGAGTCCTGCACTTAGGACGGAAGAATCCCATGCACTGCTACAGACTGGGGACCGAATGGCTAGGCAGCAGTTCTGCAGAAAAGGACCTAGGGGTTACAGTGGACGAGAAGCTGGATATGAGTCGACAGTGTGCCCTTGTTGCCAAGAAGGCTAACAGCATTTTGGGCTGTATAAGTAGGGGCATTGCCAGCAGATTGAAGGACATGATCATTCTCCTCTATTTGACATTGGTGAGGCCTCATCTGGAGTACTGTGTCCAGTTTTGGGCCTCATACTACAAGAAGGATGTGGAAAAATTGGAAAGAGTCCAGCGGAGGGCAACAAAAATTATTAGAGGGCTGGAGCACATGACTTATGAGGAGAGGCTGAGGGAACTGGGAATGTTTAGTCTTCAGACGAGAAGAATGCGGGGGGATTTGATAGCTGAAAGGGTGTTCCAAAGAGAATGGATCTAGACTGTTCTCAGTGGTACCAGATGGCAGAACAAGGAGTAATGGTCTCAAGTTGCAGTGGGGGAGGTTCAGGTTGGCTATTTGGAAAAGCTTTTTCACTAAGAGGGTGGTGAAGCACTGGAATGGGTTACCTAGGGAGATGGTGGAATCTCCTTCCTTAGAGGTTTTTAAGATCAGGCTTGACGAAGCCCTGGCTGGGATGGTTTAGTTCGGGATTGGTCCTGCTTTGAGCAGGGGGTTGGACTAGATGGCCTCCTGAGGTCTCCTTCAACCCTGATATTCTATGATTTTCTCTCAAAATACAAGAACAAGGGAAATGTAAAGTCAACAAATTCAAAACTCATAAAAGGAAATTTATATATGTGTAATTAAGCTGTGTAGCTCACTGCCAAAAGATATAAATGAGACCAGTGCTTAGCAGGATTTCAAGAAGGACTAATCAATTGTATTGATAACAAAAACATCCAAGGTTACTTTAGACATGATAAAAAAAATGTATAAGGGTATGAAGGGGTTCACTTAGTGCAGGCACCCCCTTATGGCTTGGTATGGACATACCAGGCTCTCCTCTTCTTTTTTGGAGCCCCCTGTTGACAGCTCCTCTGACCGTCTCAGGATTCAGCCCTCTGGCTAGGTCATACATTTTTGTGTAACCCTTTTGGGTTATAAAAGAATCTGGCACAGGGTAGCCTTATTGGTGAGATAAGGGGCACCAGGCCTGTCCTGGGTTGATATCCAAGGGGTTTGACCCATCTGTTTTCAGGGCCTTCTCTTGTCCAGATGCCTCCATATCAAGGGTATACTTTGTGCCTTCTGCACTGTATAGAAGAGACAGGGGATCCCAGACCTGCCCATTCAATCAGGTTCCGATCTCAGGCCCTGTGTGAAACAACTAAATCCTGCATCCAAAAGTGCTATACTGATGCTTCCCTGGATTGCTTTCTACCAATACCACCCCCTTTCTCTATAGATAAATTAAGATAGTAAGCAGCTTAAATCAAAAAGGTAACGTCTTAAACCTTCTGAGTGTTACAAGTCCCTTCTCTGTGGGCCTAGTGAAGTCACTACAGCCAGAGGTCTCTGGTAGCTGGACTTCCTACAATGTGCTCCTGCCCAGGAGCTCAGAATATAGGTCAGTTCACCTCCACTATCTGCTCTCCTATTGAGCTGGCCTGTTCTCCTTTTGAGCTCCTCCAAGCCATGCATACTTTACAGGTATGCTTGGGTGGGGCCTCCTGGGCCCAGAGCAGCTGCTTAACCCTTTTCTTGCTGGTGTGTGCTTTGTATATCCTGTCATAAAGAGATATTAACCATCCTGCTTCAAGTCATAAGTCAAACAATAAGATAAGGAAGAAACACCACATGGATAGATTATTCCATTACAAGACTTCTTGCTTCTTCCTATGAATTACCTGGCAGTGGACATAGTACGAAATAGACTTGTTGATTGGTAGACTCTGATCAAGTATAGCAAGTCTTATGTTCTTAGAATTTGCTAGGAGAACATTTCCAAAGTATTATTAATTTAGCCTTTTCCCATTAGTACCAAGCACCCTTTAAATACCAGTCTTTGCTTCAGAGAAGACTGCAAGTAGGATTATGTTACTACAGTGTTTTGGACTGCTATTATAGACTACCATAATATTTTTGTATTTTGCTTTTTAAAAATATGTTTATATTCCCTTTAACTGGAGGATGACAGCAAAATAATTTTCAACAGAGTTGTGGAAAAGTGATTAAAAATGTTCAGGAAATGTTGCTTGAATTTAGCTGATATTTTGATTCAGGCAATTTTGCATCTCTGAAATTTTATTTAGTGTGCAATTTTGGAACAATGTGTATTTCATTATTGAAATGGATCTACAAGATGCATCATACAGATTCCTGCTACATCTATAAAGGCTTTGATTTTACACCCAAAGGGGTTTATTGTCTGTGACCGGATACTGATTTAAAAATCTGGTTCACTACACTGATCTAATTGCACATACATATAAATGAAGAGTTTGCATTATGGTGTCTAATTTAAATTTGTCAATAATAAGGAAATGTGGCTGTATTTTTTTCTTCAACACTCCTTTCATACTCTAGGCCCTTTAAACCCCTTTATCATTCACCAGATTAAGTCTTTTTCTTCTACTGCTTCTACACTTACAACTGTCTAGCAGAGAGGCAAGAGTTAGTTACCACTTTTCCATTAATATTGGGATGAAAGCTCTAGACAGGATTATAAAATGATTAAATGGTGATTAAGAAGTTGCTTGGTTTTTAATGTGTCTGTGCTGTACAGTTATATAAGCCAATACTTATCAAATTTGACAGTACAGTATATGTGTTGCCAGTTTCACTTAAACATTCCCCAATTGCCTATGTCAGAAGAGCTAAAATCTTTAAGCAATCTGATATGTTCAGAAAATCCAAACCAGCAGTGAGAGTAAATCAGAGCAAGAGGAAAGGGAAGAGGGACTGGATGGCTCAGGGACCATAGGAATTACCACATTGGATCTGACCAGTGATCTATTTAATTTGGTATCCCAACTTCAATAGTGATTATTTCCTGATGCTTTAGAGGGAGTTGCAAGAACCCCTGAAGTGAGCAATTATGGAAAAATCTACCCAAAAAGGTAATTTCTTCTGAGCCCTTGCCTTATATCCTGGAGCATGACTGATTATATCCTTTTCACATTTTTCCTTTTCTTTTTCAATCTTATCTAATGTAATTGGATGTTCTCAGTATCCATGTGTCCAATCCTTTTTTACTCCTGCTGAACATCTTGGCCTCAATGATTTCTGTGACAATATGTTTCACAGGCAAACAATGCCTTGTGTACTAATATATTTCTATTTATCAGTTTTAAATTGCCTACCTGACAATGTAATTGAATGGCCCATTGTTCTTCTACTATGAGAAGTTCTTGAAGTTCCTCACAGTCATCCTTAGACTTTATGATCTAGGTTCTATTTCTGGCTCAATCACTGGCCTGCTGGGTTATCTTGAGGCAAGTCACTTCACCTCCCTATGCCTCTGTTTCACCATCTGTAAAATGGGGATAATGAAACTAGTCTAACTAGTCTAAATAATAAGATGGGTGAACTAGAGTGCCTCGTGATAAAGGAGGATATTGATATAATAGGCATCACAGAAACCTGGTGGACTGAGAGCAATCAGTGGGACACAATCATTCCGGGGTCCAAAATATATCGGAAGGACAGAACAGGTCGTGCGGGGGGGGGGCACTATATGTGAAAGAAAATGTAGAATCAAATGAAGTAAAAATCTTAAGTGAATCCACATGTCCATAGAATCTCTATGGATAGAAATTTCATGCTCTAATAAGAATATAACGTTAGGGATCTATTATAGACCACCTGACCAGGACAGTGATAGTGATGATGAAATGCTCAGGGAAATTAGAGAGGCTATCAAAATTAAGAACCCAATAATAGTGGGGGATTTCAATTATCCCCATATTGACTGGGAACATTTCACTTCAGGACGAAATGCAGACATAAAATTTCTCGATACTTTAAGAAGTACGAGAACTCACAAGGGGAGAGGCAACTCTAGATTTAGTCCTGAGTGGAGCGCAGGAGCTGGTCCAAGAGGTAACTATAACAGGACCGCTTGGAAATAGTGACCATAACACATTAGCATTCAACATCCCTGTGGTGGGAAGAACATCTCAACAGCCCAACACTGTGGCATTTAATTTCAAAAGGGGGAACTATTCAAAAATGAGGGGGTTAGTTAAACAGAAGTTAAAAAGTACAGTGACTAAAGTGAAATCCCTGCAAGCTGCATGGGCGCTTTTTAAAGACACCATAATAGAGGCCCAACTTCAATGTATACCCCAAATTAAGAAACACAGTAAAAGAACTAAAAAAGAGCCACCGTGGCTTAACAATCATGTAAAAGAAGCAGTGAGAGATAAAAAGACTTCCTTTAAAAAGTGGAAGTCAAATCCTAGTGAGGCAAATAGAAAGGAGCATAAACGCTGCCAAATTAAGTGCAAGAATGTAATAAGAAAAGCCAAAGAGGAGTTTGAAGAACAGCTAGCCAAGAACTCCAAAGGTAATAACAAAATGTTTTTTAAGTATATCAGAAGCAGGAAGCCTGCTAAACAACCAGTGGGGCCCCTTGATGATCAAGATACAAAAGGAGCGCTTAAAGACGATAAAGTCATTGTGGAGAAACTAAATGGATTCTTTGCTTCAGTCTTCACGGCTGAGGATGTTAGGGAGATTCCCAAACCTGAGCCGGCTTTTGTAGGTGACAAATCTGAGGAACTGTCACAGATTGAAGTGTCACTAGAGGAGGTTTTGGAATTAATTGATAAACTTAACATTAACAGGTCACCGGGACCAGATGGCATTCACCCAAGAGTTCTGAAAGAACTCAAATGTGAAGTTGCGGAACTATTAACTAAGGTTTGTAACCTGTCCTTTAAATCGGCTTCTGTACCCAATGACTGGAAGTTAGCTAATGTAACGCCAATATTTAAAAAGGGCTCTAGAGGTGATCCCGGCAATTACAGACCGGTAAGTCTAACGTCGGTACCGGGCAAATTAGTCGAAACAATAGTTAAGAATAAAATTGTCAGACACATAGAAAAACATAAACTGTTGAGCAATAGTCAACATGGTTTCTGTAAAGGGAAATCATGTCTTACTAATCTATTAGAGTTCTTTGAAGGGGTCAACAAACATGTGGACAAGGGGGATCCAGTGGACATAGTGTACTTAGATTTCCAGAAAGCCTTTGACAAGGTCCCTCATCAAAGGCTCTTAAGGGCTGGTCCACACTAACCCCCCAGTTCGAACTAAGATACACAACTTCAGCTACGTGAATAACGTAGCTGAAGTCGAAGTATCTTAGTTCGAACTACAAGGTACTTACTGCGGGTCCACACGCGGCAGGCAGGCTCCCCCGTCAACTCCGTGTACTCCTCTCGCGGAGCAGGAGTACCGGTGTCGACTGCGAGCACTTCCGGAATCGCTTTATCACGTCTAGACAAAATGCGATAAATCAATCCCAGAAGATCGATTGCTTACCGCCGAACCCGGAGGTAAGTATAGACATACCCTAAGTAAAGTAAGTTGTCATGGGATAAAAGGGAAGGTCCTTTCATGGATTGAGAACTGGTTAAAAGACCGGGAACAAAGGGTAGGAATTAATGGTAAATTCTCAGAATGGAGGGGGTAACTAGTGGTGTTCCCCAAGGGTCAGTCCTTGGACCAATCCTATTCATTTATTTATAAATGATCTGAAGAAAGGGGTAAACAGTGAGGTGGCAAAGTTTGCAGATGATACTAAACTGCTCAAGATAGTTAAGACCAAAGTAGACTGTGATGAACTTCAAAAAGATCTCACAAAACTAAGTGATTGGGCAACAAAATGGCAAATGAAATTTAATGTGGATAAATGTAAAGTAATTCACATTGGAAAAAATAACCCCAACTATACATACAATATGATGGGGGCTAATTTAGCTACAACAAGTCAGGGAAAAGATCTTGGAGTCATCATGGATAGTTCTCTGAAGATGTCCACGCAGTGCGCAGCGGCAGTGAAAAAAGCAGACAGGATGTTAGGAATCATTAAAAAAGGGATAGAGAATAAGACGGAGAATATCTTATTGCCCTTATATAAATCCATGGTACGCCCGCATCTTGAATACTGCGTACAGATGTGGTCTCCTCATCTCAATAAGATATACTAGCATTAGAAAAGGTTCAGGAAGGGCAACTAAAATGATTAGGGGTTTGGAACGGGTCCCATATGAGGAGAGATTAAAGAGGCTAGGACTCTTCAGCTTGGAAAAGAGGAGATTAAGGGGGGATATGATAGAGATATATAAAATCATGAGTGATGTGGAGAAAGTGGATAAGGAAAAGTTATTTACTTATTCCCATAATACAAGAACTAGGAGTCTTCAAATGAAATTAATAGGCAGCAGGTTTAAAACAAATACAAGGAAGTTCTTCTTCATGCAGCGCACAGTCAACTTGTGGAACTCCTTACCTGAGGAGGTTGTGAAGGCTAGGACTATAACAGCGTTTAAAAGAGAACTGGATAAATTCATGGTGGTTAAGTCCATTAATGGCTATTAACCAGGATGGGTAAGGAATGGTGTCCCTAGCCTCTGTTTGTCAGAGGATGGAGATGGATGGCAGAAGAGAGATCACTTGATCATTGCCTGTTGGTCCACTCCCTCTGGGGCATGTGGCATTGGCCACTGTCGGTAGACAGGATACTGGACTAGATGGACCTTTGGTCTGACCCGGTACGGCCGTTCTTATGTTCTTATGATCTTCTTTGTAAAGCTCTCATTATATATAAACAGGTATGATTTGGGTTTTTTTTGTAGATGACGTTGTTAGGTACTTAACTCTCCCCTGCATTTGTACAGGGATCCTGGGTGCCTAACTCAGGGCTGTGCATGCCACTAGGCAGCAGGACATCTCTACATTAGACATTGCAATGCTGAGCCCAAGGCCTCTAGCCCCTAATGCCTACTCCCCTATATGGGAGGGTGTGACAGTTTGTACTCTATGTTCACCCCTTTGTCTCAAGACTATGATAGAAGGCATGGTTTGTACAAAATGTAAGGTATCATTTGAAAACTCATGATCTGTTGTCCTGTATTGTCCTGGCAAATATATATGTGGTAACATTGCATGTAAAGTTTTAAGAGTCTACTGTATGATGTTACTAAGACATATTCCAATTCCGGGGAAGCAGCCACAAACTAGTTCCTCAGAGACAAAAGACAAACTGATGCCTTAGCTAGGTGTCAATGAAATCAAATGGATCGTTGTGACGGGGTGCCACCAGGAACTGGGGTACCACTAACTGGACTGGGGGAGAGATCCTGACTGAAAGGACTTCAGCCAGTAAGACTGGTGAAATGTGGTGAGAGAGACTTTTGCTTTGTATTCACTTAGCTTGTTAAGTTAAGTGTTAGTTGTCTTTTACCTTTTATTTCTTTGGGCAGGTCTACACTAACCCCCCAAGTCGAACTAAGGTACGCAACTTCAGCTACATGAATAACGTAGCTGAAGTTCGAAGTACCTTAGTTCAACCTTACCTCCGTCCAGACGCGGCAGGCAGGCTCCCCCGTCGACTTCACGTACTCCTCTCGTTGAGCTGGAGTACCGCAGTCGACGGCGAGCACTTCCGGGTTCAACTTATCGCGTCTAGACAAGACGCGATAAGTCGAACCCAGAAGTTCGATTTGCTTGCCACCGAACTACCGGGTAAGTGTAGACCTACCCTTTGTAACCAATTCTGGCTTTTAAGCCTCATTACTTGTAATCACTTAAAATCTAACTTTCTGTAGTTAATAAACTTGTTTTATTGCTTTATCTAAACCAGTGTGCTTGAAGTGTTTGGGAAACTCTGAGATAACAAGATTGGTGCATGTCATTTTCTATTAATCAAATGATGGATTTTATATGAGCTTGTGTTGTTCAGGGGAGGGCTGGGCAGTACAAGACACACATTTCTGGGGGAAAGTCTGGGAGTGGGAATTTTCTGGTGTTGCTCCATATCCGTAGTGTAATTGAAGAGTGGCTGGCATAGCATGTATACTGTATAGTTGGGAGTAATTCACATGCTGGAGGCTGGGGTGAGCAGACCAGGAATGGTTGGTCTCACAGCAAAGCAGTGCAAAAGGCACTCCAGGTTGGAGAATTGATGGGACGCAGCTGTTCAACAGTCCAGATTGTAAGCGGGTAATGTCACAGGGGGGAAGTAACAACGTATCACAAACTATTTCCCTCCTGCACAGGGTTATGAGTATGGTGATTCAGGTAACCCGTGCAGGGGAGTAAAGGTTATCCTTACACCCACACCCCTTTCTCCCTTGCACAGGCTTGCAGCCAGGCTCACACCTGAGCCCTATATTAATTAATATATTTAATAAATAAAGTAGTC
The DNA here is from genome assembly GCF_002925995.2 of Terrapene triunguis. Lineage (NCBI taxonomy): Eukaryota > Metazoa > Chordata > Testudines > Emydidae > Terrapene > Terrapene triunguis. The sequence goes on from NW_020664409.1 coordinate 22,902,300, forward strand.
TCTGGTTAATTTCATGTGTATTCAAATGTTCATGTAAATCTGTCTTAATTTACTGTGGGCCAGTTTCTGCCATTCTTACTAGCATTACAAGCATCAGTCCCTTACTCCATGACTGCTCTTATTGAACTCTATTTTGAATACAGATAGATCTCAGTATGACCTAGGGCCTTACTTTATTTGAACTTTTTAATCCTATATCTTTGTCTTTAATTATTTTTTCTTGTTGTTCTTAATGGGACAAACATTCATAATGCAGGCCCTCTAATTTTGCATGTGCAAATAATAATATGTAAATAGAGTACACGCAAAATTGTAGGTGTAAAATTAAATGACTGGTCCAGGAATCTTTGAAAATATGGCCCAATATATTCCAGTTGTATTTGAGCTACAACAGGGAATTTTCCTACTGATGGCTGAGCACCTACAGGTGCCAAATGAAATATCTCTAGTCTATTGGCTAAAGTATATTTGTTCTATTTCAAAGGCAGCCAGTTCCCGACCTGACCAGTTGAATATAAAATTTCTGTAGAGTTTTACAGTCTAAATCAGATGTCTAATCATCATTTCATCCTCATCGATGGAATTAGCTATGTGAGAGTTGTTGTTTTATTAACAACATGTCAAACATAAGACATGTTGTTAATAAAACGAATAATACTGCTTGGGGAAATTCCACTGAAATGTGTTAGGCAGGATTATACAATGATTAGATGATGATTAAGAAGCTGCTTGGTTTTAATACTATGTTCTGTGCTTTGCAATTATGCAACCAGTACTTATTGAAGCTGACAGTACAGTATATGTGTTGCCAATTTTAGTTAAACAAGCACTAACTGTCTGTGTCATGAAAGCTAAAATCCTTAAACAAGTTGATGCATTTGGAAAATTCAAACCAGTAGAAAGATATTTGTGTAAATAGCAACAATTACCAGTAATGCTCTTTCTTGATAGGGTGATCTTGCTAATATACAGTAAATGGGTGTCACTCATAGCGGCAAATAACATAAAATAAAACTAATGGCCATATTTTAGAATTTGTGAACATACTATTGACAAAACTCCTATTGATTTCATTGGTGCATGATCAACTCCATACATATGTCATGTTTTCCAAAACCCATTTTCATTGTTGTCTGGGTTCCTCCCCAACCATTCAGTATTTGGGACTGAAGCCAAAGCTGCTCTTTTTGTTTCCCCCTTGTGGGTGGATTTTTTTGGTGAACTTTTTGTTGATGAAAGAAGCCAGATTAATAGCAGACTAAAGGCCTCCTCCATTTAGCTACACAACAGCTAAAAACGGGCATTAACAATGTAGGCTTCCCCTCACTACCCTGCCAACATGCCTCAATCTTGATCTGCCGGACCAACTCTAGCCATATGAAGATAGTTCTGTGTCAATGCTCATTCAAATCTATTGGGCTTGCCAAAAGGGATACCTAAGTGACTTAAAAACCCAAATGCCAATGACTTTCAATGGGACTAAGGGAGAGATTTTCAAAGGAACAAACACTAGTTAACTGCCTAACTTCCATTCAAAGTCAATGGAAGTTAAGCACATAGCTGTTGTTTGTGCCTTTGAAAAGCTCTGAAGTGCCACTTATTATGGGAATGAAGGTCATCTAAGTACCTAAGATATACAGATAGGGGAAAATCCATCCTATCCTCATCAGGTAAGAGTTGGTTTGTACCCTGAAACATGAAGTTCTTATTTTTTTAAAGAAATCCACATAATGCAAATGTAGATGTTTTCATTAATCTTTTGGGTTGCAATTTTCAGAGCAGTCCAGGGGAGTTAAATGCAATCAGAGATGGTCACCTGATTCCATTAAGCTTTTCTGAAAATTCCAGCGTTCAGAGTCTAATCCTTTTGTGGACTCTGACTAAACTCTTGACCTCATTTCTTTTGGCATATTTTTTCCTGAGCCCCATTCTTTATAGCCCCTTCTTCACAACAAAATCCCAGGATATTTTCTTAGCATGGGTATGAGGAGAGTTTGCTTTGTTTCAGCAAGATGAGAGAGAAAAGATTTGCATAGCATGCAAGTGAAGGCAGAGCTGAGAACTTAATGTTTTCCAAATTGTATTTTGTTTTTAATGAATAACCTTTTCCCTTGCTCATGGTAAGGGGGGAAAAAAAGGCTGATTTTTTCTATTTGCTCCTTCTTATTAAGTTTGTGGCTATAATGTTACCATGGCAACCACTTTGCTTTTGCATAAGGTGTGATAGATTTGAATGCAGCACAGAGTAGATGACAAAAGCGAAAGCAATTGTCAGGCATCCAGGTGACAGTGTCTCATTTGGAAGCAGTTACTGTAGATAGCGCAGATACATACTTCATCTCTGCTGACAAGAACTGCTTGCTGACAGAAGCAACCTGTCCTTGGAGTGACAAAAATCAGAACAGAACATAGCCCCCTAGCACTAAAGCCAAAATGACAGCATGCCTTTTTAATAATAGCAATGAGGAACACACAATATTTAACGTGAGATATTGATTTTCTTTTTATTTATGAATAGTAGTATACAGGCAAAAAATGTCTGTCTTCAAAATTCAGCAGTACACTGGCACGTTTACAATGGGCATGCCAAATTAGCTTTTGTTATGACCTTGTTCATTCCTATTAGCCAGGCATTAGACAAGATTCCCATGCCACCTTGACAAGGGCTTTTGTTTCTATTATGCTTTTATTGAATCCTGAGTGATGGATGATAGTGGCGTATGTCTGAATGAGCAGGGGGAAATCACCCTAATGAGTAATCTTCCGGATTCCACTAGGCTATGGATGAAACCACAACCACTTTCCCATTATGTGACATGCTCCCTTCATTTCAACTACTTTGTCATAGCAGCCATCACTTGAGAAGCCCATGCATACCTCTCTCAGAAGACGAATATTTCTCTCATAAAAAGGTAAGAGGTATAATATTGAATCACAACAAAGCCGGGCCACAAGCATGTGCATATTGCTGATATATAGCCCTAGGATCCCATTAAGCATCGTATTTTTCTTTACACTTGGATTAATTTGTTTCTGTTGTTTTTTTCCTAAGGTTGAATCAACTCAGTCCATTGTCACATCACCATCACAACCCACTAACCTTAGTCTGATCTTCTAATTGTGCCCATTTTTATTCACTTAGGCTTTTATATGCACCTTAATGCCATCTTAATATTGGTACTTATATTGTCATACATTACGCGGCTTGAATAATCAACACGCTTTTTTGTATTTGTGTTTGTTTACAAGCAATCTATGCAGCAGACATTTTTTTTTCCTGTGGTCTAAATTTTTTTTTTTTCTGTTTGCAGTCTGTTTTTCAATTTGCTATTCCTGTTTGCCATTCTCCCCTTTGTTGACAATTAACTCTGTTGTCAACAAAGTGGAATAGTTATTTGATGTAAATTATTTACAAACCTTGGGTATACCAAAAACAATCACTCATGAGAGTAAATGGCTTGTCAACATTGTTTCTTAGTAAATCACATACAATTATTAAAAAAAATAATTCAACAACAATAAATCATTTAAAAATATGGAGCACAAGTGGGTTTAAAATGGATGGAAGATAAAGCAATGATTTGGGGAAAGAAGCAATATGTTTATGGAAAGATTGGAAACAATCTGAGCAATTTGTCAATATGCAATGATTTAAACACACATGTATGCATTTAATATTTATTACATAAGGGGCTCAGTGATGCTTGATTATCACCTAAATCCACAGCTGGTGTTAGTTAGCACAGTTCAACAGACTTCAGTGCCCATTTACACCAGATGAGTAGCTGTCCCATTATACCGTTGAAGAGCATGATGACTTCTGGACACCGAGAGGAATGTGGTAGACAGTGCCCCTGGCTACATTTGTGAAGCCATTGTGATATATCCTTTACAGAAAAGTCTAGTTTTTCTAAAATATATGATTTAGATATGTTCTAGGAATTATTTTGGGGCAGTTCTATGGCCTGTTTTATACAGGAGGTCAAACTAGATGATCACAACAGTCCTCTCTGAGCTTGGAATCTATGAATTTATAGGATAGAGTTTAATAGGGGTGAAGCCACAAGAGGTCTATCGAAATTATTCTAAAACATGAAGAATTTAATAAGAATTAAATTCCTTTCCATAGGTTTTTCCATGTGAGCCTCTATAATTGTTCAGAGGTTTGCATCTTATAGGATAATAAAAAATATAGAATGAACTACATAATCCTAAATAATCAGAAAAACCAGGTTCCAAGTTTCTCAAATTGAGTACCCAATATTAATGGAAACATCTGAACTTAATTTTTCTGTGCCTTGGTTCCCAGTCTGTAAAATGAAAAATGTAATAATAGACCCTCTTCTCACAGGGTCTTGTGAAAATAAATCCATTAATGTTTATGAAGCACTCAGATACTATAGTGATGAGTGTCATAGAAAAGCCCATGAGGAAGTTAATAACTATTTTCATATTATGTTTTATATTCATAAACAAACTAGGGAAATGAAACCTAGATGGAGTTACTATAAGGTGGGAGCAAAACTGCTTGGAAAACCATTCCCAGAGAGTAGTTATCAGTGGTTCACAGTCATGCTGGGGGCATACTGAGTGGGGTCCAGCAGAGATAAGTTCTGGGTCTGGTTCTGTTCAATATCTTCATCAATGATTTAGATAAGGGTATAGAGAGTACACTTATAAAGTTTGCTGATGATACCAAGCTGGCAGGGGTTAAAGTGTTTTGGAGGATAGGATTAAAATTCAAAATCATGTGGACAAACTGGAGAAATGGTCTGAAGTAAATAGGATGAAATTCAATAAGGACAAATAAAAGTACTCCTTTTAGGAAGGTACAATCAGTTGCACACAAATAAAATGGGAAATTACTGCCGAGGAAGGAGTGGTGCGGAAAGGGATTTTGGTGTCACAGTGGACCATAAGCTAAATGAGAGTCAACAGTGTAACACTGTTGCAAAAAAAGCTAACATCATTCTGGGATGTATTAGCAGAAGTGTTGTAAGTAAGACTCGAGAAGTAGTTCTTCTGCTCTACTCCACACTGATTAGGCCTCAACTGGAGTATTGTGTCCAGTTCTGGGCGCCACATTTCAGGAAAGTTGTGGAGAAATTGGAGAAAGTCCAGAGAAGAGCAACAAAAATGATTAAATGTCTAGAAAACATGACCTATGAGGGAAGACTGAAAAAATTGGGTTTGTTTAATCTGGAAAAGAGAAGACTGAGGGGGACATGATAATATTTTTCAAGTACATAAAGAGTTGTTACAAGGAGGAGGGAGAAAAATTGTTCTTCTTCACCTCTGAGGATAGGACAAGAAGTAATGGGCTTAAATTGCAGCAAGGGAGGTTTAGGTTGGACATCAGGAAAAACTTCCTAACTGTCAGGGTGGTTAAACACTGGAATAAATTGCCTAGGAAGGTTGTGGAATCTCCATCATTGGAGATTTTTAAGAGCAGGTTAGACAAGCACCTGTCTGGAATGGTCTAGATAATACCTAGTCCTGCCATGAGTGTAAGGGACTGGACTAGGTGACCTCTTGAGGTCCCTTCCAGTCCTATGATTCTATGTTTCTATGGCTAAAGGAAGTTAATAATTTGGTCTTCAGCCTGGGACTACACATTGAATAACAAGGATAAAACTAAATATTGACTGGCTGAACCTTAAGGAACTCTGTGGTAGAAACAGAGATAGAATCCAGTTCTTTAGGTCAGATTCAACTCCCATAACCATGAGACCATTTTTATTCTTTCTCCAGTTCTCTGCCTCATTCACTACATACCTCCCAACTTCTGCTACAAATGAGGCAGGGGTCCTACAGAAAATAGTCTCCTTCCCTGATTCATCCCAGAGTAGGTTTTTCATCTTCTTCACTTTAGTCTTTCACAATGTAAGCTGTGGTTTCCACAGAAGAATTTGATCATACAAAAATGAAATATTACATGGAAAATGTGACATGGTATGCATATAGCAGATATACAGATGAAGAGGATTACTATTTATAACATTCTGCTGTTTACTAAATTAGCATGTAAAGGTGAAATCAGAAAAAAAATGTAGTAGTTTAATTTTGTCACAGTGGAAGGTTATTATTTACCAAGCTTAAGAACTAATGATGTGTCAACGAAACAATATTAGTGATGTATTTTGCTGAAAACCGAGTTAAACAAAAATCATTCATCAAGTCTAAGCTTCAAAAACTGACAGACAGAAGAGGAACTGTTTTGCCAGGAGCTACAGCACAATTTTTACAAGTACATTTCTGGAAAGAGCAGCCAAAATGGATTTTGTAAGCTGTTTTTGTCTTTCTTCATATCAGATAATATAGAACTGTAATTCATATGATGCAAGATAAAGTCTGGTTGCTTCTCACAGAAAGGAACCCCAGAGACTAAGTTTAAGGGATTAAGTTTAGTTGATGCAAGTATGAAATGTGATGTGCAAGCCCCTAAACTTGGTTTTAGTAATTTTGTGCCATGCACTTCTAGAATCAATATTTGCTAATATTGACATTATAGTTCATGTGTTGGCAATTTGACTTAAGCCACTTGTGTTATGAAAGCTGAAATCCTTGAAAAGTCAATATGTTTAGAATATTAAAAAAAAAATACGAGGACATATACTTTACAGTGTTAAAGACCATAAAAGTAGGACATAGGGATCAGGAATATTACAATTTTCCAACAAATGACCATTTGATTGTGAGGCAGATATGAAAAGTATATGGGGGAGGGGAGGTAGAGAGTGCAATCTCCAGACCAAGCATTCATGTAGGACAAAGTCCCATCTCTAAAGCTTTGGAGTGAATCATGATCAGTGCCCCCTGAAAGCATGACTTCCTGAGGAGATATGCAGCTGTTGGCCATCTTTGATACACCTGCAACCCATCCTTTTATATGGAGGGACCAACATGGAGCAGAAATTAGCAGTGGTAACTCTCATTTGTTTTTCTGGCTGTGCTTCAGCTAGTTTCAGTCAGGAGCGTGCCATATAACACACACACACACACACACACACACAATTTCTCTCTCATCCCAAACCATAGAATTCTGACCATAAGCATTTGCCAAGGATGATCCACAAGGACTTCCAAAACAGAGAGGAGCATGATCTGAAGCCATCACTTTCCCTTTTCACTTCTTTCTGGACTTTCCTATTCCATTTTACAATTTTCCCTTCCACTTGATTCACACTGGGATGGAAGCAAAGGTTGTAATGTGTGAAGCAGCAATTGCCAAAGATAAGATGGGCTTTCTAATACATTTTGGGGAGGCTCCATGCAGCGAAAACAGGCAACAAAATGCAAAGTTATGGGGGGAATATATTTCAATTTCAAAGTCTAAACTTGCCCTCTCTGTTTTGTTGCAGAAAATTAACTAAGAAAAAAGAATCTATGTGACTGAGTTGCAAATATTATCTTCCAAATCTTTGCATGTATTATATTCATAGAAATTAATTTTCTACATGACCTGCAAGCTAATTCCAGAGCAAAACCTTTAGGGAAATATGATTTTAATGCATGCATGTTAATAGACATATTTAATCAATTACTTGGTGAGTGTTTTATTACACTTAAAAGCTTGAAAACAAAATGTACTAAAAGGGGCAAGCTGTCTTGAACTAACACTATAAAATAAGGTTCAAACAAAACTGCAGTGTTGGGCTGGGGTTATTTTTCTCTACTCTTTTTCTAAACTAAGACATCAAATTTCAGTTGAAAAGTGCTTTATCAAGCATGATTCATTTTGAATTTCTTTCCAGCAATATAAAGTAATATACAGCCAATACACTACACTGCAAGAAGAAAACACATTACTTATAAGCAAAACTATTGTGCAGCACAAAATAGAAAGTTTCAGGCTTAGTTTTTTCCAATTTCCAAACTTTTCAGGTACTGCTATTTTTTAAAGGTGTAGAATAAAGTAGATACAGAATAGGAACAGTGTATACAAAGTGAATCTATGTTCTTTCATTTTGATCTCTTATCTATTCATGCCAGTTACAGTATCTCAATAGAGCCAGAGTTATTTTATGCAATTTTCTTCAAAATTAACCATTAAAAGTTTGAAAGCTTTTTGTAGATAGCTGGGTGGAAAGACTCCACAATTTCCATAAACTGGCTGTGTGCAATTTCAAAGCAAATTTTATAGCCTAAGCAGAACTGATACATCACTACTGTAAACAGCATAACCGCTGCCCTCATTTTGATTTTACATCAAAGATATCCACATTCAGCCTACTATAAACTTGACTTGTCAATCAGATGAAATTATGATTCTATCAGCAGTACTGATAACAAAATAGATTTTTTTTTGGCTGTTGCTTTTTCATAGCATAATATGGTATGAAAACTAATATTTAGACTCCTGGGAAGTTTTGGAATGTCTATTTACAGCAGTGGCCAATGATCGGCATATTAGGTTTTTTTTTTTAAAGAAAAAAAACCATGCCTGAGTTTGAAATAACAGAACAGAGCCACAAGTAACAGAGATTATTTCAATTATGTTTGGTAGCATTTTTTTAAAGTTTCTCATATTGATTATCAAGTCTCTGTAAATATTGAACATTTGCTGGGTTTCAAATATAGGAACAAAAATATGCATCTTTCAGATTTTCCTGATGTATCTATCCATCTTGTTTCAGTTACGTTATCACATAAAATATATAGTAAAAATAATTGCTTGCATACTCAATTGGTTTAAATATTCTGGGTTCACATTTACTTCTGATTCTTTTCTCCTTTAGGTTCAAATTATTTTTGTATGCTTATAAACTAGTTTTGAGTTTTATTTGCTTCCCTTAATTATCAGCCCTATATTGCCTATGTACAGCTGTGGTTTTTAAAAGTTCAGCTTAATCTCCAGTGAAACAAGACAGAATACCAGGTACACCACAAAGGATATAATGGCAAAATTGTACAGAAATAGATTCTTCACCATATGTGAATTAATGTAAATAAAGGTGTGTGTGTACATACAAGGTGTTGAAATAGATATTTATCTATACAAGGTGAAACCTATGCTAATAATAACAAGGAGTCCGGTGGCACCTTATTTGTGGATACAGACTAACTTGGCTACCTCCTGATTCTTGAAACTATGTTAATAATGGTCATGGGTTAACTGCAGTCACCTGTCCTTAACAGCCAGTAAAATTTCAGTCCTCTGAGAATTACACCATATTATTCACACTGTGTTTTGTGGCCACCTGTTATGATGGCCAGAATAATTGTAGCCCTTTTGATTGCCAATAACTGGTTTCACAGCAATTCAGATGTAGGGTTTGTGTAGACAATCTTTCTAATTCTGTCACTAGATGGCAGTAAAAGTGCAACTGTGAGCTTTTCCATCTAAAGTCAGCAAACTCAAGGAGAGCTTCAAGGCACAAGCAAGACTATCACTGTATGACAGCTTGCCTTCAAAGGTTACCAGGAGCACATATAGAATATCATAAGGAATCACTTCATAATGTAAAGAAAAAAATAACACAGCAGTTACACAATATTACAGTGGGGTGAGTGAGTTGGGGAGAGGGAGAAACTTTAAATAATTTGAAAAAAAATATCAGAAGTAACAGAAAAAAACAATATCAGTATCACCTTGCTTAAATCCACCTCAATAGCAGATCTATTCTCTATGAAAGGAAGATGAAAAGTTATGTATCCTACTAATATACATCATGTTCTCTGTAGATTTTTTGTTAAGAGGGCAGCAAGCCCCACTAGTTTCTCCTATCCATTACCAAGTGGGATTGAATTAACTCATTGAAACTAATGGTGCGAGGAATCTCGTTCCATTACTTTTAAAGTGGTTGAGTCTGTACAGTCCATGAGTACATTGTTGAGAAATGGAACGAGTTCCCCATCTTACTCAAATAATGAATGAGAATGGGAAATTAGCCCCCTGCTAGGTGAATGTCTGATCCTCTTTATTATAAGCTCAGTTTCTCAGCAGCCACTTAGAACCTAGGCCCCAGCCGAATTACTGCAATACTATTGTCTTTGTAATTTTCTTAGTGCGTTGTTCCGAACTGTAATCACCTGAAACATGATTGAGAAAAAGAGACTTAGAATTACCCAAAGGAATATATTTTGTGGTCCTAGCTTAGAGAAAAAAAAACAAGATTAAAAATAAACAAACAAACAAGCAGATGGTTTCAAAATTATTCATTGGCAATACACCAAGTAATTCACTGGCAGTGTCAACCAGTTCAAGTAAGTTGAACATTTAAACAAAAAGCTTCATGGATTACAGCATGTCATGCAATGCACAAACACAGTGAAACAGAAAATGTCTTTTTTTTTTTTTTTTAAGATTTAGAACTGCAGATCAAATTAGATTCTGACTGTTAAGGCACTGAAATGTTGTGATTTTCTGGAAACGGAAGTTTTGACAATGAACAGGTTTTGATTGTTTTGGCGACCTAGACCACTGGTGCTAATGTTGGTATATTTTCATTTTTTTAATTTGGAAATAGAACATTAAAAAATTGCAAAAAGGGAAATATATTTACTATATACAACACTCTAAGAGAGGTCAAGCAGATACCTAGATCGCATCCACACACACACACACACACACACATATATATATATACACACACACACACACACACATACCTTGCTCAGAGGATGAAATCATTTAAAACTCCTTGATGTGCCTGGGAATGTGAGAAATAAACACATAGATGAACATCAGATGACTCAAGTTTAACCCTGGTCAGAAAAAAAAAATATTCTTACGAGAAAAGGGAATATAAAGTCACCATGCATCCCAGTTTTTGTTATGATATTCCAGAAACTTCCTTCAGGGACCAGAAATGTCTCACTTTTTAACTTCATCAGTTGAAAGTTTTGGTGTTTACATAACTACAAAAAGTTTCTTCAAGATGTATCGCTATGCCAAGCAGACTTTGCTCTTTGTTTTCCAGGAACAAACAGTACAGTGAAATGAGCATTCAGTGTGATGAACACTGTTTGGAGTGAAGAGATAAGGCAAATACGTGCAGATACTATCAAAGTTATTCTTTTGGTCAAAGTGAAAACTAATGGCATAGTTCACTTACTGGAAAAAACCTTCATCCTAAAATATATACATATGTTGCTATTGTGTTATAACTGGCAGTAGTGATACCAGTAGACATTTAAACAAAATGCCTATATTTGTCTTTTATGTAATTATTTCATGACCTAAAAATAATATTGCCACAAAAATGTTCTGTTTTTTTAAAATATAGTCACTTTAGGGGAAACATTGAGGATCTGGGTAAAACATTGATACTTACTTCTGATGAGAGCATCTGCTTTGCCTGCCATCAAAGTGATGTATAGCCTTTGGGTTTTATTGGAGACATTATTCCTAGGCAAAGAAATGCTTTCTTCCACCTTCTTCCAGCCACGAGATTGAAACCATTTCTCTTGGATGAGGGCATAGCCAAAGTGATCTATGTGTGTTTGTCACCACCAGATTAGATTACAGCAATTCATTCTACCTGGGAAACTGAAAAAGTCATACATATGCTCCAGCTGGTTCTACATACAGTACCCCAACTCTGAGACAAGAAAGACTGAAGTGAGAAGGATCCTGCTGCTGCTCTAAACATGCCACTGGCTCCCTGTTCTATTCCATGTGCACTTTATGACTTTGATCTTTACATTTAAATCTCATAATGTAATGAGACCTAGTGCCTATCACATAACTACTTCTACTGCTAGGAGTACATGGTACTCTGGCTGACAGTCACAGGGAGATGAAGTAATGCATAGTCATGGGTAATGAACTAATCTAATCTCACTCTGAAAAGTGGTTCCTAAAATTCAAAGCACACTGCTATAAAGGGTGAGGTGATTGAACTGTTAGTTGCTATGTTCCCTTTATGGGTTTAATTAAAGGGTGTGAGTCAATGGCTAGTTCACCAGCCAGAGAAGGTAAAACGAAGCTCTAAACTCAAGTTACCTCACATCCCTTTCCTCAGGGCTCACTTTATTACCAAATAAAACGATCCAACTACAGGACAAAGCAAATCTAAATACTCTGAAGCACCCTCAGGATCTTGTCCCATCTGTCAGCTCTCTCATGCAGAATTAAGACTATTCCTTATATAGTTCCCAAGGGTGGGTACCTGATTTCTTGATCACATGACCTCTGGACTTCATAGTTGCTCCTGGGGAAACTGCATTTCCCAGAAAGCTTGTTCTTACAGGGTCTAAGGCTTTAAAGTGCACCCATGAACTCTAGTGCTCTGTTATATGGTCCTTGAGGTCAGTTAGTCAGGGGTCCATAAATATTAACAACAACAACATGTAGCTTTTATACAGTAGGACATAATAACAAATGGCTGATGTTATCTTGAGGTGTCCCTGGCCCTACCATTAATCTGGCTCTAGAATAAAAGGAGAATTTCAATTCTAGTGATGCCCGACAGTCTGACCCTTTCAATAGTCACTACATTTTCCAAATCAAATGCTGCAATTAGAAATATTAATGTATTTGTTTGTTTTCACAGTACTGTCTTACATCAAATTTAAAAATACAGTAATCTAAGACGTCTAAACTGGGAATCTTGCCCATGGCAGTACAGTCAGTTTGCAGAGGGAGTGTCTGCAGTTTTCTTAGATGCTGCTCCAGTCCTGAGATAATGAGTGTAAATAACAAGCTTCCTCCCATAATGCCGCATTGGTACCTTTTGCCTTACTAAACTCAGACTTCAAACAGCCTTCGCCTCTCCTCTGTCTTGTGGCTATCAGTGAGATTTCCTCTACCACATCTGGGATATCCTTGTTTCAGAGTTTCATATTATGGGTGTGCTGATTTCTCTGACTGGATTTGCTACAACATAAGCAGAAAGAAGTCTGTAATTAGAGAGGCATCCCCGTTCCCTTGTCTGTTATGAAGGAACTTGAGGATTTTCATGGCACACTCCCTACAGTGAGATACAGTTGCTGTCACAGGAGATCACTCTCCATTAAGTGTAGTTTACAAAAGCAAAGCAAACACAGACAACCCAAATGACTACCTTCCTTGTGTGCTCAATAAATTACTGGCTTTACTGACTGGATTAACATAAGCCTGCAGGTGGGGAAAAAAACACATTTAATCTCATTGAAATCTTGCATTGTAGAGATTTTATATTTGAGCCCAGGATATTTCTCAAATAGCTACATTAGGCTGAATGTTAGTATCTCTGGAGACAGAACCTTTTACTTGTTTCATCCCATCCCACAGCTAGTGGAGGAGTAGTGCAATTTTTTCTCCTTTAATAAATCATTTGTAAACCTGGGGATTTCACAACAGGGGGGCATTCTCAATCCCTAGAGAACCCTGAATATCAGATGCAGCTTTTTATTTTTTCTTCATTGGCCCATCTTCATTTAAGCCTTGCAGCAAAGTCTGCTTTTAACAACTCTAAAAGCACTGCAGAGAGATACACCTATGGCTAAGTGCATTCACTATACTCAGTATTTAGCCAAAGGAAATATTCATATTTTTGTTCTCAGCTAAATTGTGCTGAATGCTGTTAGTTTAATACATTCTTGTATGTGAGGCTTTCAGATTTAAAAAAGTAGCACAGCTGAGAAAAAGGCAGAAGGGACAGATGGTATAATATTTATTTGAACCCCAGTGTTCCTGACGACTATTATCTAATGACTATGTTGCAACTAAATAAGGCAGGAATAATATGACCAAAATTTAATAATATTAAAACCAAATATTTTAGAAAAATACAAAAACATGCCCTTGATAACACAGATTTTAACACATTTTACAGATCTATTCTGACAGAAGATGATTGGCCACTATATACTAAGGACATATGCTAAGGAACAAATTCGCAAAGGGACTTCAGAGCCTAAATGCCATTTTAGGTGATTCGGTCCAATATTTAGGTGCCAACGGCATTCACAAAATGCCTACTCGATTGCCACTTAAACCCGTAGGCACCTCAACATCTACGTTTCCACTATTAAAATCTGCAATTTGTCTATATTTCAGTAGCTGGGCATGTACATAGCCACCTCAGTCCTCAAATAACTCAGTAACTTGGCATTTAACTCATAGTGGGTTTTACAGTCTAGGCATTTATCCAACTATCTCATATCTGAAACCCGCTCTGGTAGCAGAGATTTGAACTTGGGTCTCCCACCTCCTAGGACAATGTACTAGCTACTAGGCTTTGAGTTATTCTGGAGTAGATCTTTCCTGTTGAAGCTGTTCAACTGTGAATAAATAGTCATTGGACCAGAGAATATGTGAAAAAAAATGTCTTTTTAACTATAAAAGATAATTTAAAATTTATATATCACAAATGGAAGAAAGGGGAAGTTGATAGTAACGAATACAAATCAGAAACTAGGAATCGATGAACATTAATAATGGAAAGAAAGGGACTCAAGGAGAAATCTGTGGCCAGCAGAGTTAAGGACAACAAGGAGTTTTTTAAAGTTGATGAGAAACAAATAGTATCCTAACAATGTTAATGGCCCATTACCAGATGGAAATGGTAAAATAATCAATAATAATTCTGAAAAGGCACAAGATTTCAACACATATTTCTCTTCTATATTTGGGGGAAAAAACATGTCATATGATGTAGTCATATCATATGACAACACTCTTTGCATTTCATTAGCATCTCAGGAGAACGTTAACCAGCAGGTACTATAGTTAGACATTTTTAAATCAGCAGGTCGGGATGACTTACATCCAAGAGTTTTAAAAGAGCTGGCTGAGGAGCACGCTGGACCATTAATGTTGATTTTCTGAAAGTAAACTAATGTTGTGTCAATATTTAAAAAGGGTAAATGGGATGACCTGTGTAATTATAGGCCTCTTAGTCTGACATCGATCCTGAACAAGATAATAAAGTGGCCGATACAGAACTTGATTGGCTAGAAAGATGTACAATAAACATGGCACACATTAAATAGATTAAAAGCTGGCTAACTGATAGGTTTCAAAATGTAACTGTAAATGGGAAATCATCGTTGAATGGGTGTGTTTCTAGTGACATCCTCTAGGAATTGGTTTTTTGCCCTACGTTGTTTAACATTTTTTTTAATGACCTGAAAGAAAACATAACATCAAAACTGATAAAGTTTGCAGATGACCCAAATTCTGGGAAGTTGCAAATAGTGCTGAGGATGGGTCACTGATACAGAGTGGTCTGGATCACTTGGTAAGCTGGGCTCAAGCAACAGTGTGCATTTTAATATGCTAAATGTAAATGTATGCATCTAGGAACAAAGAATGTAGGCCGTACTTACAGGCTGGGAGACTCTATCCTGGGAAGCAGTGACTCTGATAAACATTTGGGTGTCATAGTGGATAATCTGCTGAACAAGAACGTGATGCTGTGGCCAAAAGAACTAATGTGATCCTCGGATGCACAAACAAGGGAATCTTGCATAGGAGAAGAGAGGAATTTTAGTTCTGTATTTGACTCTGGTACGACTGCTGCTAGAATAATGTGTCTAGTTCTGGTGGCCACAATTCAAGAAGGAAGTTGACAAATTGGATAGGGTTCAGAGAAGAGCCAATGATTAATGGATTAGAAAACATCCCTTTTACTGACAGACTCACAGGGTATGTCTACACTGCAATTAGACACCCGCAACTGGGTCATGACAGCTGACTTGGGCTCAGGCTAAGTAGCTGTTTAATTGAGGTGTAGACATTTGAGCTCAGACCCTCCCACTTCAAAGGGTCCTAGAGCCCAGGCTCCAGCCCATGCCTGTCTACACCGCAGTTAAACTGTCCATTGGCCCAAGCCCTGTGAGTCTGAGTCAATTGGCACAAGCCAGCAGCAGGTTTTTAATGGCAGTGTAGACATACCCAAAGAGCTTAACAAAGAGAAGGTTAAGGGGTGACTTGATTATAGTCTATGACTATCTATATGGGGAACTAATATGTAATGGTGGGCTTTTTCATCTACAGAGAAAGGTATAATATGGGCCAATGGCTGAAAGTTGAAACTAGACAAATTCTGACTGGAAATAAGGTGCAAATTTTTAATGATGAGAATAATTAGCTATTGGAACAATTTTCCAAAGGTCATGGTGGATTCTCCATCTCTGACACTTTTTAAATCAAGATTGGATTTTTTCCCCCTAAAAAATATGCTCTAGGACATAGGTGCTAGAACTAGGGGTGCTGCTGTTTGAAATGGTTTCCATCATATACAGGGTTTACACTTTGATTCAATGGTTCTCAGCACCCCCCTATACAAATTGCTCCAGCACCCCTGCTCTAGGAATTACTTTGGGGAAGTTCTATGGCCTGTGTTATACAGGTGGGTCAGTCTACGTAACCGCCATGGTCCCTTCTAGCCTTAAAATCTATGAATTTATAACACAGTGGTTAGGGCACTCACCTGGGAGCTGGGACACCCAGGTACAAGTCCTCTTGCTTTTATGCATATTTAAGTATTTATACACAATGGAACACTTTCAACAGGAGAGACTGAGAGAGCCCTGCCTCAGAAAATCCCATAGCTCAGTGGGCAGGGCACTCTCATGGGAGATTCACATTCAAATCCCTGCTACAAATTAGGCAGATGAGGGAATTGAACGCAGGTTTCCCATATCCTGGGTGAGTGCTCTAACCACTGGGATAAAATTAATATAGGGGTTTCCAGTTTTTCTTGAAAAATAGCTGACCTGGCTTAGGTGCCGAAACCCAAGAGACGGTTCAAGGTTGTGAATCCCAAGTGGAGATAGGTATCTAAATCCCGAAGGGCTTAGGCCACACCTTTCTCCTCAGCATTTCCCACTGGCTAGTTAAGGCAGATCCTCTCTCAGGTTACTAACTTTTGTGACTTCCATTCTTAGGCACCTAGCTCTCTCCATGCATTTTATATGGAGTCTGGGTGCCTTACTCAGGGCTACAAAGTAAGTGAGGTAGTATCTTTTACTGGAGAGAGATAAGCTTTCAAGCTTACACAGAGCTCTTCTTCGGGGCTGTAAATTCTACTAGGTGGCAGGGTGCACAAAAGTTAGATGCTGCAACACTCAGCATTGCAACACTTAAGTGTCTTTAGTGAATCTTGCCCTAAGGCTTTTTAGGGCATAATTTTATTTTGAAAGTTACAGAAAACCAAATGATTGCTACGAAATACCTCTGAGTATGTTGTGTCCAGAGCTCTCTGACTGCATTCTATCAGCAATGTAATAAATGAAGAGATGTGGGAATATACATACTATATAAAAGTAGATATAAAAGTAGTGGGGAAAAATATTCAGCAGTTGTGATGAACCCATAGGACTTGGCCAAAGTGCCAGATACAGTTAGATCCTCACAACGTTCAAT
The DNA here is from genome assembly GCF_002925995.2 of Terrapene triunguis. Classification (NCBI taxonomy): domain Eukaryota; kingdom Metazoa; phylum Chordata; order Testudines; family Emydidae; genus Terrapene; species Terrapene triunguis. Next base: position 22,919,596 of record NW_020664409.1, read on the forward strand.
GCCAACCTGTTGTCCATTTTTATAATAAAAGTTGAACCAATCTCTTTTTAAGGTTATGAAAAGTTCTAACAGCTCTTTGGCACCCCTGATATACATCAGACCAGTGGACCATTTAGTCCAGCCAAGAACCGATCTCTGCTGAACTACTAGAAATACAGCCTTTCAGAGATGATTCCCTACTTATTATTACATTTTGAAACCTATCACTTGGCCATTTTTAACCCCATTTAATGTGTGCCATGTTAATTTTATGTCTTCCTAGATGCTTCAGAGAAAGGTGCTAGGATCTCTATGATAGCACAATAACTGAATATTCTGCCTCCAGAAGAAGTTTCTTCTGAGCCTCCATCAGATAGTGTATGATTTATGCCGCAAAGCATCCCTTATATTTTTTTAATCCAATGTAATGCATCCTATTTAACTCTTGACCTCATTGGTGTCCTGTGACAATGAGCTCAATGGGTTTATTTTGCATTGTGTATAAATTATTTCCCTTTCTCAATTTTAAATTTGTGAAATAGAAAAAAATATTGTATGAATCCTCACAAACTGAGACTTAGTGAGATTTATACAGATCTGGTTGGTACCAAATTGTGCAGAGTAAATTCTCTGTCCCTAACTACAAATCTCTGAATACTGCAGTTCTAGAACTCTACCTAATGAAAAATGCAATATTTGTTTCTAATAGATATACGCAGTTAAGTAGTCCAGACACTGAAAAACAAGGGTTACCAGACAGTTCAGGAGAACAAGATTAACTTTCACCACCAGACTAGGTCTACATTTGAGCTGGAAAGTGTAATTTCCAGCTAGAGAAGACAGTCTGGCACTACCCCTAATCTATGCTAAAATAGAGTGTCGCTGCAGAAGGGCTACCTCCTCCAAATACAATTCCCAACCTAGACCCATGGAATTTAGGGAAACTAGTCCTTTCTGCAGCTCACAACACTGTGGCTAGATGGTTAAGTTTAATGCACTACCTCGATAAGAGTTATCATGGGTATGTCTACTAGAGTGGGAAATTATACCTTCCAGCTCAAACGCAGACGTACCCTCAATTTCATAAGTATTCTAAAATCAAAGACGATAGGCAGTAAGTAGTATTCAGTGCTTTTCTGGATCACTTTTTCAGAGAACCATTAGGAACTATTAGTGTCTCTTCATAGTTAAGGTTGCAACAACATTCCATTATAAGCCCTATGTTTAGCTTTGCTATAACTCTGGACTCCAAATTTGAAAATTATCACTCTTATGATTATGGCTGAGGAGATTTCTTTTTTGCATTTCAGGGAAAAATTGGTCAAACTGTTTGAATTACAGATTATTCAGAAAATATCCCTGATCTGAACTACTTGTGTGTACTGATTTTTCATTTCTCTCCAGAAATGACTTGCTAATACCCTTTGAAACTTTCTATATAGTTAAATCTACTGAAAAACTCATACATGGGTTATACTTCAGCAGCCACTTAAACCACTTCCACCTGCCCCAGATCCTCTAGGCCAGTCCAAAATAATAAGCAGCCTGGGCATCCTCAGATGCTTCAGGAACCAAATCCAAGTTGATTGTCATCAGAACTGGTGCTATAGCCCAGGAACAATGTTGAACCTTAATTGACGTATCTCCTCTTGTGGGTAGGTCTTGTTATAGGCAAAGCTGGTAGCATTCCTAGACTTATGGTCTTATAGTGGAAATTGTTGGGTAACCTTATTTTCAGTAGTTTAGAAATTTGCAAAACTTTAACCATTCAGGCTAATTTTTTCCAAGCTGGGTAATGACCTCAGCTGTTTTTTTTGTTGTTTATTTTTTAAAGTTTCAGCAAAAAAATGATTCAGCCATTTCTCAGAATGAAATTAGGGGAAATTATATGGGTTTGCCCCTTTTAAAAATACATATTTTTCCACTGAGGATCTGTAGCATCCCCATGCTTGGGAACAGAAATTTGAAATTTAGTGGAGGTGGCCTTTGTGTCAGGGATGAAAAGACAAAACTGGGACCAGTACCTTGACTATCACCTCTTCCACTTCAGTGTAATAAAAGAACTATTGCATACAGACATGTAAACACTTGAATTTGGCCCGTGGTGTGTGAAATATATACTGTAGGCTACTAAGTATCAATGATTATTGAATACATAAGGTACTTACCTTAGATCAAAATAAAAAAGATAGGTGTTTTATACAACCTAATCACTGGGAGAAATGCTGAATTTTGAATAATTGACTAAAATGTCTAACATGCCCATGGCACTCAAATTCCACCCTGAGTGCAGTGAAAGCTTAATTATTCCATAGCTTCTGTCCAGTACTCACATCCAGTATTGGGTATACTCCTACATCCATTAATATTCTTCCTCAGTGTATTGTTTTTCCTCTTCTCTCATCTACAGTATTAAATCTCTATAATGCACCACATATATATTCCAACAGAAATCATCTTTTGCAGGAGTGTGGATACTATTTGGCAAATAATTTTTTTGAGCTGTGTGATACTGGCAGACCAGCCAACCTATGTATGACCCATAACAACTTAACAGGAGGCATTACAACTATAATCAAAACAATTTCAAATATATGTACTAGACCAGCAATCATTAACCCATTCATTTGCAGTAATAGAAATCAAGGGTAGATCCTAAGTGTATTTGTCTGTGTTTACCTATATCTTGTTAAAAGTTTAACAGCGTAACCAGATTAGATTGTAGATACTAATTCCCTTTCATGTCTTAATTCCCTTACATTATGTATGTGAATGGTTCAGTTAGCCTTAACATCAAAGATGTAAGATACTGCAGGAAACTAGTAATATTATGTAAATTGTCTGTAGCTTAACTATCTATGTTATAATAGAGGATTGGCTAATTGCCTTATGTGAATGAGGGTAACTAGTTTACCTGTGTATGCATAGCAAATAGAAGATCAGCTTCAAAGCAATGGTCCACAGGTGATCTGCATTGCCTATTCTTCCTCTGGGGAGGGCCCTACTGTGACAATTTCTGTGAGAAGGCGTGTCAACTTGCTAGGGAGCTATAAAAAGAAGTCTTGGGCCTGATCCTGTCTTCTCTAGTCTGCTGAAATTTGGAACAGGGAAAGTTCTTCCAAAGAGATCTTCCAAATAATTATATGGAATTCCTGGAAAATGCATGAAAAGACTAATAGACTTTACATCTAAGCTGCCTTTGGATTCTGACCTGTTTCCCAAGAGACCTTCACAAGCCAGCAGTTTATTCCAGCACTGCTGTGAAATCTCTTTCTTTTTCCTTTTAACAATAAATCTTAGATTTAGTTATTAAGGATTGGCTGACAGCATGATATTTGGGTAAGATCTGAGATTCCTATTGAGCTGGGATTAAGTGTTTGGGACTGGTGAACCTCACATATGGTGAATGAGGTTTTCAGTTACCCCTGACTATATTAGACTTGGCTGTGTAGATAGGAGCCAAGGGCTGGAATGCCTAAAAAGGACTGTGTTTGGCTTCTTGTTAACCAGTGTGGTGCTACAGATGCTCTTTTGTTCCTGGCTTGGTGAATCTAAGTATAGAATAAACCACCAGTCATGGAGATTGTCTGCCCTGATTCTTGCAGTCTTCCCTAAGTGTGGCATTCTCTGTCTGCTCCATCCACATACCCCCGATCACAAGCTGGAAACTCTCAAGCCGGGAGGACAGACACAGAAGCAGTCCCAGAAGGTACTGCAACACTGACAAGAAAACAGGGCCCACAGGAGCACCTCTCTCTTCCCCTTGGGTCCCACAAACCTAGATCTGTGCAGGGGTGACCTCCCTCCCCATCAAACTCCCTTCTGAGGGCATGGGGACTCACTCCACCCTTCCAGGGAGGAAACACCAGTACCACCCGCAAGCCAGAGAAACTCTTGAAACAGCAGCAACAAATATAGAAGCAGACCCAGGTAGTTCTGCAGCAGGAACCAATGGACTCTGATGATGTCATCAGAGTGTTTCCCACAGTCCTCACTCTGGACATTCTCTCCTCCATGCTGATTTGCTGGTTCATTAAACTACTCCTGCTCATTACCCTCAATCTTTACACCTCACTCTACTTGGCCTTCACACTGTTCTGCTTCCTTCCCTATCTTCCCCATGCCCTGTCCCTTCCTCTGTCTTTCCATATAGCTAATCCCCTCCGAACAAAACCTCATGCAAAAAATTAAAAACAAAACAAACAAAAACAGTGGCACTAACTTGAACATTGCTGTTCACTCTGCTTGTGTGTTCTGCCCTTCCTGTGTCTGTCTTTTCTGTTTAAAACGGTAAGCTCCTTAGGGCTGGGACTGTCTATTACTCTATGTTTGTACATTCTCTAGCACAATTTGCAGAAATTATGTTGGGTGATTTGGAGTTCATTAAAATAAGGAACTGATTTTATTGTTTAGATACAGACATTACAGAGCAAGCCCCCTCTCCATTAAGCTTTGTAATTTCTCATCAAATTTGACATAGAACACCTGTCTATTCCTTGGATTTCTCAGGCATGCTGTCTTGTCGGTAAGGTTTCATAATATATTCAAATCTATGCCTGAATTCAGTTTCAGAACTTTGGGCCTGATCCAAAGCCACTGAAGCGAATAGAGTGAGGTATCTGATCTTAAATCTTTAGTTTTGATTTTGGTTCAAATTATCCTTCATCACCTAAGAGTTTGTCTACGCAAACACTTAGCTTGAGACAAGCTGGGGTGTAAATCTTCCCCAAACTAGCTTGCCGTGCATTAAGTGTCCAGGTGAAACCTGCTGCCACACACTAAAAATTTCATAGCATGCTTTAATCTATTCGTGTTTCAAAGCAGTGTACATCAAAGTGCACTAAGCATTCAAGCAGCCAAGCCCTGAGTCTTTTCAACATCCAAGCTGCTCCCCTAACGTAAGGTAGAGTTTTCTAAGCCCTCTCTGATGATCATCTTGCCTCTGTCTGTTGAATTAATAGACACATCAAATGACCCTGTCCTGTGACCTTGTCACAAGCCCTCCAGGGTCTCCAGATCCTTAAATATGCTTCCATTCCTACAGCCTCTTTTACAGCAGAATACAATCTGAGAAAAGGGAGGAAGGGCAGGGACAACTGTACTGGGGTTCCGAGTTCAGCTCCCCCCTCCAAAAAAAAATCTGTATAAATAAAGTGAAATGGGAGGGGATGGGGCCTCAGCAAACTTGATGTATCAGACCCCCACATTTCTCTACATGGACCTGCCTGTATATAATTTTAAGCTTGTGGATCGCTCCCATTGACTCTGAATCCTTAACATTCCTTTAATATAGTTTTTGTATGCATTAATATAGAGACTGTCTTGTAGGCACCCTTCCCTTCCACTCAAACAGGCCACCTCACCTCAGAATTGGCCTTCAGCTGTGATATCATAATTGCTTTCCTAGAAGAGTAATATTAGAGAAATATTTAATGCCTCTTTAGCCATCTATCTAGGCTGTTTAGCTACTGGAAGTGAGATTGTCCCGCACTGTAACCAGCTTAGTCTCCACAGACCACAGTTTGAGAACCTATGCCTCAAATAATATTCTGTTAATAAATAAGATTATTTCGACATAAAGAGTGGGATTACTCACATATTTAAGATTAGGCATGTGCTTAATAGCCTTGGTGAATGGGGCAAAAAAGAGTTCATAGGATAATGAAAATCATAGATGGAAGTTACCTTTTAGACCATATAATCCTTCCCCTTGCCAATGCAAGAATGCTCCCTACAGCATATTATTTACTACTTTCTCCAGACAAGTTTTATATTTGTCTAAAGCAGTGTTTCCCAAACTTGTTTAGGGAAAGCCCCTGGCGGGCCGGGCCGGTTTGTTTACCTGCCGCGTCCGCAGGTCCGGCTGATGGCAGCTCCCACTGGCTGCGGTTCGTTGCTCCAGGCCAATGGGAGCTGCTGGAAGCGGCGCGGGCTGAGGGATGTGCTGGCCGCCGCTTCCAGCAGCTCCCATTGGCCTGGAGCAGTGAACCGCGGCCAGTGGGAGCCACGATCGGCTGGACCTGCGGACGCGGCAGGTAAACAAATCGGCCCGGCCTGCCAGGGGCTTTCCCTACACAAGCGGTGTCCCAAGTTTGGGAAACACTGCTCTAAAGAACTAGGGCTTTGGTCTTCGCTTAATTTTGCCAAATTATTTGAACATTCACCATGGTATCGGTATGCAGGCTCCAGCTCAGAGATAGACACATTGCTACTAAACACCACTATATTTGGAGGTGCAGTCTCCCTATTTCACTGAACAAATTCAGTCCAACTCTAATCCCACTTCCTGTGAAACTTGGTTGTGCATGGGGAATAACATATGTCTTTAGGCCTATCCAAAGTTATCTACTCACTGCGACTATGACAGGGACAAGGTGCCATTTTCCACGCTTGCCTGGATGCTTCATCTAAGTGTCCATTTGTGTTAGGATTGATGGCTTTGTAAGTGACTGGAAAGATCAAACTGTTTTACAATGCTGTGTCAGTCAATTCTCAAACGTTAGTAACATTGTAATGTGGAGATTTGCCCTTGGTTGAACGTCCCTTATCAAATAAAAGCCAAATATAAGAATACAGAGTTCCACATTCTGCTCTTTAACATTCTCAGGGAAAAGAAGAAATGAGTAGTCTTAAAATATATTCTGAATTCATTACTTATCAATAGAACAACTAAAGCATTTAAGGATGACATAACTCTTGAAACATTAGATTAGAAGAAAGGATTTGTTTCATTAATTCTTAGACAGTTAACATTTCATATAGGAAATTGTAATTAGTACCAAGATTGTCTTTAGTCCCCTGAGAAGATGTTGGCCTTAACACAGCCGATAGCTGTGCAAGGCAAAGGTTACAATTATTTATTATACTGCCTTCCATCTTTAATAAGGATTTATTCAATAAAAATTACCAAGACCATTTTTCTGGTGCATATTTTGCATCTTTAAATCAATGAAATGAAATATATGGTAAGCTATCTGCTAAAGACTACAAAGAATGTTTTACCTTGAAGCATATGTTCTCCGGTTGTAATGTGCCATGCTTGCTTGAAGCAAGAAATATATTGGTTAGTGCTACAATACTTCTGGAGTTAGAATCACTTGAGAGAGAAGGGTAGGAGAAAGGGCTAATTATTTAGATCCCTATAAACCAAAATAATTCAGCAACTATTGGAGGTTTAATTTACTAAATTGACCTAAATAGTTCAGCCGTAACAGGTTTATATAATGGCTTACTCAGAAAACACCTGTATTGTTGTGTGATAGCACCAAAGTGTAAATAAATGGATGTAGTTGAAGCTAGTTACCTGGCAGTCCAATCTAACCAGAATATAACCTTACCTGGTTTTGGCAAGTCATTCTCAGGATATATCTACACTGCACAGTTAACCTGGGCTTTCACCCAGATTCTAGCTTTAAGCCCCCAACCGTCCACACAGAAAAGCCTGTGACCTGAATTTGAAAGTGCCTTAAGTGCACATTAATGTACCCATCTGGAGGGGAGTTAGATCCCATGTTATACTTGAATTCAGGTTGGAACCTGCCTACTTTGCAGTGAGGACACGACCTAAATCACTTAAGTGCTAATAGGCCTCCAATGCCTTTCTATAATTCCTCCCAAAAGAAAGACAAGTTCTCCCACAATTGACTGGGAAAAAATGTTAGAGCATCTTAGCACCAAGACGCATGGAATATGCCTCCAGACCAAAAAGGGTGAGTGCATAAACAGTGAGGACATTGCTACACAGGTAGGATTTTACTATGGGAATGCTCACACTCAGGCAAGGCTAACCCAGGCACCAATCACCTGGATTAACTGTGCAGTGAAGACATAGCTTTAATTAGGGGACTGTATAGACTCTGGAACTCACTTCCTGTCTTGGACTAATGAAGGCAAAGGGCAAAGATGATCTCTTCTCCTCAGCTTCTAACAGGAACAACAGTATCTGAGCAGAGTCTCTTTTCTAACTTGCCTTTTCAAAAATGATGAATTTTACTGCCTTATCCCAACCAATCATGGATATAGTTGGGAATTTACCGTCAGCATCTTCAATTTTGTCCCATACACCTAAACCATAAAATTAAACAAATTGAAAATAAAAATATGTGAAATAACAGATGAAGTTAGAATATTTTAAATGCATGTCAGTCACAATGTATTTGGGAATGATTCAATTATTTATACATCCATTTCACTGTCACTTTGACAAATCACTGAAAGATTCATTATACTGCTTTTTGTTTCTTTCCTGTGAACCTTGAGTCATTTATTTTTTAGGGCTGAGATTTTTCAAAGGAGCCTAATAGAGTTAGGTAGCCCCAATCCCAACGGCCTAACTGAAAGAAAATATTTTCCTCTGAAAATCCCACCCTAGACTGGAAAAATTGTAACAAAAAAGGATTATAACAATGTGATTCAATGTTCCAGAAACGATATTCTGTAGAGCCCTTCATACTGCAAAGTTTGAAGCCCTGCCTGGGCCTCAAATCATGTGCCCAATTTTAAGCACATGAGTTAGTTTTAATGGGATTTGCTTACATGCTTAAAGTTAAGCAAGTGTTAAAACTGGGCCTTGGATCTGAACTTTCCTAAAATGTCGGAGTCATTCAGACCCACCTCAAAGGTCTCTCCTGTCTCTTAGGATCATCACATTATAATTCAACATCCAAACTTTATAATAGCTTGTTATGGTTAAATATCAAAATTGTCAGAGGTTCCATTTTTATCAGATAAGCACACAAAAGTTTGAATACTGATCAAAACTACCTGAATCACTTGGGTTTGATATCAGACAACAATAGACTTCCTAGGGAGGGATAGCTCAGTGGTTTGATCATTGGCCTGCTAAACCCAGGGTTGTGAGTTCAATCCTTGAGGGTGCCATTTAGGGAACTGGGGTAAAAATCTGTCTGGGGATTGGTCCTGCTTTGAGCAGGGGGTTGGACTAGATGACCTCCTGAGGTCCCTTTCAACCCTGATATTCTGTGATTCTACTTTCTATTTCGGGTCACTTTGGAAAGGATTTGGGGAAGGGGGTTGTTGTGGCTTGACACCTGCTTCTAGTAAGCCCAAAGACATACAAAGGTGAACACAAATGAACCCCCCCCCACACACACACACATTACAGAGCACCTTTCATCTTCTTTACAAAGTTAACAAATTGATATAGAAAATATATGCAACAACACTGAAATGAAGTTAATTCTGGAGTGAAATGCCCCAGTAGCTTAGGTATGCACAGCAATATTTCCCATCTTGAATTATATCGTAATTGGTTGTTATAAGTACAGTAATAGCTCACAATAGCCAACTAATAAGAGTCATCAATCAGCTGTTCCTTTAAGAGGCAGGGATAAAATATGATTCATTCTTGGAAGTAACACTAAACTTTAAACTAGTTTGCTGTAATTAGAAGATAAATCATGATCTAACCCAATGTATAAAATTCTAAATAACAGTATTCATCTGTTACTTCTTCTAATGTGCTACAGCATTTATATCTGAATTACATCCTCCTAAAAGCACTTTATTTGTCCAAAAAAGCATGACCTTTAGATTTTTAATCCACAGCTTTGTTCTCAAATAAAGCTATCTAGAAGCAGTCAAAATCTTTCATAAGATAGATGGTAACTCCTTACTAATCTCCACTATTTTATAAAATAATAACATCTGAATTTATTTATCCAACTCATTTATATGTGAGTATACTAACACCTAAACTTCAGTTCTGAAACACAGTTCTAAACGTAGAGGACATCCTATTTCATGCCATCTCTCTAACAACTTGTCTCCATTTGCTGTCAAACCAACAAAGCACACTATACTGCATGCACACAGGGATTACGTCACTGAAGGGATTTTTTTTAAAAAGTAAAAAGCCATAAAATCAGTTTCCAAATAGGTCAACAAGTGCTGACTTAATCCAAAGATGTGTGGGCAGCAAAATAAATATTCATTTTGAATTAGCCAGTAATTATAAATATTACCTGCATCTCACAGATATCTGGATCACTAATCTGTAAACTAATTAAGCAATATCATCTACATATAAATTGAGATGCATCCAATGGGGAGCAAAAGAAACAAGGTGATGGACAATTCCAGCAGTGCACAATGAAATGAATAATGAATTATAAAGGTGGGGTTTTTTTAGTATATATTGCACAGTTATACACACACACACACACACGTATATACACATAGACACACATACCCATGAAAATTAAATGGAAATATTTTTTAAAAAAAATGTAATGTTTTGTAAAGGGACCGCTCAGTGCAACAAAAATAAGTCAACTCACAGTACAACAGCCCAGGTAACATGTTCGTTAATTCTACTGCATCACAACAGAGTGGCGGGGAGGAGGAAATGCTCACTGACTGAACAGCAAGTAAAGGGGGGGGGAGGGATGGAGGATGGGTGCATCCCATAATATCCAGGGTAACTCAGTTTACCCTGTGATGACTGCTTTACTACACAGTAATTCACTAAGATCCCAACTGGATCAGATGTTCCTCATTTTGTGGCTTAGAGTTCTAAAGTAGTTAGGACCAGAGGGGGCCAAGTTGGTGAACTCACCAAGAAGATGAAACCTTACTGTCACTCACACTGGTGATTTGACAGACATGGGGGATTACACACCTCAGGGTTGGGGAGGGGGTATTAGGATTTTCTCAGTTTTGTTTATGACTGAATCGCAAGAGAGCAAGCTGCAAAGTGGAGATTCCGTGACATACCTTTGCTGCTCATACCTATGCCTGTCCCTAAAACCCTCCTCTTGGATAAACAGGGTAATGAGAAACAATGGACTGAAACTCTGACTCATGCTGACTAAGGAAAGGCCATCAATAAATCCACCATCCCTGCTTCTTTGATTTTAGATGAAAAACCTAACCTGGACCAGGCAGGATTATGCATAAGGCTTTGTGTTGGCAGCTAATAACCTAGTAAAGCAGGAACCCACAGGTGGCTAGAGAGAAGGTGCAACTGTGCTCTCTACTCAACCAACCTGCAACGTGTGAATGGTCCCATTACAAGAATTGACTCATACAAGTGTGTCCACGTCTCATGTTGAAACAAATGTAGGCTTTTGGTGGAATACAAGCCACCTTGCAAACCTACCACCTTCTTTTCAGAGGTAATTGCACTACTGCTGCAGTTGGTACTGGGATCCACAGATCCATCTTCTTGGGGGATTTCAATGTTCATGCAAATGATGTTTCTAGCCTGATGGCTCATGATGTCATGGCCTTCATAAAAATATGGGATTCATCTAGTGTGTGTGGGGGGAGGAGTGGGGTGGGGGGAAGGAGGGTCAGTGGATCCTCTCCTACAGTGTGATATAAACTACACCTGATCTTTGGCATAGGTGGGGGCATTGCAAACATAGGTGTGGGAACTAGGGGTGTGGCAGGTGCTGCAGTACCCCCAGGTTTCACAGTGAAAAGTTTGCTGCTGCTGTCAGAACGAAACTAGCATTATTTTGCAATTCTTGAGAATCCCAGAGGTGTGGTGCACCCGGGTGGTGTGAGCGGGAATTGTGCTTTTTCACATTGCTTTTGAACATGCATGGTTTACACTTTCGTTAGCTGGCTTTCGGCACCCCCACTATAAAAAGTGTTCTGGTGCCCCTGAATGGAAATGCAGTAAACAGGCTTTTTTCATGGCCCAGTCATCAACTTTTTTTCAAGAAAAGGTCAGTATAGTGATCTTGGGATTCATTAAATAACAAACCAGTGAATAAGAAAGGAATACAAATTTAATTAAACAAACTGGAGAGTATCTGTGGCGAACTGCTGCACGCAGCCATGCAATGTTCCCAACCCCCGTCTCCAGGGCACATCTCCAAATTCCTATGTTCATAATACTATCCCTTATGAGGGAGCATCTCTAAATTATAATCCTCTACAAACATATCTTTACAGTGCTCACAATCCTCTACAAACATATCTTTACAGTGCTCACAACTCCTTTAAGAGACTCTCCCACATCTCCCTCAGCCTTATTAAATGGCCATACAGCTGCATCTGCATCTTCTCTTCAGCCTTGCATAGGCCCGTTTATGATTGCTTATGCTTGTCCTTACAGACAGCTTTTATTAGCCCTACTTCTCCCATTCTCTACCTGCTGAAGATGATCTGGACTAACCTCCCTTCTCCAGCCAGTTCTCAGACTGCTGGTAACATCCTCTTCCCTCTTGTTGCTTCCATTTCCTGATCATCCGTCCCTTGTGTGTCATTTCTCAATACAAGACACTGTAGGTTACACAGTGTTCTATATTTCACACTGACCTGGGGGAGGGGGTCCCCTAGTGTCCCCTGTATGATCAGTAGTCTTGCTGTCATGTTCATCCTAAAAGGGCTGAGCAGTGAACCATGAAGTTCATTTCATAATGTACATCCAGGTGTTAAAATCACAAGAACCTTAGAACTTCATATAACAGTATCAACAGTCAATAATAGCTTTAAATTTAAAGACTGAATCAGTATGAAAATGTTTACAAGACTAGAGGTATATATCAATCTATGAAATTGTGCAGAAAATAAAGAAATGAAATATAGCACAAATAATTTATTCACTTAAAATAAAACCATAGAGAATAGGACCTAGGACACCTGAGTTCTAATGCCAGCTCTCCCATTGAGACTTGCTGTGTGATCCTGGGAATGTCACTGAAACAGACATTTTCAAACTCAGGTGTCTAAAGTTAGGCCCTGAAAACTATATTTAAGATAAAACATTTTTGCCGTAGCCCTTTTTTTGATACATCAGTTTCTCCACCTTTAAAAGGGCTAATATTTACCTGATACATATGTTGTGAGGATATATGTTTGAAAAAAAAAATTACTTTGATACCCTTAAACCAAAAAGCTTTTTATAAATGCATATTATTTCTTTAATCTATTTTCACTAAATGGAAAATGACAGTTTTAGTTACTTTCATTTTTATTCCAGTCTGCTCTGGGCAAAAGTATTTATTTTATATGTTGCCATCTTCTCTGTGGAGATTTACAATATGCATTTACTTTTTCATCCTAAATCTATTTTTGACTTTCTGTTCACTCATGATATTGCTTTCCAATATTTACCTTGCTTTCTTTGCTGTTTCTTCCTTTCATTTTGTTTTGTTTTCTTTCCATCTGTGACTCAAATTATGGTGGTTTTTTTTAAATTCCTTCTTTCATCTCATCCATCCATCAATCTTCAATATGGCCATCACTTGCCACCTGCGTGAAGAACAAATTTAAATAAAGCAAAAAATCAGTTTTTTAGGACTTAACTCTCCTCTCTTTCCTCTTGTAATACCACGAGAGTGTGCTTTGTAGATTATTTTCACCCATATAAAAGTAGTCGGGGAAAGGCTAGCTTAAAGAAACAGATTATGTTGGGTCCATCATAATAGAGAAAAGTCATGACTCTGGTATAGCAAACAAAAAGGAGAATCTTTATTTAAAAGATGCTGGACACACAGACTGTGTAGCTGTCTTCAAACTCTCTAGTTCACAGAAGTGCTTTTGACATGGGTCACTACATAAGGGTGAGGGTTGACCGGTGTCATAAATGTCATTTTTCCCCTCTGACAGATTAGTAGGGTATCCCTAGTGTCACTATGAATTGGCAATGCTGAATGTTGTTGATTAATGGACTGTTCCATTTTAACTTCATTGGAATGATCAGTGTTACAAAGAGCAGTATCTTTTGACTGAGGTATAACCTTTGCAGTTTCATGTAATGAGCATCCAAATAGGAGCTGTAATGGTGATTGTTCTGTAGTCCATGACACTCTCCCATATAGCCCAGACAGTAGTAGTAGTTTCTAGCAATGCAATATGGCACTCCGCCTGTCTGCTCAGCAATGCAGGTCACTATGATCATATCACCCCAGGTTCCACTCTGCATTGATTCCCACGTAACTACAGAGTCCAGTTCAGGGTTTCCAGATTACTTTTCAAAGCCCCCCAGGGGCTTAGCCCTAGCTAAGAGAGATTGCCTCACCTGCCACACTCATGACCTCCACTGATAGTTACGTTCCAATGGAACCCCAAAATTATGGACAGGTTTGAGAATACAGAAGACAGAACTTTCATGGAGCTCAGATTCAGAACATGACACTCATTAACAAGAACAAGGTACTTTGCAGCAGTAATCACAAAGAAATGGGTTATGCATTTTGTTGATTTAGATTCCCCAAAATAAACTCTTTGCACAGGCTTATGCATAATATTGTGATTATTTTCTACCTTGCAAGCTACCATTATAAAAGGAAAAGGGAGGAAGAATTCTTCTATTGTCATTACTCTTTTTTCATTTGGGAACCACGAGAGCCTGGATGCACAAAAGGAGTTAGGCACCAAAGTCCCTGTTTCAGATGTCTAAATTCCAGTTTTGGCTTCACTGTGATACACAACACTCCTGCCTAACCCTTGTAGGAGCCTAAACTCACTCAGTGTCTATGTTTTCAGAGAAAAGTTCTCTCAGAGTCTATCTTTCTGCCTCTAGGCACACACAACTGCTGCCTCCCTCTATAGACATCTGAGCACCCGTCTCATGCCTAAGCCCCAGAGCAATTCACAAACCAGGGAAATATATGCATTTGGCTAGCTAATTTGTGTACAAGGCCTGATTCAGTAGACATGCTCAGAGGCTGCATACCAGACTGGGTCCCCTTTAAAATCCAGTTGGAGAAGGTAATGTCTACTTTATAGCTTTTAGCCCAGTGGTTAGAGCACTTGCCTGTGATGTGGGAGACTCAGGTTCAATTCCCCCCTCTCTGCCAGAGATGGAGAAATGATTTAAACAGGGATCTCCCTCCTTTCAGAGAGTGCTCCAACCACTGAGCTATGGGATATTCTGATGTGAGGCTCCCTCAGTCTCTCTTCTTGAACCTGTTTCATTGTGGATAAATAATGAAAAAGAGTGATTGGGACAGGGGGCCTGGACCCAGGCAGGTGCCCTAACCACTAGACTACAGGGTCATTCTTACACTTTCTCTCTCTCTTTGGCCCAATGATTATTTAAGAATTTATCCATAGTCGAACAGTGAGAGAGAGAGAGAGACTATGCAGTGGTTAGGGAACCCACCTAGGAGGCAAAATACCATTCAGTTATGCATGCCATGTGAAAAATTTCTGGGGGAGCTCCTTGGTACTAATGGTAGTTGTGAAAAAGTTCCTTCTCTCTGTCATTCAATTTGGAGACCAGGAGTGAGCAGCAGAATAAGTGATGGCTAAATTAACATTAATGAGCCAAATATTGCCAATACTGGTGCTATTTGGCTAAACTGCTATTCAATTTCCCCATCTCTGATTAACAGGTGGTATAATGTATTGTGGTTGTTAGCAGGATAGTACTTTTATCATGCAGGAGAAGAATACATTATTTCCATGGGGCTTCAAGTATGGAAATACATCTTCTCACTCAGTCATAAACCAGCAAGGATAAAAAGATTATTCTGAACAGCGGGAAGTCTTTGGAAGGGTGGGCAGCTGTGTTCTAATTGCTTCCAAATTGTCAAAGGTGCTCAATAGGAGACCAATGAAAGCCTTACCGCTTTCAAAACTTCAGCAAGAATTTTAAGTTTGTAGGTGGAGATGGAGTAGAGAGGTTGAATTGAGGATGGGGGTAGAGGCAGGGTTTGATTCTTGTTCTGATCAACTCTAAAGAGATTCTTATTCTCATGAAAACTCCCTGCAGCTTTTCTGGTGTGAAAAGCCAGTTTAAGCTTGATCCTCCTTGGCGTTTTTTCTTCTCTATTTCTCTCTCTTTCCAGGGAGACTCATCAGAACTGGGGAAAGAATTAGCACAAGCTTACAAATAACTGCTTAATAACTTAAAATAACTGCTACTGCCTGACAGGGCCGGCTCCAGGCACTAGCTTAACAAGCAGGTGCTTGGGGTGGCCAAGGGAGAGGGGTGGCACCTGCGGCAATTCGGGGGTGGCAGGTCCCTCACTCCCTCTAGGAGCGAAGGACCTGCCACTGAACTGCCGCCGCCGATCGCGGCTTTTTTTTTTTTTTTTGCTTGGGGCGGCAGAAATGCTGGAGCCGGCCCTGCTGCCTGTGTATCAACAGATACCATGAAGTAAGAAATTGTCTCTTTAATACTACAGGAATAATTATTTTGCAATGATATTAATATAAATTCTACCTGGGCAAGGATGGGGGCCCCAACCTATAAAAATGTAAACATATGTTTAACTTTAAACACATGAGTATGCCTCTGAAGTCATTGGTCTTCAGTGACACTACTTGCGTGCTTAGTGTTTAACACGTGCATAATTGCTTACTATACCCAAGTAAGGGCTCAGGATTGGACAACAGGAAAGCTTTCTCTATCAGCTTTCAGTGTATTTGCATTTATATTTTGCCCAATACAGTACTTTGCTTCTTGTGTAAAATTCAAACAAACAAAATTAATTAAGACTTGGAGTTTCATTGAATTGGGAGAGATGGTATTGTTCAACAATGTCTTTACTTACTTTGTTATTCAAAAATGTGGTTACTGTAAAGAGATAATTTTTCATTATGTTTTTAGAATGAAAGAGTTAAAATAAATCAAGTCTGCCATTCCCTAATAGCAAGGATTAGCATAAAATTATTCAGCGGTGATAAATACAACTCTGACAGTTTAACCAATGATACATCTACAGTCTCTTAGCATTTAGAAACATTATAAATGTAAGTTCCAGACCTGTTCTTTCTAAAGCAAGATTAGCTCCTGATAAACGGTCTGTTTAATGCACTGACTATCTGGAGGGTAATTTGAAGTTCATCAGCTACTATACTACTGACAATAGACATTCCCCCACAGACTAGTTATAAAAACCGTTATTTAGAATGTTTAACAGTTTCCAGTGGCTTTTCTTGTCGTTTTTAATTGCTGTTGAGTTTTGGAACTACAGTTGTCAGCCAACCTTATTTTCCTTAACACAGATGATTTTCTTACTTTGCTTTTCAAAATTAGTTTTTATTTCAGAATTCAGGCTCTCTTTTCTCCACAATACTCTAATTGCTCTTCCAGTTTTATAGCGGAATAAAATAGAATGGAATAAGAACTTTCTCTCAACTAAACATTCCTTTTTGTGAGAATGTTGTGGTTACTGTAGTTGCTTAACAAACATATAGCCCATATTTCAGAGCAATTGGAGATGGACCCGAGTTCATATTAAAGTCAATGGAAAGAATCCCATGGACTTTAGTGAACATTGGATCAGAATGTTAGGGGCAGTCTGTCAGCTGGTGTAAATTGTCATACTTCTATTATCTGCCACTTAGCGAGTTAGGTTACCTTTCCAAAGCAAACAGTGCATATTTCCTTTGCAGTAAGGAAGAATATTTCTAACAATTATGGTGCCAATTATCTCAATTAAGAAAGATGTAGGAATAGAAGCACCCTGCTCCAGCCAGAGTTTCCACATACACTGAATCTCAGAAAGAACAGTTCCTCCAAGAATACATCCAAGGACCACCGCGGCTGCTTTGGTGAGTCTAGCAAGACCATCAGAGCTAGACTATCAGGATCTGATTTTGACACTTGTACCAGTGTAAAGCTGGAGGAACACAACTAAAGTCAGTGGAGTTAAACTAGTGTGCAACTAGTGTAAGTGGGAGAAAAATGGGTCCCTCCAAATGCTAGCACTCCATGAGTATAGAACTGCAATTATTTCTGAGGCCCAAGCAGAGAAAAGCCCCATGCATCATGTTCCCTTCACCTTCTCCACTTATACAGGTTTAACCACAATCTGGAGTAATGGTTTGGCAATTCTGAATTCCTACTGTAGGTTCCCTTCAATTGTGCTGTATGTTGTTTATAAAAGAAAAAAAAATAATCTGATACATACTGTGGAATAATACATCAAATCCATTTTCATGGCTCAAACTCAAACCTTAGGCTTTGTTTGCTATCAATATACTGGTACAAGTACAAAACGAATGATCATTGTGTTACTATTTCCTCCATTGCTATGTTTACAATCTTTTTTACCTATTAGTATGAAGCTTAGATCTAATAACCCTTTTTGAAATATGCA
The DNA here is from genome assembly GCF_002925995.2 of Terrapene triunguis. Lineage (NCBI taxonomy): Eukaryota > Metazoa > Chordata > Testudines > Emydidae > Terrapene > Terrapene triunguis. Next base: position 22,937,601 of record NW_020664409.1, read on the forward strand.
TGTAAATTCCAAATCTTAGATAAATACGGCCTTCCCTAATGAGATTAGTGATTACCAGTAGTACTAAAAATTACTAGTTGCATTTTGTACTGTAGCCAACACAACTTGGAAGAAATAACCTGAAATATTTTGTATATCAGTCGGATATTATAACATGACATGAAACATGCACATCACTTGTTGGAACAATACAGGGCTCCGTATAGGTGTAATGAGAATTTCAGATATGCGACGGCAAGGAATCCACAAAAGGAATGAGACAAAACATAGAGCTGTATCTCTGTTTGATATGTATATGCTAAGCTAGCAGTGCTAGTTCAGCTCAGAGAAAATTTGGGGACAAAACATGCGATGCAAAGAAAAGTTTGCAAGGGTAATTTAACGGAAGGCCAGCATCACGGGTTGAGGATGACCAAAGACATTTCCAGAATGACTATGAACACCTGAGGTCTGATTTTGGTAGTGCCAGTGAAACACAAAATTAATTCCACAATTTGTTGTAGAATCAGTCTTGTAAAGTTACTATAACATTTACCGGCCAGGTACAAAATCATAAAACCCATACTTATTCTAATTGTGATGATGTAGAAAATAAAGATACCTTACATGCCCCTTCAAGTAAGTGTTAAACCTGCTGTAAGGACTGTTGTGGATAGCCAAGAAAAGGAAACGGCATTGTAGAGCATAGTAAGTTCAGTGGAAACTATACATAAAGGCTCTTCCGACAAGAGCATTTAACATTGTGCTATGATACTACTGTTTTCCTTTTGTTCCCACTTGAGACATCAAAATGGTTAACATTTCATGAAAAGTTAAATAAGACAGAAAGTCAGGACAAAAGAAAGCAACACCAATTGCTAGAATAATTTCAAAGTGGCTGCAAAGAGCACACCAAATAAAAGATACCTTGACTGGATAGAAATGCAATTATTCTCTAGAAATTTTGTTGAAAGTTTCACTATCTCCTACCTGGTGTCCCCAGAGACATGTGTGGAATATGTTTGTTCTTGCTCTGTTTAATCTTTTAGTTTCTGTTTAAATTGGGTTATTCACAAGTCTGACCTGTCAACAATCCTCCATTATTTGGATGATTTTCTTTCTCTGTTTACAGAGACCTAGAAAACACTTCCATAAATCAAGACTGGCTGCAAGCCAATGAGTGAAGTTAAAGAATTTAGGATCTACTTGAGAGGAAGAATGTTGTTGAGGTTAGTGCACAAGGCTTGAAAATCAGGGGAGCTGGTTTTTATTTATGGTTATGCGTGTACTTCCTGTTAGATGTTGGACAAATCATGCAATCCTTCTGGGCTTCAGTGTCCTCCTAAGTATGACAGAGATATTGGGAGGTCAAATTCATGCATGTAGTTATGAGGTTAGACTGGTGAATGAGTTACAGAGATGGAGAAAAATGAAGGAAGTGAAAAAACAAACAATTGATCCACACATCTTAAAGGGGTCCAGTTCTGACATTCTTAATCAGGCATAAGTCAGCAGCTAATGGGAATAATGCCTCAGAAAGGACTTCAGGAATTCCAATGGGATCTGAGTACCTAACTCCCTCATGCTTCTTTGAAATTCCCAGCTGAAATATTCTGCTTTTTCAAAAAGCGTATGAGAAGTGGAGAGATGAAAAGAACCAGAGGCAAGATATATGGAGTAATAAAATGTTCACTAAGAAGTATAAATATTTGTACATAATTATTGTTCTGAGCATTAATATATTGTGGCTTCTTTCCTTTTTTATTGACATTACCCTCTCCTATGCTTCCTTATTTGTTGGAAAAATATCTGCTCACCTGGTGAATTTCCTACTATATATGTTAGTTCAATGCAGCTCGATATGTTGTTTATGGTGCATTCCCTTGGCTGCATGTGCCATTAAACATGCTCTTGAGATGTGACACAGGTAATCTAACAGTTAAAAGGTCACCTGTCTTGGTTCCTGAATCATCCTTCCAACTCAAATATCCATTTTACCTCCTCCTAGAAAGTATTTATTATTTAATTTTCCCATTTTGCACTCACCATTGTTATATAGGGGATACAAGGGCCAGATCTGTCTATGAAATGGGTACAATAGGTTGCCTATAGGATAAAACTGTTTGTTTTATGACTGTTGAGCTGTAAGGCACTGTAGTGTACAGTACTTGGCTAAGTCATGAATGCAAAAAGTATGATAGAGAATAATGCTGAAAATTTTATCCTGTTATTTTAAGAATCAATAGTCTACCCTCACCTGTAATATTTTGCTCTGTTCTCCTCACCCCATCTCAAAATAAATCAACACATAAATAAACAAAGGGGATCTAAAGAAAGGAAATGTAAATAGTTATAAACATGGAGATACTTCTGTACTGAGGAGAGGCTGAAAATACCAGGAACATTTAGTTTGGAGAGGAGATGAAGGGAGTAATAGTTATATGAAGCAAAGAATGATAGAAAGAAAGCTCATAGTATGAGAACAAACAGGCATTCAGTCAAACTAAAAGGTAACAAATGTAGGACTGATATGGCCTTAATGTTATGGACTGGGACTTTGGAGATCTGGATTAAAATTCTTGCTCTGTCACTAACACCCTGTGTCACTGTCAAGCTGTCTGGAGAGGCTCATGAGCATGAGTACCAACCTCAGGGCAGACTGTGAAGAAGCAGGGCACAAACCTCAAACTGGCTGTGAGTTCTACACTTAGATTTCACTAAACAAGTATCAAATGTGAACTCCTCACACACTATAACAGCCTTACCATGGAGTCACAGACAGTCCCCTTGGGCATTTTGGACAATCTTCCCTCCTTGTCTCTGTGACAGATGGCATCTTAGACCAAAAATCACAACAATATTCAGGTTGCTCCCAGTCGCAAAGGAGCAGTCACTTACCCCAGGTCAATTGCCCTTTAGGACCCACATTAAAGACAATGCTTGTAACAATCCTAAAATAAATTAACTAAAGCTTTATTAACTAAGAAAAAGAAACAAAAATCATTTACAAGGTTAAAGCAGGCAAACATACACACACACGAGTTACAGTCTTAGCTTCCAAAAGCTTCCAAAAGGTAATAGAAGCTGCTGCGAGCTCTACAAGTCCTCTAGAGTTAATCTAGGCCAAATAGCTGGGGATCCCTTGCATATGCTTATAAATCTTCACCCCTCATAGTTCAAGAAGCATACAGAGACAGTTCCTTCTTGTCAGGGATGTTTATTCCCTTTCGCTAGAGTTCAAGCTAATGGAACAAGTCTGCTTGCACATCTCCTCTTCATCAGTGTCAGGGAAGCAATCAATATAGTCTTTTGTCCACCGATGTTCCACAATGGCTTGTTGGGTGTCTATGGGACTTCTTTTGTTGGAGAGGAGATAACACTTCTTGTGGTCAACTAGTATTTCACACTTGGTAATGCTTCTCTCCTGACTGGGAGTTTACAGTTTTAGAGCAAACACTTTTGTAGTTATAGAGCAACCACTCAAATATTACCTTATAAATATGGGATATAGATATCATTAGTGAGATTAATGCATGCAGCAAGTCACAAGCATTTCATAAAGTCTAAAAAGGTGTTAAGTGTTTAGAAATCTAATACCAGTTTAACAATACTAACACATAGGTAAGCCAGACTAGTTTCCAGCTATGCATTTGTCAATGTTCAGTGAGGCCTAGGGGACTTGGGCATGAGCTGGCACCTGGTCTACCAGCATCACAGTGACCTTCACCAAGTCACTTAGGACTAGATCCTCATGGGGGACTTAGGCTCAGCATTGCAGTACCTAATTTTGGGGGCCCTGCCCGACAGTGGAATCCCCCACCACAAGTTAGGCCCCCATGCTCCTTATACAATGCCTGAGGAGTTAGGTGCCTAAAACAGGGAATCACAGAAGCTAACACACTGAGCAGGGAGCCACCTAAGATTGGCTGTTGAAAATGCCAACGAGTGTGACCTAAGATCTGCCCCTCAAAGAGAATTAGGCACCTAACTCTGGGCTGGAGGGAGATGATTATCTCTTCTTGGGATTCACAACCAACCCTCCCTTGGTGACAGGACTGACCTGGCTTAGATTCACAAACAAAACCGCAAAACAACAACAAGAAGGAGACACTACCTCCCTCATACCCAACAGCTTAGTGGAGGAGGGAGACCTGAGTTCAAATCCCCACTGTGCCTGATTCAGAACGAGGACCTGAACTGCAGGTAAGTGTCCTAACCACTGGGTTACAGAGTATTCTAAGGTCACCCTCTCTCAATCTCTCCTCTTGAAGTGGTTCCACTTATAGTCATTGCACATGGGTCTCCCATTTCCCAGGGAGTACCCTAATCACCAGGCTATAAAGTCATGCTTTTTTCTCTCCACCTCAGTGAATATTTAATAATTTCATATGAAGAGGCTGTAAGAAACCACTGATGGAGGTTAGGAACTAACTTCCCCTAGAGCAGGTTATTCCACAGTTGTCCTTTGTGGGATCTCCTGCATCTTCCTCTGAAACATCTGGCCCTATTCATTCTCAGAGTCAGGCTATTGGTCTAGCTATACCATTGGGCTCTCTCTCCATTGAGGTTTTAGTGAAATTCTCCATCATTGTGATGGCACAGCTTCACTGGTGCAGGTAACAATGTAGAGCAGATCCAGATGATTTTAACCTTTGTATGTAGACCTGCTAATCATGAAATCAAAGAAAGCAACAAGAGTTGTCATCCAATTAGTTTCTTTCAGTGGTGGCATAGCGGGATGTGCTCCATTTCAAATTTGGGTTAATGCTTACCTATAGTGTATGGGTGAGCTTCTGTGGCCTGCAATGTGCAGGAGGTCAGACTAGGATCAGTGTTTCTCAACAACTGTTCCATGGACCGATGCCAGTCCCTAAGATGTCCCTGACACAGTTTAGGAAGGCAGCAAGCCCGTTCCTGATGTCCAAAAGGTTGAGAGATACTGAACAAGAAATTTATGATGGTCCCTTCTGACCTTAAAGGTCTATGAGTAGTTCACAAATTCAGAAAGAAACAAGCTTAACAGCATGTGGGCTATTCCACTATAAAAAGTCCCTGTGCATGGATCAATAACCAGTTTCAAACACTGCTTGGCAAGTATTCAGAAGACAATTATATAATTTCTACATTACTCTATAGCAGATTCCCTCTGCGGAAAAGGTAAGTATGAGAGGTTACTCGGAGAACTAAATAGGTGGTTAGAATGTTTGTCTCAGGTGTGCATTGACATACTTTAAATGATCTTCCATTTTTACAGTGCGCCCCCACCAAATTGTCACTCTTAACAAGTACTGCTGCCCATATACAACATATCATTCCAAAAAGCCAATAAGGGGAATGCTGTGGTCCAGACTAACAGTATCACTGTTATAGCATGGCTTGGGGGTAGTTGTATGAGAGATTTTCCTTTAGGGGATGAGTTATGGTCATTTAATATTAATATCACTTTATCCTCCTATCTGGGGTCCACCAGTCTGTCAGAGCTTGGCCTGAAGAAAAATAAAGCTTCCAGGACTGCTAGCTGTTTGTACATCTACCAATAAGACCACAAGGGTCATGTTCCCATGGCTGATGTTGGGGATTAGGAAGCCTAGCTAGGGTTGTGAAAGACAGGGCAACATCTTAGTTGATAATCAGATTTTTATTTGCTTTATTAGAAATTCCCCTTTTCTTCCTATGATAGGATATGATAGGAGTAGGTCAGGAGAAAGAGTTCAGACACAGATTAAGGTTAAAAATAATGTTGTCTGTGGAGCCTAATTTATTTACCTGGCCCACATCCCCAAAGTTCCCCTACCACAGCTTCTGATTATTAAACCCTCAACTCTCCCTCACTAGAGATTAGCTCAGTCAGGGAGCCCCCTTTAAAAGTTCACAGGCTAACTAGGCTCAGCTGCTTTATATTGCTTCAGCTCACTGAAGCATTCCCAGCTGAGACTAAGAAAAATATCTGCTGAGATTTAACCCCCCAAAAACCCTGCATAGCTCTCTGATAAAATAAAACTATTGCTACAGTTGTCCATATGAGGTACTCTGGTTCTGAGTCTTGCTGCTTATGGGAGGCTGTTAGAAAATAAAGGCAATAACCTGAGACTTTGGGGGGCAAGTAAGAGGTGAGCAGTGATACTGTTAGTCTGGACCACAGCATTCCCCTTATTGGCTTTTTGGAATGATATGTTGTATATGGGCAGCAGTACTTGTTAAGAGTGACAATTTGGTGGGGGCGCACTGTAAAAATGGAAGATCATTTAAAGTATGTCAATGCACACCTGAGACAAACATTCTAACCACCTATTTAGTTCTCCGAGTAACCTCTCATACTTACCTTTTCTGCAGAGGGAATCTGCTATAGAGTAATGTAGAAATTATATAATTGTCTTCTGAATACTTGCCAAGCAGTGTTTGAAACTGGTTATTGATCCGTGCACAGGGACTTTTTATAGTAGAATAGCCCACATGCTGTTAAGCTTGTTTCTTTCTGAATTTGTGAACTACTCATAGACCTTTAAGGTCAGAAGGGACCATCATAAATTTCTTGTTCAGTATCTCTCAACCTTTTGGACATCAGGAACCGGCTTGCTGCCTTCCTAAACTGTGTCAGGGAGATCTTAGGGACTGGCATTGGTCCATGGAACAGTTGTTGAGAAACACTGATCCTAGTCTGACCTCCTGCACATTGCAGGCCACAGAAGCTCACCCATACACTATTGGTAAGCATTAACCCAAATTTGAAATGGAGCACATCCCGCTATGCCACCACTGAAAGAAACTAATTGGATGACAACCCTCTTGCACCTTTTATTTAATATTAAATGACCATAACTCATCCCCTAAAGGAAAATCTCTCATACAACTATCCCCAAGCCATGCTTTGATATTAAGGCAGCATCAATCAAATGTGTAAAGCATTAGTGTCAACTTAGTATCTTTTCATAAATTGTGTTACTGTATTTGGGTAAGTTTCTTTCCTCTCATCCACAATGTAGGTCTGTTATTATTTTGTCCTTCACAAGGCCGGATTAACTTTTTGTGGGCCCGGCGCCAAACATATTTGTGGGCCCCCATTGGGGAAGTAGGGCATGTGATGGGGGCCGCTCTGCAGAGCGATGGGCTGGTTGGGGGGCAGTGAGGCGCAGCAGAGTGGCCCCACTCAGCCCAGCACAAAGGCACTGTTTACAAACCCCAAACTGCTAGACGCACACTGGCCTGCCCAGCCCTGTGCTGCCAGCATGCCTCTTCCACACTGCCCCTTCCACATATGCAGCGCCCCTCACCCAGAGACTTCCTCTACAGAGCCCTATGCCCAGCACCCCCTGCCTAGAGACCCCTCCGGCTACAACTGCACAGCACCCTGCACACCATATCCCCTGCCCAGCTCCCCCACCCACAGATCCCTACTATCCAGCACCCCCTTCACAGTCCCACCATCACAGCTCTACAGTGCCCCATATTCCTGAGGGAATTCTGCATCAAATTCTGTGCATAATATTTTAAAATTCTGATTTTTTTTAATAATAAATAAATGTGGAAGCTCCACCATGGCAGTGGGGAGCACAGGCCACTGGCTGCATGGAGGTGGGAGATCACCCTGCAGCCTCCCACACCCCTCTGGGACAGGGACTTGGCAGTGAGACTGAACCTGACCATGACATAGCACTAGGGCCGTGCCTGCCACAGAAACACCCTGGGGCCCTGCCCCTTTTGCGCCAGGCACACCAGGTGTGGGCAGGGAGGCTCAGCCCAGCAGCAGGATCCAAGTGCAGAGGGACTTAGTGTGGGGGTATCCAGATGGGGGTAAGAGAGTTCTGTGGGGGGAAGTCTGGGTGCAGGCAGCTCAGTGGGGGATCTGGATGCACAGGGAGGTGCCAGGTGCAGGGGCAATGGGAGTCTGCAGGGGGGACCAAGTGAAAGCAGTTGGAGCTCAGCGGCGGGGGGGAGTCTGGGTGCAGGGGAGGTGGGGTTGTTGTACTTAAAGTACTGCACAGGATCTTTTCAGGGGGAATAAGGCAAACGCCACATTCATTGGTAATACATGCATCAATCAATACTGTATCATATGCATATGATCTATATTACACTCATGCACTCACATACACACACACACAAACACACTCCGTCTTTACCAACTAGTTGCTCCCCTTAACTTCACTGGCCAGGTGAGTGAGTTAGGGGAGGGGTGGAGCCGGGCTTCTGCAGATCTGGATCAATGCTCCAATGTTGACAAGACCCAGGGTCCTCTGCAAGACACCTCACATTTATAGCAGCTTCCCTCTCATGCAAATCTATACCAGATTCAAAATCTGTGTCCGTTGGTCCTTTGTGCTGCTTTCTTCTGGATGTTGTCCCAATAATGTTCAAAGAGGTTGTTTCCAAAAGAAGGTGCTTGATTCTAACACCCCCCCTCCCGAGGCCGTCAATATGTCTGCTCTACTTTAGTGAGCCCACTTGACAAGTTTGATTGTCCTTGGCTCTGGCTTCCATCCCCTCTCCAACTAGCTGTCTGGAGGTGCTTGCCTTCCACGCCTTGCTCATTCACACCTCGTTCATTCAACACGGCAATTGATTAAGGGAGTGTGTGTGGGGGGAATCTTATTCTACTAGCAAAAAGACATTTTTCTTCTACTTTAACTATCCTTAGGGGCTATAACATTATACCAAGGCTTAACACAAAGTTTTCTATAAGTTTTTCTACATAGGGATCTGATACAAAGTTCCTATATCAAAGGACTTGATACAAAGTTGTATGAAAATAGCTTAATACAGGGTTATATGAAGAGACATAATACAAAGTCATATGAAAGTTATGTGAAGATGCTTAATACAGAGATTTATCTACAGGGTTCATTTGGATGGGGGTCCAGGTGCAGGTGGTTGGGGCTCAGTGGGGAGGGTGTCGGGGGGGGGCTCATTGGGGTGGTACAGATGCAGGGGAGGTGGGGCTTGTCAGAGTGAGGGTTTGATGGGCCTGCTTAACAGGGGAGCCCCAGCTGCTGCTGGGCCCCCATTTTCCCTATACCAGGGATCGGTAACCTTCAGCACGCAGCCCACCCAGAGCACATGGACTAAACACATACTACAATAGCAGATAGTTCCAGCCTTCCCTTGGGAGACAATTCCATCCACACCCCAAGGCAGAGATTGCACTGCTAGGACAGTTTCTTTCCTACTTTCCCCATCTCCCCCACCCACTCCTCCCCAACATGGTGCCTGGACTTGTGTTTGCCAGAGCACATGGACTAAACACATACTACAGCAGCAGATAGTTCCAGCCTTCCCTTGAGAAACAATTCCATGCACATCCCAAGGCAGAGATTGCACTGCTAGGACACTTTCCCCTGATAGGCTCAGTTTCCCTTTCCTACCCACCCACCCCCCATCCCTCTTCCCCACTGCCTCTTTCCTTCCAGCCCCCTAAGAGGCAGTCACCCAGATGCCAGGGAGGGGGTCCAAGCGCACTATACATGTGGCCACACTGTCTCTGAGAGGCTGGCGTCTCTGCCTGGGGAGGGAGGGCAAGCAGGAGAGACCAGGAGATGTCCCCCCCACCATGCCTGTCCTGGTCCAGCTGCTCAGCCGGGCCTGGTACTCTCAGTCTCTGTGCTGCGGGAGTGGATGTTTTTGGAGATGCCTCTGGCTGAGCCCCCTGCCAAATGCAGAGAGCTGGGTGGCAGCTGGTGCCCCCCAGGCACCCACCATGCAGACGGCCACCCCGCCAGCAGCCAGCTCTCAGCACAGCCACCCGGGAAGGGGTTTCAGTCTCCCCCAGCCACCCTCGCCCCAAGACCCCCTTTGAAATACATTTACCAGCTCAGCTGCTGCTACTGGCTGCCTTTAGTTGGGTGAGAGGTTGAAGCAAGGCTGGGAGCTGCTCAGCTGCACTAGAGCCACAGAAAGCAGCCTGCTGCCCACGAGAAGCAGCAGGTAGTAGAAGGAGGAGGGGCTGCACCTGTGGGGTCGCTCAGCCCCTGCTCCAGGAGCAGAGTTCCCATCACTGATTGGCTGGTGGCCAAAAAGCACCTAAACAGCACTGCCCACTACACCAGTGACCAGCCATGCTGATCAGCAACTCAGAGCCAGAAAAACTTCCTTGATCGGTGGCTCTGCAATGATTCTTCCGTCCCCCCCGCCGAACAGCTGATGGCTCGTGGACCCTCCATGGTCCCATTCCCCCCCTTCCCCAAGGCCCATCCCCGCCTCTCCTCCCAGAAGCGGCTAGCTAGCCGGATCTCAGCCCTTCCCCCTACCCTCCCCTCCCTCCTGCTGCTGGGAGACAGGCTACAGCTGATCGGCAACAGGAAGGGGTGGGGCAGGCACGCAGCGCTGGGGGAGGAGCTTTGCTCCTGCTGCAGAGCCTGCCTTGCTACACAGCAGGAGCCCAGCGCCGGCAGCACTAAAGAGCGGGGAAGAGTGGCTTCCCTGGGCCCTTTCGGACTGTGGGCCCGGTGCCATGGCAAATCCGCTACTGGTCCTTCATGTAAACCCCACATTGCCATTAAAGAAAGTCCTAAAGAAAGTCCTGTGCAGGGATCTAGTGAAGAATATGCAACTGAGAACTGTACTGCTGAAAAGAGACTTGCAGTGTGTGTCCAGGAGCTAGATCTTGCCTGTAATATTACTGTTTAATTTTGTATGATAGGGCTGCATTAATGTTTGTAGGGATTTTTTTTAAGTTTTCTATTGTCATTATCTTTAATATGCTTAAAACAGTAGTGGTCTAATCCTGGTCCCAATAAAGCTGATAGAGTTTTGCCAATGGCTTCATGGAAGCAGGAGCAGGCCCTGAAATTAAAACAGAGTTCGCCAAGTTCTATACTGATTCATTTCCCTGTGTGACATTGAATTCAATGGAGTTGTCCAGGTTTAACTGTAGGGAAATGTTTGTGTAATGTACACTATCTTGAAGACACTCGATTAGCTACCCTAGATGAATACCAAAGTATTTGTGGTGATTTACAGTCACAGAACTGAAGGCTGTTATTTAGCTCTTTGAAGAAGTCTAACTGTTTCTTTTTAATAATACTGAGCGAAACCAAGTAGGCTATTCTTTTTATCAAGTTTACAGCTCCCCTTAGAGTACCCCAGGCACTGCTATACTGCGACAGATTAAACATGTGTGGCACTAATTGGCAGAAAGCTCTTAATTAAAATAAATTTTTGCCATGCATATACAAACACAAAGGTCAGAATGTCCTGCCGGTTGTGAAGTTTTAATCAACGATGACAGCAAATGTGCCACACATAGGAATGAAAGGGCACAGAACAGATGTGCAGACAGATATGGCGATGTCTCAGAACATGATTTATATGTCTGAGTAGGAGGGTCTGATCATCATGACAACGCAGGAAATGCAAATGTCATGCTTAAGGAAAAGTGACAATAAAATACCAGGAAGACTGGATCAGACATGTCAGTGTCAACATCTGTTACTGCTAATGAGGTCTAGGTACTTATAATGACGGGGATTCTCAAAAGTAAGTTACACAACCTTGTAATTGGTTATTTTCAATGTTAAACCATATTTTCTTGTGTCCTTTCCATCTCTTTGTGATTTGCACAAGTTCACTATTTTGTAAGCATAAGAAATGCATTGTTTTTGAGAGCTAAGAACCTCACTAAGGGCCTGTTCCTGTGAAGTGTTGTGTATCCCCAACTCGTACAGACAACAAGCACTTCCCTTCTAAGAGGTTCGGTTAATCTCCAGTGAAGAATAAGCTAAATTTCTAGCATTCGATTTATAGTGAGTGATATAAACTATTTCAGATTTTGACTCTGCCAAAAACCTGAAATTTTCCAAGACTAAATAAGATGTTTTATTTGTTCAGAATTTTCCATGACAAAAATATTTTCCTACCGACTCTAGCACCAACCCACTTTCCTTCAAAGACACTACCCTTAGGCAAAACATCCTTCCTGCTTTCTTTTGTTCCATGAGGATAGGGAGGACAGAGGTATTAATTTGCTGTGGGTCTAAGTCATAAGAATTTACAATCCCCGTTTCTACCCCCATACCAGATCAGCTTTGGTGACTGGTGTTCTGGAGGGGAAGAGCAAAAGCTCTGGCTAATCCTCATCATTTCACACCAGCTGCTCCAGAAATAAGTGGGTGCTATGTTTGGACCCAGGGTCCAGGTTGCTTATGCAGGGGCATAAGAGGGTTCATATTCCCCTTTATTCCATTGCATGGGTACATACTTAAATTATAGTCTAGACCTTTAGTGATCAGTTTGAAAAATGCAAAGTAGTATGCAGTTGTTCAGCCATAATGAGAAGATCATCTGAGAAACAACAAAATTATCTGGAATATTTGATCATAGGTAAGTGCATCGTGGGAATTATTTATTTAGTTACCAGTGGGAGGAAGGCTGATGATGCCCATACATCTTTGATTAGATATATATATATAGTATCATCTGGAAGCAGCAGCATTCATTTGCCATCCTGAAGCCCATGCTGCTAATCTACCCCTATATAAATATGGTATTTAATATACTTGGCACCTCTACAATATTATATCAAATTTAATTCCTCTTAAACGTTAATGGCATTTTTTTCTTTTCTTTTCTACAACTGCAATTACAGGAAATTGCCCTGGTAGAGGGATTTTTGGCAACTATGCTAAGGCAGATCAATAGTATCTCAGGCTCATTGTGATGTAAACTCTAATGGAAAGCATGAACATACTTGTTGCAAATGCTTCCCACCAGAAATCTTGGCAATCTGACAAAATATGGACAGCTCAGATCTCAGCTGAGTGTTAATTGGGTCAGATGATTAAAATGCCAGTACAACACTTGCTAATTCCAGCCTTGTATTTTTCATTAGCAAAGCAGATATTTTATGACAACAAAGCACATCATGGCCAAAATAAACTTATGTTAAAAAGGGAAGACTTATTGCTTTAAGTACACCAAGAGGTCCAGTCTTGTAAAGTTGACAGTACCCTCAGCTCCTGCTGAAGCATCTGGGATTTAGCATCTGCCATGAAGCAGTCAGAACCTTGCAAGTTTGGACTCCAGGGGGGGATTTCACCCCTGTGCAGAATGCCAGCTCAAAGCCTGTGCACCATTTAAGCCCTTTGTAAGCCCCATTTTGAACCCCATAGTGGGGCTTAACCAGTGTGTACATGCCTTTTACTGGCCTCCTGCAAAGGAGTGTATAAAGTCTAAACAATATTGTGTAATGGCCAGGGGAGAGGCAGCCAGGCCAGTCAAAGGCAGGAATCAGGACTAGTTACTAAACCAAGTCAGGAGACAGATACCAAGGTCAAACTGGGCTGTGATCAAAGGCAGAAGTCCTAGTTATCATGCCTAGTCAGGGGACAAATACCAAGATCAAGTCAGGCTGGAGCTGAAGGCAGGAGTCAGGAGCAAGATGGGGCAAAAGACAAGGTCTGTAAGCAGGTCGCGACCCATTACTGGAACACAGAATGTAAGGCACTGGTTTGCGGTGGGGGGACAGTGCCTGCGGGCGAGTGCTGCATGGAGCCACTTGCACAGCTCCACCTAGGAGCCGAACCTACTGCTGGCCGCTTCTGGGGTGCAGCGAGGTCCACGGTGCCAAGACAGGTAGGAAGCCTGCCTTAGCACCCCCGCTGTGCCGCTGATCGGGAGCCACATGAGGTAAGCTCGCACCCCAGCCCTGCACCCCAATCTCCTGCCCCAGCCCTGAGCCCCCCCAAATCCAGAACCCCCTCCTGTATCCCAAACCCCTCATCCCCTGCCCCACCCCAGAGCCTGCACCCCCAGCCAAAAGCCCTGACACCCCTCCTGCACCCCTGCCCCAGCCCAGAGTCCCCTCCCTCACCCTGAACCCCTCATTCCTGGCCCCACCCCTGCACCCCAATCCTCTGCCCCAGCCCTGAGCCCTTCCCACACCCCTCATCCTCAGCTCCATTGGGTCGCGGGCATCAACAATTTTCTTCAACTGGATCGCCAGAAAGAAAGTTTGAAAACCACTGCAGTAGCGAGCCAGAATCTGCATTATTGCTCAGACAGCTCCCTAGGGCAACTTCCTGGTTTAAAGAGTTGTTGTGGAACAATCAGGTAGCTGCAGGATTCTCTTTCTTTGGCCTCTTTGGGGAGTACTTCCTGCAGTGCTTAAACCTCTAGTAATAGTTGGGTGCTGTTTCACCTGGTTCCCCAGTGATGACATGGAGGCATCAATCACCCCAAACCCCACCACCCAGGTTCTTTACCAGCAGATTCTTACATATTATCTAAAATGATGTCCATCGTTGCAGTTGGATGTAAAGATAAATTCACTGAATTTTTGTGTATACTACTAGAGAACAGGAACTAAATTTTCATCCAGGCCTTAACAGGGCCTCAATTGTACACCTTCAAATTGTAGGCCTAAATAATTGTAGGTGAAATTTGTCCTCCATAATTGAACACATTGAACACCTAAATACAGGAGGAGAGCAGGGCAGAAAAGTGGTTCTGTGCTACCTCTCTGCTCCTCCAAACATGGGCCAAATGCGGGCTGAAAAGACACCCACATAATTTAGGACAGGCAAAGTGTTTCTTTAATTTATGCAGGCTACATCAGCCCCAGTCTCCCGTCTGCCATCTCCATATACTCCCTTGCAGCCACTTCCCAGCCCAATCTACAACCTATGTGAAGCGGAAGTGAGTGTATATGACTGTCTTCTTCAGATTCCCCTCTGTAAGGGAGAATCCTTGGCTGCCATTAAGGCAGTTTTTCTGAGTGCTTTATGCCACTGATTTCTACTTATATTTATCTGTCTCCTATTTCAAAAGAAGAGGTTGCAGTAGCAACTGATTAAATATTATAATTAGGGCCCTACAAATTTGTCACAGACCGTGAAATCTGGTCTTTTGTGTGCTTTTACCCTATATTATACTGATTTCACCAGGGAGACCAGCGTTTCCCAAATTGGGGGTCCTGACCCAAAAGGGAGTTGCAGGGGGGGGTCACAGGGTTATTTTAGGGGGGTTGTGGTATTTCCACCCTTACTTCTGTACTGATTCCAGAGCTGGATGGCTGGAGAGCAGTGTCTCTTGGCTGGGCGACCATCTCTGAAGGCAGAGCCCCACTAGCAGAAGCGCAGAAATAAGGGTGGCAGTACCATAACCATGCCACCCTTCCTTCTGCGCTGCTGTTGGCGGTGGCTCTGCCTTCCGAGCTGGGCTCCTAACCAGCAGCCACCGCTGTCCAGCCGCCCAGCTCTGAAGGCAGTGGCGCTGCCAGCAGCAGCGCAGAAGGAAGGGTAGAAATACTGCAACCATCCCTACAATAACCTTGCAGCCTCACACACACACACACACAACTCCTTTTTAGGTCAGGACCCCTACAATTACAACACCATGAAATTTCAGATTTAAATAGCTGAAATCATGAAATTTATGATTTTTAAAATCTTATGACTGTGAAATTGACCAAAATGGACTGTGAATTTGCTAATTATAATTATGCAAATAAGAAAAATATTGTATTCATCATAAGAGTTTTAAAAGATTGACTTGCAATAAGAATATGACAGTTGAAAAATTATTTTAAAAGCTTTTTGTAACAGTACTGTAGGATCTTGGAAAACCACTTTTCCTGTATATTGCATTATATAAAAAGTTGATATAATGGTTGATTCGTTTGTCTTGATTTATTTTCCCCCTCTCTTTATACATGCATTGTGATTTCAAGTGACTTTTTGTTAAGAATATGGTGCCCTGCAGTTTTTCCTCCCAATACTAGTGCTTCTAATGCATTTTTTAGGAAATAATAAGCACAGTAACATACAGCAAATGTTTCAACGGAATTCATCACCAAATAAGGAGAGCAATTGTTTAGATTTGTCTAAAGGTGTCAATTGAATGAATTTAGAAAAGGAAAAATAGAGGTTCCATATTTGAAAGAAAACACAAAAATATTGCCTAACAGCAAATTCTACTCAATTTTAGTTGAGTCTCTCAAGATAAGTGTTGGAAGCGCAAACATTATGTAATTTCAAGCTAGATTTGACAAAGCACTTAAAAGTATACTGTAAAGAACAGATCTTCAATAACAGGAGGATGGAGTAGAAGACCTAATGAGGACTGAATTTTGCAATCCTTATATGACTGATACCTTAGTCACACAATGAAGTCAGCACTACTCTCCCTTTTGAAAAAGGACTAGGAATATGCACAAAAGTTGCAGGCTCAGGCACCATGTCTTTTCTCAGCTCCATTTTCCATCAGAGGTGATATAAGGAGCAATAATAGAATTTAAATTTGCAAAGCCAATCCCTTGAAAGTTAGGAAATGCCAGAATTAAGGCTGCCACTTAAGAATCCACATGCTAAAAGCAGAAGAAATTAATTAACAGGCCCTAATATTCAGTTATTGCACAGAAAATGAGCCTTTTTTAATGCAATGGGTAGAAAATGCTTTCCTCAGTTACACTTTACAACAATGCAATGAAGTTTTAGGGTGTAACTGAGGGCAAATTTTTGGCCCCTTTTCACTTGAGTATGTAGTTGCATGTTTAATAGTTAGTTTCCATGCACAATTTAGGTGCCTTTATCTGAAGATTTGACACTTCCAACACTATACTCTTGATTGTATTGATACCATGATAACAAGAGGGTTCAAGCACTAAAATCAGACAAAAAAAAGACTATGTTAAATTCAGCTCTCTCAGAAGCATAGGAAAAACTAATCAATGCTTACCAAAAATATTAAATCAGAGAGATGTCAGTGTTCTTTCAAGGTGTGAATGAAAAACAAATAACTGAAAATAATTCTTTGTGAGATAACCACAGACTAACATATTTCACAAAATACTCGTGTTTCTTGTAATAGTCAGCAATAAGCTTAGCAACGCTCGTCACTCCTTGACATATTCTAACGTGAGCTATTCATAGCCGTCTCCCTGGAAAACATCTTTGTGACTTAGAGGACATCATGTACACACTGGAGATATGAAACTCTTCCTCTAGCTGTACTTTCAAACATAAGGATAGCTGCAGTTGCAAATCTGGGGTTAGAGTCTGATTACACTTCAGCAAAGTGAGGCAGTGACACTGAAGTAACCTCCTGTTATCTGGCTTATGGCTGGGAAGAACAAAATTGTGTTATTTCCTCTTAGGAAATTATTGTTTCTCATTTTAGACCGTGCTCTTTGAGTACTATTTAATACGTCTTAAACAAAATATGTTTCAAAATGTTTTATATACAACCCTTTGCTGTTGCATATATTTTTTCCCTCAAAATAGTGACATATTTGCATCTATGAAATTGCAACTTTTCTCAAAATTAAGAGTTTGTTATTTCAGAGTGATCTATTAAGTTCCACAACTGTAATAAAGACTGTGTCATTCCACTTGCATCGACTGTGTTAACTGTATTGTTAGTAATGCAGTAGAAAACAGTAAGTGCATTTACAGCTCGTGCAAAATTCATGCCATAATGAGGATGAGAGCCTCCGAGGGAATAATTGTCTCACTACAGGGAGCTCAGATTGCTCAGCACCTGGTCTGCAAATTGTCCTCTTTCTTCTTGCTATTGATTGACACCAGTACAGAGTGATTGCTAAACTTATCCACTAAAAAAAAAAAACAGTGTTTTCATATTCATCCATTGTGTCATTAAGGATGTTAATACCACAGTAACTGGATGGCTTAAAGTATGGGCAATGGGATATGAAGCCTTTACATTTATATAACCAGTGCAAACCCAGGCTAAGTTCTTGGGTGAGATATCTGAAGTACTCACAACAAAATGTAAGCATTTTTATGAAAATGCTTGTACTGGGAAGGTCCATTTTTGTAGAAAGTGCTTGTGATGCAGAAAAATGCATTATTTTGCTTTCTATGCGTTTTGGCAGCCAAAATGCTTACCGTACGCCAGCTATGAAATATAGTCAAAATGTGCAATTTGGGAAACCAAAGAACCTTTCAAAAAAAAAAGTCACTGTTATTAACTAAAAATTATTACTGTCTGTAATAGCCGTTTAGTGGCCATTGTGGCCAAAATCTCACTGCTAGGCTTCAGAAACACAAATATGTACCCTAGTAGCTAACATTGTTCTATCCTATGTTAAAATATTATGCTTCAACATGCTCCAAACTCTTTTAAGTCTTTTATGACACCTGTGTCATTTGTTGCTGAAGTTGGGAAGATGTGTAATCTCATTATATATAGGTTTTCTTCAGTTATATATAGGTATATTCAGTATTCTTGCTGGCAAGTTAAAGAAGTATGGGCTGGATGAATGGACTACAAGGTGGATAGAAAGCTGGCTAAATCGTTGGGCTCAATGGGTACTGATCAATGGCTCCATGTCTAGTTGGCAGCCGGTATCAAGAGGAGTGCCCCAAGGGTCGGTCCTGGGGCTGGTTTTGTTCAGTATTTTCATTAATGATCTGGAGGATGGCGTGAACTGCACCCTCAGCAAGTTTGCAGATGACACTAAACTGGGAGGAGTGGTAGATACCCTGGAGGGTAGGGATACGATACAGAGGGACCTAGACAGATTAGAGGATTGGGCCAAAAGAAATCGGATGAGGTTCAACAAGGACAAGTGCACAGTCCTGCACTCAGGACGGAAGAATCCCATGCACTGCTACAGACTAGGGACCGAATGGCTAGGCAGCAGTTCTGCAGAAAAGGACCTAGGGGTTATAGTGGACGAGAAGCTGGATATGAGTCGACAGTGTGCCCTTGTTGCCAAGAAGGCTAACGGCATTTTGGGCTGTATAAGTAGGGGCATTGCCAGCAGATCGAGGGATGTAATCATTCCCCTCTATTCGACATTGGTGAGGCCTCATCTGGAGTACTGTGTCCATTTTTGAGCCCCACACTTCAAGAAGGATGTGGAAAAATTGGAAAGAGTCCAGCAGAGGTCAACAAAAATGATTAGGGGGCTGGAGCACATGATTTCTGAGGAGAGGCTGAGGGAACTGGGATTGTTTAGTCTGCAGAAGAGAA
>NW_020664409.1:22956603-22962940 GCF_002925995.2 Terrapene triunguis
AATGGGAGCTGCTGGAAGCGGCGCGGGCCAAGGGACGTACTGGCCACCGCTTCCAGCAGCTCCCATTGGCCTGGAGCAGCGAACCGCGGCCAGTGGGAGCTGCGAGTGGCTGAACCTGCGGACAGGGCAGGTAAACAAACCGGCCCGGCCCGCCAGGGGCTTTCCCTGCACAAGCGGCGGAACAAGTTTGGGAAACACTGATCTAGACTGTTCTCAGTGGTACCAGAAGACAGAACAAGGAGTAATGGTCTCAAGTTGCAGTGGGGGAGGTTCAGGTTGAATATTAGGAAAAACTTTTTCACTAGGAGGGTGGTGAAGCACTGGAATGGGTTACCTAGGGAGGTGGTGGAATCTCCTTCCTTAGAAGTTTTTAAGGTCAGGCTTGACAAAGCCCTGTCTGGGATGATTTAGTTGGGGATTGGTCCTGCTTTGAGCAGGGGGTTGGACTACATGACCTCCTGAGGTCCCTTCCAACCCTGATATTCTATGATATAGAACGACTGTGAAATAAAGCATACTCTCTTCCAATAGTCAAAAACAAATCATACCAAAATGGTTCTTTCTGCTCTCCTGTATGCAATAATATTAAGACATATAAAAATACAAAATATATGTGGGAAAATCTTAATGTATAGATAATTTATTCAACTGTAATACATGCTTGGACAAATTTATCCTGGATGTAATCTTATGGACTTCAATAGAATTACTCCAGGAATGAATTTAACAGCCAGAGTGAGTGTACTGCATAAAATATTCTCCCAGTTTGAAAGATTCTACTGAATGGATAGAGGTTTCCTTTTTTAAAATGAGGGAGATCACCACAACCGATAGAATCTTTTAAAATGGTGGAACCATGATCTATGCAGGTGAAGTGCAGTTGGTTTAGTAAGTTAAAATCCAATCCTATGAACTGAAGGGTCTAGCATTGAAATGCAGCACAGAATTCTTCTGTTGACCTAGCTACCACCTCTCAGGGAAGTGGATTACCTCTGGCAGTGGGAGAATCCCTCATGTTGGCATAGGTAGTGTCTACACTGAAGAGCTACAGCTGTGCCACTATAGCATTTTAAGTGTAGGCATACCTTTAGACACATACAACCCAACCTGAATCATTTCCCGTTGGATGTGTAAATTAATCTCAAGGTTTAAAAGGCATGGATCCCAGTAGTAAGGTTTATACCCAAAAGAAACGGCCACAACATCCTGGCCTGACATATGTAAAAAAAGCCATCTTGGTCAATGTTGCTGTATTATTGTCCAACAGCAACTGGTGAATCAACAGTACTTCTCGATGGTCAACTCAAGTAACAAGTTGTAGGCACACACCTTCTGTTAAGTAAGAGAGGAGGAGTGTGATACAATCCTTGCTAAATGTTTACCAATCTTCATATGAGGATCTTAAATTACAATTACAGATATTAATTAAGCCTCAAATTCCCATGGGAGATCAATAAATATTATAATACCCATTTCATAAAATGTTAAACTAAAGCACATTGAAGTTGCATAACTTGCTAAAGATCAGAAAATAAGTCAGTCTCAAGACAGGGAACAGAAGACCTGAATCCTAATCCCCCTCTCTAACCTCCCAACCACATAATTACCATATCAGACATTACAGATCCAGGCTGTACTACAGAATTGTTTGGAGAATTTGGGGAATATTTATATTCTTAATGGTATAATAGATTGTGGGGGCAAGATAGTTAAGGTTGTCCAATAATTCCCATTATAGACCCCGCTTTCAGATGCTTATAACTTTGCCAAACTTAAACCATTTAGGCTCAAATTATTTTTGCTGGGGGCTGCTCATGGAAAAAATAGTATGTGATCATGTAATTAAAGGATGTATCATAATGCATTGGCACAAGGGGGCCGAATTCAGGTTTCATGGGCAACCTTATTCCAGGCATTTCCTAAATTCTGATTGCTTGATTCTGCAACCTTAACATTGTTTTAATGTCATGTTTTGTAATGCAATTTTATGTAAGGGGTTACTTTCAAGTAAATCTTGTACAAGTACAAACTTGTATAAGGTCATCTCCGTCAAATAAAAACCTAAAGCAAAGAAGCCTACCAGGATTTACTTATTGTGAGTGGTTAAAATGTATAAAAGTGAAAGAATAATCCCAAATCAACAATGTATTCAATATTACAACTGATTTCTTTTTTCTTTTCTTTTTAGAAAGACATGTTTCAAAACACTTATTTTAAAGTGATACTGATTAATGAGTTGTAAAGAGTGAACCTATTTGCACACTGTTTTGGTATTTAGTAATGTACAGGATTTACAGCACATTTCCATCATAGGACTGATATAACATATCAGTTACTTCAGAAGTATTTATTTTGAGGATTCTGTAGTTTATTATAGATAGCCTTACAACAATTTTTAGTAAGCCATTTAAAATTAAATGGGTGGCCCCTGCTAATGAAGACTGTACATTTGCAGTAGTTCTTGATGTACTATAGTTCTCTGCTGGAAATCCATTGTGAGCTAAAAAGACTTGTAAACAGTCTTTAAATTTAAAAGTACAGTTCTATGGTATAGTACATCAATTTATAATTGCTTTAAGTGTGTTGTTGCTAATGAATTTATTTCACTCATAAGTTCTGAAATATGTTTATTTAACTTAAATGAGATTTTTCTCAGTATTGTAAAGGTTTTTTTTTTTTAAATAAATCTTACTAATAGTTTGTGTGCACTGGGTACATGATTTAAAAAAATGTTGCTGTAGTATTCGCAGGTGTAGCAAAACAATCTTGAGAGAAAAAAAGAAAAAATACTGGAAAAAATAAAGATCTAGGGTAAAATCCTGGCCCTACTGAAGTCAATGAGAGTTTGGTTCACCTTTAAAAAAATGATTATGTAAAAAGTGGATCTACTTCCACCAGAGAGCTTTTCATTTTCTTCATTCAGAGTTATAGCCACTGATCTTTTGGCAAACTCTGCAGCTTCCCTGAGCTACATAGTGGCCTGCTTGGTGCATAGGCCTGGAAATATAGCCCCAATGATACTCAGAGACTCGCGAGCCACAAATCGCTCTTTAATGCGTCTCCTGCAGCTCTTTCCAGCACATGATATTAAAACACTGTCTGATTTAATTATTAACCAGTCTAAGTTACTAACCAATCAGCGTGCTTTTACTATGTTATTAACCAATTAAATTATCAACTTGCACCCAGTTATTAACTTATTTGCTGTGACAATTTATTATATATGACCACATTTAATATATAAACTAAATATAATAATGAATTCACACTACTGTGGCTCCTTTGCATAATGCTGATCACTAATTTGGCTCCTGAACCACTGATGTGTGAGTATCACTGCTCTAGTGTATATGGTTCCTTAAAACTAGGAGTTCAAAGTATAACAGTAGAAAAGTTCTTGGACTCAATGGGCAGCAAAAAACATTAAAATCCAAGTCCATTGTGACTCTTTTAAACACCCAAAGTCTTTTTGGCTCCAAAAATTCCAATCCTAGCTATAATAAAGCTGACTAGTAATTTTAACTAGCCTTGAAAAACAATCCACAATCTTTACTTAGACCTTGAGGTTTCTGAACAGTTACAGAACATGCAAGACATAAAAGGAGCTATTTTTTAATGACATAAAACACAACTGAATATTTGAGCTTACATTTCTATCTTGCAGCCTCAACTTTATTATAGCCTCACAAATTAATCTAAGTGCTTCTCTAAAGCCTAAGTAATGCACCAATTCTTCGTCCAAAGAAATATTTCTCAATTTGACTGCTCTTGTATCAATAATGCACAGGTTCAGTAAACTGTCAAGGCTTGTAATACTATAAGCGCAATGCCATTTAACTTTATTGGCTGATGCAGGTTCGTACATAAAGCATTTTGTCTTTCAAATATGAACTGATTAAATTCATCATGTTCTGCAGTGCTAGGCATTAATGTACAAGGATAAGAGCTTTTTAATCGTTTTCCAGAATTTAGAAACAAAAGTGTTAGCCTGGTATCACCACTGAGGAAAAAAAGGATGAAACTTTTGGTAGGAAGGAGCAGGTTTTATGACACTAATGTAACCATTTGAACACAACCCTGCCTCTGAACTGCTGTAAAATGACTGACACCACCATTTTGATGTTATTCCAACACTATTATTCCTATATGTTTTCTTTCATTCTCAGATGAAGAGGTTCTGCTTTAACTATAATTTGGTCATAATATATATTATTAAACTTTTCTTAGCTACCAGCTTTTGAAGGTACCTTTGTAGGACACACCTGTTTTGATCATGCGTGCATTACTGGCTAACTGAAACATATACTGTATTCCACAGAAGTTAGCTATACCAAGAATGCCCCCAAACTACCATCTATCTATTCTATCTATCAAGGTGTTGCTATGTTCATCACTGGCATGTCTAGGTGTCACCACTGGGACACCAATCAGAAGAGCAAGTTCTGAGCAATATAATCCTAATTATTAAAAAAGTATGTATCTGAAAAAGGGAATTGTTTTATAATGAAAATACCAATGGGCAAGAAGTTGTGTTGGGAGACTCATGGGATAATCAAACATTCTTGTGTTTCCAATGGTACTTTAACATGTTGGTCGAAAGCAGTTAATCTTTAAATTTTCCTGCATTTTTCTGATCACTGTTAGGTGTCAATATCTCAGGAACAATTGCAGATATGACTTAAATTTTACTCTATGTAGCTGGAGTTTTCTGCAAAACAGAACAAAGATCTGAAATCATATCTCTGTCCTTTCTGGGATCAAATAAATGAAGATCAAATTTTAAAATTGTAAAAATGACATACAATCAGAAAAAGTTCAGTAGTGAGATACCAGATTATATAGTTAATGGAAGCATATATAAAATGTCAGCTTCTAAGGACATTAACAAATAAAAAATGGATTAAAATAAACATTACATATTTCTTCAAATGTCCTTTAAAGAGTAAAACTTAATTTTACTCATTATACTTTTTTGCATTTTTCTCAGGTGGCACAATAGAAATAGACTGCTTGATGTCACTTTTGCTTTTATAGTCCTTTATTCTTTCCAGTGCTTATGCTTAACAATGTGGCACTGTTTGGGTTGCAAATGTTGTAGGGGGAAAAAAAGGAAAATTGTCTATTGATTTTTAGATTTATTCTTATTGTCCTCACTATTATACATTTTTATTGTCAGCAACTGTAAAAACTGTGTCAAAGTTCTTTCCTCCACCCCAACATCAGAAATTTGAGCTAGTTCTTACTTGACAGTATCTCATTATAATGCACTTGTCCAGTGGGCTACCATACACAAAAATACAGGATCACATCTATAACTTTGATACTGGAAATTGTAGGGGAATAGTCAAGTTACTCCAAGTCTTCTTTGGAACACTGATACACACTTTACACTCTCTCACCTTGCAGTCACAAGTTTTCAGGTGCCAGTAGTTGTAGAAGGAAATTGATTTGAATTGTTCTATGCATAAGCACTTTCCATTTAGCACCAGCAGCAGTGTGAAATTGACTAGGACCCCGATCTTCATGGCAGTTAGTTTCACACTATTTACAACAACATGGGAAATAGTTGTTTTTATTCACATTGGAGGGAGGGGAGAATATAATCTGACACCTAATCAAGGTGCTTCATAAGTGCAATGACTAAGACTTTTTCATTCCTGGAAGACATTTTCTGAAGTCACAAGACACACAGAATTGCTGCAAACCCGGTAAAACTTAAAATACTGGTTTAGGCATGAAAATGAAGCCTAACCTTGGAAAGAGGTTCTACTCAACATTACAAACATTGAATCTATCTCCTCTTGTAAGTAATCTCACACTTGCTTCTTATCAAACTGTCTGTACTGGGCTATCTTGATTATCACTTCAAAAGTTGTTGTTTTTTTTCTCTTACTTAATTGGCCTCTCAGAGTTGGTAAGACAACTCCCACCTGTTCATGCTCTCTGTATGTATGTATATATATCTCCTCAATGTTTCACTCTATATGCATCCGAAGAAGTGGGTTGTAGCCCACGAAAGCTTATGCTCTAATAAATTTGTTAGTCTCTAAGGTGCCACAAGTACTCCTGTTCTCTTACACTTGGATTCTGCCTTAGGTCTCCTGTACAATGATCTGCTTAAGTCCAGTTTTCCCACAGTTGTAGCATAGTTTAGGGTTACCATACGTCCAGTTTTTCCCGGACATATCCGGCTTTTCGGCAATCAAACCCCTGTCCGGGGGGAATTGCCAAAAAGCCGCACATGTCCGGGAAAAATGCCGGCCGGGCACTTCCCCTCCCACGGCTGCTCAGCTCCTCCCCTGACTCTTCGGCTCTGTTTAAGAGCTGAGCCGCCCGA
>NW_020664409.1:22963340-22967249 GCF_002925995.2 Terrapene triunguis
CGGGCAGCCCTTTTCGCGTGGCTGGGAGTGGGAGGGAGGAGGGGCGGAGTTAGGGCGGGGTTGGGGTGGGGAAGGGGCGGAGTTGGGGCGGGGCTGGGGTGGGAAATGGGCGGGGCCAGGGCCCCGTGGAGGGTCCTCTTTTTTTATTTGTTAGATATGGTAACCCTAGCATAGTTCCACTAGTGGTTGCAACACTGGTAGTGCTACTGTAAATAAGAGAATGTGGGCCAGATTCTCAGGCCCTATATGTCCAAGTTTGGGATACTTCCAATTTTTCATATGAAGTTCTGAAGTTCAAAAAACTTCTTTCAGGAACCCTGCAATATCCTAGTTTTACATTCCATTATTCAAAATTATATATCACACAAAAACTACATTAAAAGAACATTATTAAGGTTGCAAAAGTCAAGCATTCAAAAGTTAGGAAATGCCAGGGAGTAGAATTGAGGCTGTTGCAACCTTAATTCTGGCATGTCTACATTATGTTACAGTGTTTAATGTCAAGATCATATACAATTTTTCTACAGGACAACAAGTTGGTACAGTTCCAACACATTTGGTGAATATAACGTATTGTAGATGCCCTCTTCAATAATCTATTCTGGCTAAAATTAAGTGAAAACAACCTAAAAATGACTAGAAGGCAATCATTGACTGGAGTAGAATTGCTAAAGTAAACTGAAAATTATATGAAAATAAAATTAAAATGAAATCAAATAAATAAAAACTGAAATAAATAAGAATGTATAAGGAGAGAACACATTTTATAACACAAATACTATTAGCAGCCAAGTATGTAATAGAGGGTTTTTTTGGAAAAATGACAGATCCCCCAACATTAGTGGCATAGATTATGGAAAATTCTTTCAAGGAAAATAATGACAGACAGCCTTCTATAAGGTCAAGTAGGTGTTATCATGTATGGTTACCATTTTTTGAACGTGAACAAAATAAAGGTGCTGATGATAAAATATTAAGAAAACAGAAATTAGTCTTTTAAAGGTAACTAATACAGGTTATCTGCACCTTAAAGACTAACAGATTTATTTGGGCATAAGCTTTTGTGGGTAAAAACCTCACTTCTTCAGATGCAACAAGTGAGGTTTTTACCCACGAAAGCTTATGCCCAAATAAATCTGTTAGTCTTTAAGGTGCCACCAGACTCCTTGTTGTTTTTGTAGATACAGACTAACACGGCTACCCCCTGATACTTAATACAGGTTATGAATACAGTTTGTTAATACTTGTATGGAAAGTTTAAATATATATTAATAATTATAAAATAAACATTTTTTAATGTATACAATATTATTTGAATGTTGTTAGTGTTCATCCATTCCTAGCCAGATCTTCCATGCTCAGTGTAGTATTGTAGTTTGCTCTATTGTTTATCTGCTATAACATATATGCTCAAAAGTTGTTTAACTTGCAATAACTATGAAAACTCAGCTTGATTATCACCCTGAGGTTATTGACATTCTAGTGATCCCCATTCATGTCGAGATTATCTTGACAGAATCTCCATTTTTCTTTTTTGTGAGGGGTAGGAGTGAGGTGTGGCTGTTTTTCCATAATGTTGTGGTCTATAATACATCATTAGGGACATCAAGATTCTTTTCTGTGTGTTCCATATATAAAATATATAAACCCTAAGTAGAGAATGGGAAACTTTTTGTCCTGTCCTTCATGGCAATCACATTTTCTATGGTCAATGTGCCAAGATTTGCAACTCTGATCAAGAGCACAATAACCTTTCCAAAAATAAAAGTATATTCCCATTTGCTATCGTCCCTCATGGGATTAAGTGAATTCACTGAGTCATTTCATACAGAGGATAAAGTATCTTTGAAAATTATCTGTGCAATCAGGAGAATATTTCTTATCAAGATGGACTTTAGTAAACCTGTAATTTCTGGTTCTTTCTTTACTAATTCTGTATAAACACCATGAAAAGTTTTCCTGACATTCACACATTTATTACCAATAGGTTATTTATAATGGTTTGTACCAGTCAGCAGTTTATAAGTCAATGTGGTTTTCATTATTTTAAAATGTTGGATCATATGTCAGATTAGCAGCCCTGGATAATGAAAACCACAGCATTTTCTATAGAGAAGATGACAATGGGCAGGAACAGGGAAAGCTTCTCCACATTTTCCTCAACTCTGTTCTGAAGACGCCAGCTCTTAGGGTCAGAAGATAGTTTAAGTGCTTATGCTTAGCCAGTACTCAGCATCGACACTGACAAATCCATAAAGAGTGGTTGAAAATCACTCAGTTGAGAATTTCAGAGCTGCATAAAATTTTGATACTTTTGATATTTGCTTTCATACTGAATTGGGACAAGAAAGTCAACACATGGTGGGTTTTTGTTTGTTTGTTTGTTTGTTTTTCAGAATGGAAAGTTCTAAAAAAAAGTTCAGAAATGTTACATTTTGACATTTGCAATGGACATTAAACGTTGATATTCTTGAACTGAAATATTTTGATGTGGTTTGTTGAACTGAATCAAAACATTCATTTTTAGATCATTTGGACATTAATGTGTATTTTCCTGAGCTGCCACAGTACCTTATAGAAATTATAGTTCAGATGATTCATGCTCCCTGCTGTCATTCAACTCTATAGGACAGACTTCATGACTAGACTAGATCCCCTATAATTCATCATGGTCACATGAACTTCTATTGGTTCAGCCAGCGTGGAGATCTCAGTTCATCATGGGAGATGTAGTTTAACTAGGAAGCTTGGCCCATAGAGGAGAAAGGGGGTATGAGGCACTTGAACTATAACTCCTATGAGGAACTGCAGCAGAGCGGATGAATGTTGATATGACACATAACACAACATTTCAGTTCAGTACAACAGACCAAAATGAGTCAATTCCAATTGGCCATCTACCAAAAATTTAGTTTCAGTTTTCTAAGGGAGAACTGAAAAGTTTAGGCAAAACTGAAAGATAAGAGCTTAATCCTTCATTAGGCTCTATGGGCCTAATTTGGAAAGGGACCTTAACCCAACTTATGATGGTACCTTTTGGACTGCTCATATATTTTTACTCATGTGCAAAATCTTGGATTTGCTTGTGCAAACTGCGTTGATACGTGAATATTGGATAATGTTCACCTGAGCTGTGCATGCAAATACACTTTGCAGATGCAAATTGAGTTTTAGCATGTGTCAGAATTTGAGCATAAAAATAAGTATGCATAAAGTTATGCACTTACAAAGTGCACACAAATTCAAATCCCCCTTTTGAAAATTCGACTCTGAAAAACAAACAGATATCCATCTGGGATATTATACACATAAGCACCTTTAATTGGATGTGTGTTCATTCTCCTATGTATAAAATTACATATGCAACTCTGAGTAACACATCTGAATATAAAAACTTGTGATGGCCCTCACTCAGGGTTGGTTAGTAGGGAATGTTGAAATGGATCTTTAATGGCCCACATCTGGGCACATTGTTACCGGTATCAGTGAAAAGTTGTATTCAATGTGTTCAATGCACAGCAGTTTATTTGAGAAGGAATCACACAAGCAGTAAACTTTTATATGATATGTCTTCCTAATAAGCCTCCATTCCCCACGTATAAACCCTCAGTAACTATGTTGGCCTTACACATTATCCTGATTGGCAGACAAAACAGGTATAGCTACCAGTCCTAGATGGAGACTTCTTTTCTCCTCAAGTACTTGATCTGTCAAATGTCCCCTGAAGCAGGATCTTGGCTACCGTGAGACCCTCTCTCTTACAGCATCACAGACCTCTTCAGATGTTAATTGGGGAACTAACTAACTAACTCACGCCACTTAGCATTTGTGTCAAGTATCAGAGGGGTAGCCATGTTAGTCTGAATCTGTAAAAAGCAACAGAGGGTCCTGTGGCACCTTTAAGACTAA
>NW_020664409.1:22967349-22978514 GCF_002925995.2 Terrapene triunguis
ATTGGGAGCATAAGCTTTCGTGGGTAAGAACCTCACTTCTTCAGATGTCTTGCATCTGAAGAAGTGAGATTCTTACCCACGAAAGCTTATGCTCCCAATACTTCTATTAGTCTTAAAGGTGCCACAGGACCCTCTGTTGCTTTATTACTTAGCATTTGTACCTCTTATTCTCAAAGGAGTCACATGTCCCAGAAATATGCCCTGTGGGCATTCCATTACTGGTTTTTCTAATTAATATCTTAGAAGGGGCTGCAAAACAGACAGAGACTAAGGATCAGTTGATGTTTACCCTCTCATTAATCATTCACTTGAGCTCTTAGTGTGGTGCCATCCCAAAGGGTCATTTTGACCAGGGTCAGCCTGTACCAAGCTCACTGATTGCGTGTCTTCTGCATTTTCATTACTTTCATGAGCTGGCCATCAGCTGATATGACCAAAGTTTCAAGTTGAAACACACACATGGATAGAGCCTCTAATTAACCAATTTCAGCACTCTTAGTACATTTCCATACCCACTGTCTGATGCTAAGAGAACCCTGCTCCCAGAAACCTCTAGCAAATACAGACGTGCCAAGCCATACCAAACTCATGCTCACCACATTCATTCCTATCAATCACAGTAATTCATAATAATAATTTGGCACCATCTCAACAGGGAAGCACTGCCTAATGGTTAGGGCTTAGGCCAGTGACATACAGAGGGGATGTTGGTAGGAGAACCTGGGCTCTCCCACTCCACTGGACTCTGACTCAGGGCCCTTTGAGGCTATCAGTGCTCTTACACTCGAGGAGGCTTAAGGCAGCACTCCCTGATCCACTTCCTATCACCTCCCTGCAATTGTCCCAAGATCACCATCTTGGTAAGGCAGCAACTATGTCCTCCTGTGGTATGGCCAAGCCTCCTGGGCCAGCCCAGTCCAAAGCTTTCCCCTGCTGGGGTAGTCCAAACAAAAATAAAGGGGATGGATCCAGTCCAGATTTCATAGAAGAGAGGAATGCTTTCTTCTCAGGCTGTCTCTGCAGCAGGCCCTCCCTTCCCTCAGGGAGGGGCCCTTGGGCTGTTGTTTAGGGAGAGATTCTGCCTTCCATCAGCTCAGCTCTCTGGAGCTGCCAGTAGCAGGTCTGCTCTCTTCCTTGGTCTGCCCCCAAATAAGCTGCTCACCTGACTTTTAACTCCTTCTCCAACTGGTGCATCTATCAGCAATGGCTGTACACTGGTTGACCTATTAATACTATGATGTAATTATTGAATGAAAGTCAAATCTTCTTAGTAGTAGTTAAACTCATTAGTATGGTGTATAGACAAGAGTTTGAGCTGTCCCTTGCTTCAGATATAGAGGATCGGTCGGGGCTGAAAAATGGGGCTTGAAGAGGGGTCAGAAGGTTAAAATTACTAATTAATTGCTACTCATCTTCATTATTAGTTAATCCCCTCCAGAATAATTATAATCTCAGTCCATTATAGGGTCTTATGCGCTGTGCGGGAGTTCCTCTGTACTTAATATTATCATGAAAACAACCAGAGGATCCTCTCTATGGATATTCGTTTGTTGTAAGTGATTTCTAACTCTTTGACCAGCTCCAGTGTTGTAAAGACATAACTAAGTATATGCTATTTCTTCTTCACTACTGCTAGGTAGAAATTGCTGCAAAATAGAATTCACAGGAATCTATGATCTATAATATTTCTTTCCTTGAGGCATATTATCACCTAACAGCAGCCCTCCCATATCTGTGTTCTCTGTTGTCACCTAGTATATTGATGTTCAAGTAATTCTGCAAATCCCCTCTGCAATCTTTATTTATACCCTCAGGCTACAAAGTGATTGGCTAAGTGCCTGGACAATGATGGCCAACTTGAAATATCCCCTCGGATTGTTAGCAGCAGCACATGTGATAGTCCCACTGCTAAAGGACCTCTTAACTGCTGTCAAGAGGCACATTCAATACTTTTAAAAATCTAGTTTTTAGATTTCTTGTTTTCTAAACAAAACCTAAGAATAATGACGTACCTTAGCACAGTACTCTGCATTGCTTATATATATTGATGAAGAGGTTTAAGGCACAAATTTGGCATTTTTGCACCAATTTAGTCACTTGGAAACCTATTTAATAGGATACCTATTTAATATGCACTGCATGAGATTGTTTAATTACTTAGATTGTACTGCACTTTGAAAATCTAAAGCACTACTGTGCTAAATATTACTATTAGTTATTTATAAATGTATAGGAGACATTTTCTGCCAAAGGAATGAAGGAACAGTCCCTGTTAATCTTTGTGAGATATGTAGTAATTTTATTCATTTGAAAACATCATTTTTTTATAAATAGAGGTGTGCGACTCTAACCTCGCCCTAAAAATTTTGTGGGGAAACCAACAATGTTCTTGAAGTGCTTTTAAATCTGTTTACACTCAAAATATATTTCAGACTTTCACAGTGGGCAGAATTCCCAAACCTCTACACAAAAGTTTAGGTTTTGTTGCCCTAAAACTGTTTTAATTTATGGTTTCCAGAACATTTTTGTTGTTGTTTTTTTCCGGATCCTTTTTTCCCATTTAGAGTGAGAAGATTTGACTTTAATTATGAAGAGGCTGCTCTGTCTCTTAGTAATATTATATTCATTGCTGTCGTTGTTTCCAGTGGAAAACTATTGCTCCAGAACTTGAAAAAGTTGATTGATAGTGGAGTTTAGTTTGGGCTCAGCAAATATTAATAATTATTTTTATGTTTTTGGATCTAATTTCTTGACTTTCATTCCATTCCATCATGTGCAGCCATACCGACACCTAACAGGGGTCGACAGCAGGATTTGGAGTGTTAGGTGCACAGCACAGGCCTTTGACACTTGAGCTAATGGAGTAGCTGATAGCAGTAGTAGTCTGTTAACCTCTGTGTGGATCAGGTATTAGAAAGGGGTAAAAAACACACTTTGCCAGTGGATTTCACCAGTGGATTTGCTGACTACAAAGGAATGTAGAGGCTAAAGACTCCTGGGTTCAGTTCCCGATTCTGTAGGGCAGCGGCTCTCAAACTTCATTGCACTGTGACCCTTCTGACAACAAAAATTACTACATGACCCCAGGAGGGGGGACTGAAGACCGAGCCTGCCCCAGCCCTGCTGCCCTGGGCAGAGGAGGGGGAGAAGCTGAAGCCCAATGGCTCTGGGCGGGAGGCATGTAACCTTAGCCCTGAGCGGTGGGGCTTGGGCTTGGGCTTCAGACTTGCTGGGGCCAGGGTCAACACCAGCCTTGGTGACCACATTAAAATGGAGTCATGACCCACTTTGGGGTCCCAACCTACAGTTTGAGAATTTCTGCTGTAGGGGAATGTTCTTTAGCAGTTAGACACTTGTCCCTATCCCCCCAAGCCTGTCTCTGTTCCCCACCACTTCTATCAATATAACCCCCCCCCCAAAAAAAACTTCTAATCCCCTGCTTCTATCCATCCCCCACTTTGTGCCTATGTATCCCCCAGGCTTCATTTATCCCTTCCCTCTACTGGCTCCTGTCCCCTTCTCCTTGCTGTATCTGCTCCCCCCAACACACACACCAGCTTCTCTCTCCCACTGCTTTCCCCCTCCCCCCTTCCAGCTACTTCCACTCTCTTCATCTACTTTCTCCCATCCCTCTGTCTCCTGCAACCCCTTGCCCCAACACAACCCTCCTTTCCAAGTCAAGATGTTTCCTCCTGCTCGTCACCTGGCGCTTGGGTGCCAGTAGGCAGAGCACTTGAAAGTGAACAAGACATATGTTCACTGCTCTCAATTCTAGGACCCAGCACCACAGTGGCCTGAACATCAATTGCAGCAGAGAAAAGTTCAGCTCAGCTCCTGCAGTCCCCCATGGTACAGCATGCTCATTTGCTCTGTGTGGATGGCATACATGCAAACATGGCAACTGGAAGGGGCTACAGCATGTTCAGTGCAGACAGAATTTTCAGATAATTTAGCAGTGGAACTCTAACAAGTCTCTACTGAGTATGTGCAAAGTGAGATTTTCCAAAGGCTCACAAATTGACTAAATTTGAGCTTGCTTTTAGAAATAGGGACAGCAAAAAAGCAAACCCCTGGCACAAAAGGAAAAATTGTCAAATTTCCAGTCTCTGATCCAAAGCATGGACTTACTAGAGCTTCTTTAAATAAATAAATCAAGTTAATCACATGGGCAAAACAACATATTTTTCCCTAATATCATTCTCAGGAACAGCTGAACCACTTTTGCTGAAACTGTCCAAAATGTTTCATTCTGAGGCATACATCCAGGATGTAAAATATCGGCCCAGTAGGATAAAGTTTGGCAAAGTAATAAGCAACTGAAAACAGTCTTATAATGGGATACATCAGAACCTTTCCTGTAGGCGCCACTAACTATAGTACAAAATGTACAGCATATTCATATCGGTCATTCAAATATAAGTGCCCAGATAGATTTGTTATGTTCAATACATCTATAGTCTATCCCTCATATATACACATGCAAATATGTTCTCTCTCTCTATTTTGGACATTTTAATATTTACTAGGGCCAAAAACACATTTTAAGGAAAATCATTCAAAATAGCAAATGTCTGTCTACAACATTTTGCTAAATGATTTGGATAGAAAAGAATTATTTGGATGTAACTAACTGGATTTTTTTTTTTAATTGTTAGCTAAATTCCTAGGCCCCAGAAGTATCGTGACACATGCCAGAGGTAATGATCTAGTAAAACTGAAAAGTGTGATACTGATTAGGCAAATAAAGAAAGAAGGATATTTCTTTTTTGCATGAGTCATTACCAAAATGTTTGATAATGTACTCAAGCTTTATGCAGTGACAGACTTTTAGCAATGGACAATTATGGGAATACAAATAGAGGAACAAACAGAGCTCATAATTGGATAAAAACAGTGATCATTTCATTTCTGAAACACAGTAATGGAAATAAATCTGTCACTTTGTAATTTCACTACAGTGGATAAGACTTAAATTAATTAATATGTATAGAAATTAAATTTATTCTGAAGATACTCTGTGTTCCAAAGATTGAAATGAAAAATTGATTCATCCTCTCCTCACAATTCTCACTGACTTATTTGCTTAGTTTTGTTTTTCACAGCTCCTTCCCAAAAACTGTCTGGTATTTTCTCACCTAGCTACCAAATGAGCTAAGAGGGGAATTCAAATTGTCCCCTGAGATGCGGGTAATCAGTTCCAATATGAGGAGCAAAGAACTGTCTATATGAGGTAATCAGCTTCTCCAGTTGTAGAGTGAGTGACTCCTAATGACATTGATTAATTATTGAGGGGAAAACAAGAAGTATATGGAAGATAACTTTGTTTAACTGGTGTTAAGGATGGAAAATATCTACCAGTTTGGGGTCGGGGGAGTGTTTTCTATTTACTGAAAAAAACGTAAGTGCTAGAAACACTCGAAATTCATTTTTAAGATTCCTTTAAACAATCAGTAATTATAAAATATTGAATAATTGAGTGAACACAAGAACCAATGCAATTAATAGGTAGCAGGTTTAAAACAAACAAACAAAAGGAAGTATTTCTTCACACAGTGAACAGTTGACCTGTGAAACTTGTTGCCAGGGAATGTTGTGAAGGCCAAAAGAATAACTGGATTCAAAAAGAATTAGCCATTGATAGACCTATCCTCCATGAATGTATCTATTTGCTAAACTGGTCAGGAACCCTGTGCTCTGGGTGTCCCTAAGCCTCTTACTGCCAGATGCTGGGACTGGACGACATTGCCACACTCAAGTGCATTCAGGCCTGCAATGACTCTTTAAGGTACATGGTTTCTTCCACATTATTGAGCCCACTAGTGTGGAATAATCTGGATTTGTGAATCCTGGGGAATCTAGCCTGGGCTAGTGTTACTTCTAGCATGTAAGGTGTTACTAATGTACCCCCTCCAAATCAATCTTCCCCTTTCCTTTATATGCTTTTTCTATATTTTGCCTCGTAAATAAAGTGTACTTTGATTGTTGGTTCATCCATTATGTAGGGGTCAGAGGAGTGACATATGATTATGAGTGTGAACATAATGTAACTAAATATGCTTCATGCAAAAGGTCTCTTGTAAGGCATCATTACAAAGCTTATAATCTACTGAGTGTGGTCATCCTATTTGTATAAAAGTATCACTCTTGTATCTGAAACTAGAAATATGAAATATAACTCTGAGGGCCTATTGTAATTATGCAAAGTGTGGGCCATTAATGGTGGTTTGGAATCTTGATGGCTCCCATTAACGAGGACATTTGCCTGTAGATGGCTTTGTTTTACTTGTAAGTCTTCCTGTATATGTGTGTGCTGGAAAGTGGGTAATGAAGTCTTATAGTGACATGTGATCATGTCACCTGAACTGGAATCCATCTTTAACATGGTGCTTTTCCATTGAAAGGAGGGTGGGAACCCAGAGAGGGACAAAGGATTCCTGCCTTATGCAAAAGATATATAAGTGGGTGCAAAAGAACAAAAGAGGCTGCAATCATGAGAAATCCCCTACCACTTTAGCTGGAACAAGGACTGTGCCAGGGGAAAGGATTGTGCCCAGACTAGGAAGGCGTCCAGTCTGTGATAGAAGCTTATTGAAACATCTCTGAGGGTGAGATTTTATCTGTATTCAGTTTTTTTATTGTATTAGTTTTAGAGTTGCATGTTTTGTTTTATTTTGCTTGGTAATTCACTTTGTTCTGTCTGCTATTACTTGGAACCACTTAAATCCTACTTTCAGTATTTAATAAAATCACTTTTTACTTATTAATTAATCCAGAGTATGTATTAATACCTGGGGGGGGGGGCAAACAGCTGTGCATATCTCTCTATCAGTGCTATAGAGGGCGAACAATTTATGAGTTTACCCTGTATACGCTTTATACAGGGTTAAATGGATTTATTTGGGATTTAGACCCCATTGGGAGTTGGGCATCTGAGTGTTAAAGACAGGAACACTTCTTAAGTTGCTTTCAGTTAAGTCTGCAGCTTTGGGGCATGTGGTTCAGACCCTGAGTCTGTGTTGGAGCAAATTACTGCTACATCTCTGTGGAAGAGGTGCTACTTCTATTCCTAGTTTTATCTCCATGAATATCTTCTGTGGTGCTCGTTCCTTGCATCGTATTCTTGGAAATTATATTGCTGTGCCAGAAATGTTTGTTTGGGGGATGCTTCCAGAAATGTGTTTCAATGTCACAGTTTAAACCATCAGCTTAAAAGACATGTGTGTGTGGGGGGAGGGGGCGCAGAATCTAGGTGTTCCTACCCTTCATTATCTTGCAATACATGGATTACTGCAGTGATGAAGGAGCAACTACATTCAAGAACAGCCAACAAATGTTTGTGTGAATAATTACTATAAGAGGTGGGAAGTTGAAATAAAACTTTGCACTGCTTAAAGAGTTATTCAGTCATGGTGGGCAGAAATTCCATCTCTCCAGTTTAACAAACTGGTTCAGTGTTAACTAAGCAATAAGATATGGCAGGACATAAACTGCATTGCATTAATTCATGCCTAGTGTATTGCTGCAAGCCAGGAGGCTGAAGGATAAGTCACCATCAATGTGACTATGTGTGAATTAGCACCACAGAGTCCTCATATTGGAGTGTTTCGTTGCCATTGTACAATGTAATTTTGAAAATATTTATATTGTTAATTAAAGGTGTGCAGCACTGCATCTCACTTTTAAACTATACTCAGTGTATTTGTAATGTTCAAGTCTATATGTGGATTCAGCATGGGTGAAGTTCAACCCTTCCTGCACATAGCCCATTTGCAAGGAATTAAGTAGAAGTGGGGGAAGGGAATTTATCCCCACAGCAGTCCCTGGGCAGTTCCTCATATCTCTTCTCACCGCTGCTTTTCCCATTGCTACTGCCCTTCCTGTGGAGACAGAGGTGAGCAACTAGAGTCACATACGTGTAGAATCTAGGGCACTACATTTTTTAAAAAGTCATTGCTGGTCGCCTTTAAAAAAGAAGGTTCAGAGTTTTGAACAGTGGACAGATTCTTCTCCCTGTTGTGCAGCTGTAAATGTGGAGTGGAACAAAAAAACTAATTTCCCATGGAAAGGAGATTACCCCCCCCCATCATTTTGTAAACTCCAATGGAAACAGTTTTAAATGAAACAGAGCAGTGGCTGTCCCAACTCCAAGGGTTCCCCAGGCTGTATCCAGATCTTGGGGGAACAGCTTAAGGAGTCCCTCAGAGTGAGGAGACACTCCAGCAGCGGAGCTAGGAGCCTGGACTATGAGATTCCCAGATCCCAGGAAGTCAGCATGGCAGGGGTGGCCCCAGAGCTGCAGATCTTGGGAGCTGAGGGTCTGCAGCAGCCCACCAGGTGAGCTGGTAGGAAATCAGATGGAAATCTGCCTCTGTGATGGTGGAAGTTCATCAATAGTGGAATATTTCCACCCAAAAATTCAGTTTCAACAAAGAGGCATTTTCCAACAAAAACCTGTATTGTTGGAAAATTCCCAACCAGCTCTAGTAAAGAGTGACTGGTTTGTGGCCCCTTACAAAGTCAGTGTGTCTGTTTGCTTCACTGTCCCATGTCCCTGAAGAGGTAACTGTAAATGTAGATACTCACAAGATTGGAGCTCTGGAAAAGTGTGCTTAAATAACTGACAAGTTGTGGGGGTGAGGAGAGGTTGTCAGCACTGGTCCCAGGGCCTCGGCACTGAGGCTGCATGATCCCATTTTCATGAAAGGGTAAGAAACAGAGCATCTGTGCCTAGGAAATGTGCTAGAGAGGCTGAGGAAAGAGACAGTGCTGCCGCCTATTCAGATTAAGGAAACTTTAAGGGACATGAAGGAGTACATGGGACCTAAAGACAGCACTCTGGTAGTGTCCAGTTAGAGGAGTTCTACTATGGCTCCCATGAAAGAATAGGCTAGGAATTTGTGACAGTCTTCATTCTGGAATGTTCACTCTAAGCAACAGGTTATGGTAAAAATTTACTGGCAACAGGCTCTGTGTTTAATATATTCAATAGTCAATTTCTGCAATTAAATCAGGCAAAATGTATGGAAATATACTGCACTCAGAGAACATTGTATGATTAGATTCCTTTTTA
The DNA here is from genome assembly GCF_002925995.2 of Terrapene triunguis. Lineage (NCBI taxonomy): Eukaryota > Metazoa > Chordata > Testudines > Emydidae > Terrapene > Terrapene triunguis. The sequence continues at coordinate 22,976,420 of NW_020664409.1, forward strand.
CTAGTGAAAACTAATTAACAACACAATAGGATATGATACAATGCAACCTCCCCACCCAATATCAAAGTAATTACTGTATCTCTCCTGAACATTATTTCAGAGTCCCCCGTCCCCCCCTCCATACGGTACACGCAAGTGAGTTTTTGGCAGGGTTTAGTTGCTAAGTCTGCCAAAAGTACTCTTTGGAAAGCTGTAATTCAAGTGGCAAATAAGTTTTTATGGCTAATTAGCTGATTGAATGACCACGTGAAGTAGGTACTTTTTAATATTCATGGATAATTCATGTCTACGAATATTTGATTACTTGTAGGTTTGTTTAAAGTAATCATTTTCAGATGGTTAAAAAGATTGATTCTTTATATTAATAACACCAAAGAGTACAAACTGGGATTTAAAGTGTAGCAAATGATACAGGCAGTGTAGTTGTGCAGTGTGGCATGAAAATTGCACATGATGTTGTGCAGTCACAGGGGTTAAGTAATCCATTATTTCCATGAGAGATAACAGGAACTAGAAGTATGAACTTCATTAATGTAAGAGCACTTACACTCTCTCTCTCATGATCTCATGGGACTGAAAGAGTGTCACTCACCACTAGAGTTCTCCTTCATAGTGTGAGTTTGATCTGTTGACCTAGATTTAAATAGACACTGGTTTTTCAACTAAGCTACAAGTACACTGTACTTTTAAATGATTAAATCTCCTTGCAGGGAGCCAAGGAAGGAGGACTCTGAAGACTTTCTTTACAAGAAACCTTCAAAAGAATCAAGAAAAGATTCCAATGTAGTTCAGAAAAGTTCTAAAGCTAAACTGAGGTTATGTGATTCTTAAATTCTCTAGTCATCATTTGTTTTTACATAGTCATAACTGCTTTTAAAAAAAAATCAGTAGGAACATTTTTTTCTTCTGTCCATTTTTATTTTTGATTAAACACGTTTTAGTAATCCATAAGTCCCAGGAATAGCCCATTAATTTAAGGCCCTCATTTTCCAAATTACTAATGTAGAGTGGAATTTTACTCTTTGAGGTGTCCCATTTGAAAGGTACTACTCTATATTAGTAAATATGGCAAAGTTAAGCCCTTAGCTGTTACCAAGTTGCCTGATCTATTCAATATTTGTAACTGAAATCTTAGTCAACAACTCAAGACATCATGTCATTGCTACATTAGACAAGATGATTGCACTAGGAACTTATTTTTTTTTTATGACTAATGTGCATATTTCTAACCCAACAGAAGGCTGACATCATAAGAGGTGGCTGGAAATTTTCCATCTGAATGATTTTACAGTGGAAAGTGCAATTTCCACAAAAAATAAATTTTATTCGGGAAAATTTCAATTTTTCCATTTTTTAAATTTTGCCTTGGGAAAAATCAAAGTGACATATTTTGTTTTAGGTCAAATCAGAATATTTTGTCTTATTGAGTTGACCATTCTAATAAATTAAATTGCATTTCCCTAGAGCATTGCCTCTTAGGATTTTTAGTTTGGGCCACTATTGTCTCTGATAAGCCAGCATCCAAAACAGATTACCTCTTCCATAATGCCATGCAGACCCAGCTGGCCAAACTGTGTGGCATATTAGTGGACTCCTATAACTCTGGATGCATCATGGAAGATATCCTCCAATATGGACCGGCCTCCTTAGATAGAGTACACCTCCTATGATGTGCCTAGAGCCATATGACTCCCCGATGTGCCACACAGCTCAGTCAGTTTGGTGTGCATTGCACTGTGGGAGATGAAGTCCTCCAGGGAGCCAATAGAAGACAATAGAGTCCAATCTACAGCTGCATAAGGCAAAAGAAATGCAGTTTAATGTTGATCAAATTTGAAAGGAAGTGTTTCAGGTCAGTTCAACAAAATCAAAAGAAATAGGGTTTCTTCCTCTAGATCTGATTCTATACATCTTTCAGTTAACCCAGACATTACAAAACAAATTGCCACCCGAAGGCATCATGTGGATGTGCCAACTTCTTTGCAATATTTTGGATCCATATACCTTAAGGAGAGTGTGTGTGTGTGTGTGTGTGTGTGTGTGTGTGTGTGTGTGTGTGTGTGTGTGTGTGTGTGTGTGTGTGTGTGTGTGTGTG
>NW_020664409.1:22978524-22993423 GCF_002925995.2 Terrapene triunguis
GTGTGTGTGTGTGTGTGTGTGTGTGTGTGTGTGTGTGTGTGTGTGTGGAGTTTACCGAAGGAAAGCCAAGTTAAGGATTGTGTGAACTTGCAGAAAGGTGGAGTGAAGAACATGGAGAATCTATTCATTTGTTTTCCCATTCAAACAAAAGTTTTCATATAAGCCAAGCCAAAGAGGGAAACAAACCACTGGTTAAATAAACCTATTAAACAATACTTTGCTAATAAAATTGAAATAGTTTTTAAATGAGGCTGGAGAGCGAAATAGTGGACTTTATAAAAGAAAACAAACTACAAAGCCCATTTTTGAGGGCTTAGGTCAGTAGAACTCTTTTAGTTCAATTCTGATGTCAGTTACACTCATGTAAATCAAGAATAGCTCCAGTGCCATCAATGGTTTTACGCCATATTTACATCAGTAAATGTAGTACAGATATATGCAACTTTAATGATTCCAGTTAGCAGTGCACAGATAGAATTACATGTGTATAATTATAACTGGGGACTGACTTAGTTTCTTTGTTTGACATATAATGCTATATAGAAAACAAATGACCATTATCATCAAAAAGTTAGCAATCAATGATCAAATGGACCCAAACTCTAGCCTGAGGCTCTATTATCTATATACATTTTACATTCAACACTCAATGAAGATGTGTATAAATGAAAATTAGATTAATAACTCATAAATAACAAGAAAGCAAAAAGTAAAGGGAAGAAGATCAAATATGAAGGAAAAATTAGCCCTTCAAAATTCAGAAGCAATCATCTGAATTTCAATAAAGGTGAGAACAGTCTAACGTAGCAAAAATTCTTCACAGACTTTTTAGCTTTCAAATTAGAGGATGCAAGCAGCATGGTGCACTTTTACAAGGCTGTAAAATAGTCACATTAATGGCCAATATCTTTAAAATCAGAAGTCTGCAAAATTATTCACTTGCCATGCCACTGAATATTAATGACATCTAATACTGTAGTTTATTAACCTTTTACGTTAGTGGTCAGAAATGAAACATGCTGGGAACAAATGCATGACAGAAGGGAAAAATGTTTCTGACGGCTATTGGGCTTCATTTGACAGTTAATAAAAACCATCAAGTACATATTATGTTAGATTAACCAAGATCTGGATTCCACATGACAAGTCATTATTATTAAAGGCAAGTGGAGGGTATTTTCAAATACACCCTGGAGTGATGCATGCTAAAATATGTATGGCAAACTCTTGAATGTCAAGGACATTTTGTGCAGTGTGTAATGGAAAACTGCATGTAATGTGCAATTTGGGAACTATTTTATGTACCTCTGAAGACCTCAAAGCATCACAATGAATGTTTTATTGTAAGCTGTCACACTTGGCTGTAGGTCCAAGTGCATAGCAAATATTTATGGACAATCACAGTTTGGTGACACAGAGATTGTGTTAAAGCAAAATCTGACATAAAGGAAAGGATATGACTAAATGCAAAATTTCCTCCCATTTTTTTTTCTTTATTTCATTTTCTTGTGTAATGCTAACACATGAACTTACACGCCAACTTTCATCTTATTGTTTTTTTGTGCTTCTAAATACAGTAATATCTCACTAGTCTTGACTTCATTATTCCACAAATCCAATATTTTTCACAATATCTTACCCAACTTTTCTGCAAAGATTTAATAGAGGGTTGTAGTGAGGTTTTGTATTGTTCTCATTACTTTTTTTGTTCAGTCACAGTCCCTTACATGACCACCTAACCCAGACCAGGATGTACAAAGACCCTATGCAGCGAGTCTGATATTAGGCAGCTCTGACTGTGTCCACATATTTTGGGAGCTTGAGTGCCAGGCAGAACTATAGGCTCCTCTTCGTGTCCAGTGTCTTTAAAGAGAATAATCTTCTTTAGGCTCATTACAACCAAATCTTATCTCTTCTCTCCTATGAGAGCTGCTACAACCTTGACAAAACACTGTACTTTAACTACATTGAATGTGAGTGCCAAGGGCAGGGAACACATTGTGATGGCTTCAACCCCCTTCTGGAGTGCCACCTGATGTGCTGGGGTCCTACTGAGACCGCCTGTCCCACCAGCCTGGGTACCCCCCACTCTGTGCTACCGTGTCAGGCTCTCAAGCCCCTTTCCGGCACACACACAGGTAGGGACATGCCCGGATTTAGAATCACACAGAGTCTGCAATCAGCTCTGTGTCTGAATTGCCCAGCACTCTGGTGCACACATCCTCTGGAGTGTAAACACAAAATTACATTGTCTTGTTTTATATTGTATAGAGATTTATACAGCGTAAACTCATGAAATTAGCCCCCTCCCTCAATGTGGAGGAAGATATGCACAGCTTTCTGCTCCTTTCCCCATCCCCCCATTATGAATGGCACAAACTGGGTTTTGGAATAAACGAACAACAACTTTATTAACTACAAAAGGTAAATTTTAAGTGATTATAAGGGATAGCAAACAGAACAAAGCAGATTACTGAGCAAATAAAACAAAACACACAAACTAAGCTTAATACACTAAGGAATACTGGCTACAAATAATAATTTCTCACCCTAAATATTGTTTCAAGCAGGTTGCAGAGTTTCTTGAAGGTAAACTGCACTGCTTGCAGCTTAAATCTCCAGGGATTCCTTTTACAGGCTTATCTGTCTCACTTGGGCTCACCCTCTTCCTCCCCCAGCTTAGTTCTTTTGTTTCTTCAGGTGTTTTCAGCAGTTTTCCTTCTTGGGTAGGGAGGCAGTAGAGAAGAGCCCAAATTAACTCGCTCCCCCAGCCTTAAATAGGATTTGCATATGGCAGGAATCTTTCGTTTACCAGTTTTGACCCCCACCTCCTTCCCATGGAAAAGTACCAGCATTTCAAGATGTATTCTGTACCAGGTGACACGATCACGTAACCCTGCAGTGTCAAATCAGCTTCCCAGGAAACATCTCAGGAAGGAGGGTGATTAGTATCTTCAAAGTCCTATTGTCCTTACTAATGGCCCATCCAGGCTGATTGTATACTGTCTGGTGGGCGTTCTCCAAGTATACACACAGTTGTAATTATTACAACTAGTCAATATTTCTAACTTCAGATACAGAAATGATACATGCATACAAATTGGATAATCACATTCAATAAACCAAAACCTTTCCAATGATATCTCACATGACCCATCTTGCATAAAACATTTTAATTATGCCATATTCATATCATAAGCATATTTCTATGAAGATTATGGGGCGTAGGATCACACACATCTTTTATATTCTGTCCAGCTCACAATTCATCCACAAATAATAATTTTGTATCATTTCATGAAGTTAATAGTTAAAAAAAAATTGTGAAAATACATACACAAAGAGTGTTTTACACCACCGTATCCTTGATTGTTGTCAATGTATTTTTGTCACATTTGATTGCTTAGTATGTCTCCGTTGGAGTCCTAGTCAGTGTGAATTACCAAGGTTCTTCAGTAGGAGTATGTTCTCGCCCCCTCCCCCCCGTATAGTACCCTGAAAGGATAATCATGTGCACTTTGGGGACTGAGTGTCATCCATATAACCATTAACCAAGGTCTAGGGAGACTTTATAAATGATGAAAAGGACAAAGAATATAGGTGACACTTGCCATGCATCCTTCTATCCAACTGTTATGTTCACATAAAAATACTCTTGCTTTAAGGTTGCAGTGTAACACTATTTATTTATTGGCATTCATAACAATAATGCACATGAAACCAAAACAGGGAGAGAAAAAGCATGCTGCTCCCAACATCAGGGAGGAACAACTTAATCCACTTTACTGTAGGCTGGCTCTCTGGAGAACTGAATGTACTAGGCCCAGATCATATGCTTCCTTGCAGAGCCTCCTAGCCTGCAAGCAGGACCAGGAAAAAATCCATATAATTTAAATTGTACTTTACAACAGAGCCTCCCGGGGGGCGGGGGCAAGTGGGGCAAATTGCCCCAGGCCCTGGGCCCCACAGGGGCCCCCACAAGAGTTTTTTTGGGCCCCTGGAGTGAGGTCCTTCACTCGCTCCGGGGGCCCCAGAAAACTCTCGTGGGGCCCGGGCCCCCGGAGCTTCTTCTGCTCCGGGTCTTTGGCGGCAGGGGGTCCTTTCACTCCAGGACCCACTGCCGAAGTGCCCTGAAGACCCACGGCGGGGGGTCCTTCCGCCCCAGGACCCACCACCGAAGCACCGGGTCTTCGGCGGCAATTCGGCGGCGGGGACCCCCCGCCGCCGAGGCCCCCAGACCCCCTGAATCCTCTGGGCGGCCCTGCTTTACAAGTTTAAAACAGTTTTCCACCTAATAACCAAATTTACTAATGATGTTCTATTAGTCTTTAAGGTGCCCTGAGATATCACTTAGACCTCAAGGACTCCCTTGAAACATCAGCACTATTGCTATCCGGAGGTGTCAAGTCCACTTACTGTGGTTGTTACGTCTCCTGGGGCTATATTGTCTTGACCTGCTGTGGTTTTCCCTTATCTCATTTCCTGCTTGGTGTTAGAGAAGTTATCACTTATTCCTCCTCAGTATGACTCTATCTGGTGTGACAACTTCATATGACTCTAAGGCAACATCTTTTGACACTACTGCTGTTTATGACCATTTTTTTACCCATCATCAGAATGCACAACCTCATTTTTTTTTCAAAAGGTGGTGGCTTCCAGAACCCTAAAACATGTTGATTTTTTTTTATTTGTCTTTTTGCTTCTTTTATGGTTCCACAAATCCCCAGTGATTCTAACGTTAGTTTCCAACTGTGAAGACATTCTTTTTTTCATTTTTTTTGTTCAAATAAATGTCAACAGATGCAACCATGCTTCATTGGTGCCATTCTGTAATTTAACAGGGTTGAATACGGATCAGAGCCAGACTCTGCAGCCTTTTTCTGAAGGTGCTTTATTATTTTGACAGTTTTTCACCAAGCTGTTGGACTGGAGATAATGTGGACTAGTGATCACATGACTGAATCCGAACTTCACTGCAAACTGCTTAAACTCACGCCCATTAAACTGTATCCCTTTGTCAGACTTACTATGGCAGGAATGCCACGTCTAGCAAAAAATAGATTTGACACGCACAATCACATGTTTAGCTGTAATATGATCAAGTAAGACTCTCAGGGAGTGAGAATAATGATCTAGGACAAGTATGTACTTTTTTCCACCCAATGTAAATAAAACTATCCCTGTTTTGCTCCAGTAGGCCATTTTTTCCTGTGCCTCCAACATGGGCTCTTTCACTTGACTAGGATTGCAGTTTTGGCATATATGACAAGCTTTAACAGCTTCTTCAATGCCATTGTTCATTTGAGGCCAGTATAAAAAGCCTCTGGTCCTTCTCAGAGAGTTTTCAATCCCTACATGACCTTTATGTATCCTTTTTAACATAGTTTTCTGTAATGCCCTAGGGATCACCATCCTGGTGCCTTTAAACAAAATCCCATCCAGTCCTGAAAGCACCCCTTAAATTGATAATAGGGGCTGGGAACATGCTGCTCCCGCCACCCCTCCCATGAGCCTTAATTATTTTCTGCACCATATCATCCTCAGCAATAGCTCTGGCAATCACAGTCCACATATTATCTGAGACTGGATAGAATTTTTAAATCAGTTTGACCTGTACAAAAATCAAACTCTTGATTTTGCTCCAATGCATTTTGTCAAATGCTCTATAATGTATGTCTGCAACCATTAAGTCTCTCTCAGGTTTGTATTCCATTTGCAAATCACACATTTGTAGCTCAAAAATGAATTCTGTATCCTCACAGGGTTGTTGCAAAGCCCCTTTTCAGCAATGGCAATATATGGGTTATGGTCAGTTTCAGTTAACATCAGCCTCCTGTAAATAAAGACATGAAACATTTTACACCAATAGACTAAAGCCACAGCCTCCCTCTCTATTTGAGCATACTGATAGTTTTTGTTAGCACCCATGACTCATAAGCCATGGGTCTCCAGTTTTGTACCACCACAACCCTTGATAAGTTGTTCCAATGATTAATGATTAACATGCTACAGGGAGTCATTCAGATACTATGATTCTGGGTGTTGTAAATGTCACCATGTCTCAGTGGGTCACAGCTAAGGATGCCAAATTCAGGACAAACTGCTGAGAAATGGGGCAGACCCACTCCAAATTGGTGGTTATTCTTCCATTAGATATACCAAGCCAGTAACAAAAGTAAACTTCTGTCTCACCAAACTGGTTAACAACAAGTCAGAAATGCAGTCTCCTTAGGCATTCCAGCTCTTATTTCACCACCCAGCCACTAGACTTTGTGATGAGTGGTTATTTAAAACCAATTTCATCAAACAAAGCATCCTTCTACTCCCAAGAGATCAGCCAAACAGCTAGGTCAATATATAACTCAGATCTTACCCAATGATCGCACTATTACCAATCCTTATATATCTAATATATAAAGGTTTATTTAAAAGAGAAAAGAAAGAAGAGAGAGTTAAAATGGTCAAGAAAAACAAATACCTACACTTCTTGCAAAGTTCTTGTGTCAAGTTTGAAGCAATGATGTTACAGACTGCTGACTTGTAAAGTCTCTGGTAAATTTCAAAAGATTGGAAGGTCCTCAGTCTATTGGTTGGAATGCTCCTTTTAGTGTAAATCTATAGTCTGGAGATCAGAGCAGGAAAGAGGCAAAGTGGAGACACTTCCAGGTTTTTTTTATACCTTCTCCCATGTGGAGGGAATGCTCTGAGTCTTAGTTTGTGGGAAATTACAGGCACAAGATGGAGTCAGGGTCACATGATCAAGTCACATGTCCTTACATGCTTTGATGACCCATAGGAGGAGCCCTTTCCCATATTTTGGCTAATGCATCCACAGGAAGGCTCACCAGGTGGGGACAAGCTTCTTCTATAGGCACTGTGAGAGCTAAATGTTCTTTGATGAGCTATAAGTTTGAATAGTTCATTCAGAATGTGCTGGCCAGACTGAATGTAAATTACCTGGTGGGTGTTACCACAGGACAGAAACATTTGAAATATTAGTACTTACTCAATATTCATAACTTTAGATACAAAGATGATACATGCATACAAACAGGATAATCATATTCAGCAAATCACAACTTTTCCATTGATCCCTTACATGACATACTTTGCACAAGATTTGTTGCAATTGTCTAACAGTGGCAACATTAATGATATAAATGATCATGTTTCAATCATAAATCATCACAGTATATGAACCTGAATAAAACAGAAAGTCCATATTTCAGAATAATTACTTTAAAAAATCATGATACTGTAGGAACTTTATGGGAAAATAATGTATCATCAAAATTTCAGCAAACATCACACAACATTGCATCGTATTTTAAAGGCTGATCTGACATTAGTATCTCAAAGTCTGCCTAAGAAGCAATGTGATAGTTACTATAAGTAGAAAGACAGACAGACAAAATGACAGGCTGGCTGAAAAATTTAGTTCCAGGTAATTCCAACCCATCACTGTAAAATGGTCTAAGAGAATATTTAACTAAACAAAACACAGAAAACCACTTTATGTTATTGATTAGAAGCAGTATATGTTTGTATGCTTTGCATTGGACTGAAAAATATTTTGTGGTGCTATGCATGAAAGACACTATAGGAAAAGCTGTGTTATCCATCACTTTACAAACTGGAAAGCTCTATAAACTGGCATTTTGGAAGGGGGGTGGGGCATGGGCTCTGGGAGGGAGTGTGGGTGTGGGAGGGAGGTTGGGGCAGGGGGTTGGGGTGCGGGAGGGGAAGCCAATGGGACCTGCAGGGGCGGCGCCTGCAGTTCCTGATCAATGGGAGCTGTGGAGCCAGCACTTGGGGCAGGACGGGGGCAGCACACGGCGCCTCCGTGGCCATTCTTCCGCCTAGAGGCATTGACCTTGGCCAATGGGAGCTGAGGTGCAGGGGCGCCTGCGGGAAGATGCAGTGCACAGAGCCATCTGGCCACACCTCTCCGGACATGTGGCCGCTTTCAGGGAGCTGCCCGACGGGAGTGTCTCCCGGATCCGGCACCCTGAAACACCTCCCACACCCTAACTCCCTGCCCCAAGCCACCTCCTGCACCCAAACTCCTTCCTAGAGCCCATGTCCTGCACCCTCCCATGCCCCAACCCCAGCCCTGAGCCCTGTCCTGCACCCAAACTCCCTCCCTCTTTGTTATCCAGCATGTTGGAGGGTTGGGGGGTGCCGGTAAGTCAAAAATTCCAATTAACTAAGGTTTTACTGTATAAAATATAAAACATGGGCTATCATTTTAAAAATAGGGAAAGATTCACTGATATATTCTTGGTGCTTTGTGCCATCCCAATAATGTAAAGCAGCCGTAGCATACGAGTGAACCTCTTTAGCTCATAGTGTAGTCATAGCCTGATCTGGGCTTACTCCAGGGACTGAGATGAAGGTTACCTAGTGGTCAGCAATGTTAATATGGGCTCTTTTTTTTTTTTTTTTTTTTGTAAAATTATCTTAGCACTTCTACTGCTCTCTCCACCAATACTCTCCTTTGTATCTTTTGTCAGCTGGCAGTACTTGAAATAATGCACTATTTGAAAAGTCTGGAATTCAGAGATGGCAAATTGTGATCTGTCGTCAGTAACTATTTCTTCCAAAATGAAAATATGTGTTTATATGACCTGCTGAATTGTGGGCCTAATGAGAATTTCTACAAATCTAGAGGAATCACTGGCTATCAAAAAATTATTTCCCTTTTCTTCACACAGATCTAGGATTATTCTTTTTGAAGGCCTATCAAGTAATTCTATGGGTGAGAGATTTTTTGTATTGTGACTTTATGGCCATTCTGCAAAGCTGTCATAATTCCACTTTTGTATGCAGTGTTGTTGTAGCCATGTCAGTCCCAGGATATTAGAGACACAAAGTGGGTGAGGTAAGCTTGTCTCTCTCACCAACCAGAAGCTGGTTCAATAAAACATTAGTGGTTATTTTCATCCATTCCAAGTGTGGCAGAAGAGGCTGGCATCCTACTATAAAAAATGCACTCCTATAGTGCTTTGATATTATCCCAAGCTGCTGGAAAATATGAGCAATCAAAATAACTCCACAATAAAGTGTCAGCTACTACTAAAGAGTTCCTTGGTACATATTCTGCAATAGGCTTAAATCTCATCAAGTACTTGAGCAATCTAAAGGCATCTACTGGACAAATGGTCTATGTCTTCATGTTTATTAATGATATGGGTTGTTTGTGGTCTATCACTAGATTGAAAGTATGAAGTTCTGCAATTATCTTGAAAATCACAAACAAGCTCACCAAATATCCTCTCTGTTTGCTCCCAGACTTTATTATACCAAGATAACACATGGACTTATATGTGTGAGATAAGTGTGATGTTACATATATGTGAGTCACATTATGGAATGACCAGTTAAGACATATGGACATGTGTCCCTTACTGTGACTGGAAATTGATAACATTTTAGTTTATGGGAATTAAGAAGAATCTTTCACATCATTACAGCAAGTTGTTAAAGTGACTGAGGCTGATGGAATAAAAATTAAATAGGAAATAAAACCCTGTACCATGGTAAAGGAAAACACTATAGTTCTTAGGACGTGTGATTGTCAGACAAGTTGAGAGCAGATACAGGGGGAAAAAAATCAAATCTACAGCTGTACCACCACCTAAAAATGTCCTGAAACTCATGTTTATCTCTCTCTCTCTCTCTCTTCTATTAAGTTGTGATTATTACTACAGGTATATAGATTCCAAGGCAGAAGGGACCATTCTGATCAGCTAGTCTTAACTCCTATATAACACAGGGCACAGAACCTCTCCAAAATAATTCCTAGAGCATATCTTTTAGAAAAAAAAAACGTTCAATCTTGATATACAAATGGCAGTGATGGAGAATCCAGCACAATCTTTGGTAAGTTGTTCCAATGGTTAATTACCCTCACTGTTAAAATTTTACACTTTGTTTCCAGTCTGAATTTGTCTAGCTTCAAGTTCCAGCCATTGGATCTTGTTATATCTTTGTCTGCTAGACTGAAGAGCCCATTATAAAGAATTTGCTCCCCGTGTAGACATTTACAGATGGTAATCAAGTCACCCCATAACCTTCTCTATGTTAAGCTAAATAGATCTATCACTATAAGGCATGTGATCTATGAATCAATGCCATCTTGTGGCTCTTCTATGAATCCTCTCCAATTTATCCATATCCTTGAATTGTGGACATCAGAAACAGGGCCGGCTTTAGGCCAGTTCCCCCGATTCCCCTGAATCGGGCCCTGCACCTAAGAGGGCCCTGAGCCCAGTGGTGAGCTGGAGCCAGTTCCCAAGCTCCGGCAGCTGTCCGCCCCGCCCCTGGCCCCAGCTCACCTCCCCCTCCTGCCCTGAACGTTCCGCCCCCCTTCTCCTCCTCCTCCTCTGCTTCCCGCAAATCAGATGTTCGCGTGGGAAGCCTGGAAAAAAGCAGCAGCAGGTAAGCTGGGGCGGGGGGGGGGGATCGTGAGGAGGGCTCCAGGGAGGCGCGGCAAGGCCCAGTCCAGCTCCGGACAAATGGCTCCAGCCGACTCCGGCCCAGCTCCGGCCGAGCGGCTCCCTTCGGCCCCGGCCCCGGCCCAGGCCGAGCTAGTACGGCCCCGCAGAGCGAGTTCCGGGGGTCTGTCGGGGTGGTGGTAGATGGGGTTGGGGCAGTCAGGGGACAGGGAGCAGGGCAAGTTGGATAGGGAGTGGGGTCCTGGGGGGCAGTTAGAGTGGGGGGTCTTGGGAAGGAGTGGTCAGGGGACAAGGAGCGGGGGGGGTCGATGGGTTGCGGTTTCCGAGGGGGGCAGTCGGGGGCAGGACACAGGGGGGGTCGGATGGAGGGGGTGTACTCACCGGGCGGTTCTCTACCGGGTCTTCGGCGGTGGGTCCTTCAGTGCCACGGAAGACCCGGAGCGAAGACCTGGAGCACCGCCGGGTGAGTCATCCCTGCCGGGGCCCTGTCGAATTGGGCCCCGCACTTCCTAAAGCCGGCCCTGATCAGAACTAGACACAGTATTCTAAGCCCTCTTTTTTTGTATCCAAAGACCACATTAGCTCTTTTGACCACAGCACTGTCTTGGGTACTCATGTTCAGCTGATTATCCACTATGATCCCCAACTCTTTTTCACTTCTTTGCTCCCAGGATTGTTACCCAGAGTTCTTTCAACCCAAAGCTCTTGGTAACTTTTACTCTGTGCGAGGTGGTGTCAGGAAATAAATCAGGGGAGACACGGCCGTCCGACTGATAGATGGCTGGCACAAACAGGACAACACAAGAGTGCTTTCACTTAAAGCTAAACTTTATTTAGTCTCAAGCACTTACACACGTCCGCAACAGGTTAGTAAAACACCCCCAACCCTTGATAATTACCAAAGCTGAGTGTCGCTCTCGAGTGACACAGTGCAGGCTTCCGGTGGCCAAATCTTCCGTCTGCCTGTGGGGACCACAAGATGTATCCAGAGGGAGAGTCCAAACGAGTCCAACTACCTCAAACTTTTTCCCCTTATTTATACATTAGTAATAGAATGACATGTCCCTTAAAGAAAACTTGTTAAGTAAGCAGTTTCAGTGGTCAAGCAAGAGGTTCCTTCTGATTATTGATTAACCAGGTGTGGGTTTTTACAGAGTTTGCAGTCTTGAGGCCCCAATAAACATTCCTGGGGCACAGCCTGCTCATCTAAAATGCATGTATCAGCAACCTCAACACAATTCTTATCAGGAAGGATGCGGAGTCAAGCTGACCTTTCTGTGGCACCCAAACCCCCTTCCCTCCTGCCTTGGTTAAGCTAAGCCTGCTGACTAGACTGCTTCTAGCAATAAGCCATAGTGGTTTCAGGAACTTTACTGGTTTGCCAAAATCTCCCCATACGGGATAGAGTCCCCCCATCCTGTAAATATGGCCTACATTTCTTTGTTCCTAGATGTATACATTTCATCATCATCATCATTACCATAACTGCATTGGTCATTGGGGTACCATCATTGATGAACAATCAATCAATTGTCTCCACCCCTGATGATTGTGTGTCAGTGCTTGAGTCTCTGCAAAGTCCATTCCTATCCACTATTTTATGTTGTCAATCCTTCTTCTGTCTACCTCTTCTTCGCTTCCCCTGTACTGTCCCATGGAGAATGTTAATTGGATAGGCCAGATGATCTTGTTACATGGCCGTACCACTTCAGCTTGCGCTTCTTCATGGTCATGATGTGGTCTTCATCTGACCCAACGCACTGGGTGATGATGTTGCGGACCCCTTCATTAGTGACATAGTCGAAGTAAGAGATGCCCAGGAGTTTACAGAAGTATCTCATCTCTACTACCTGCATTTTCCATTCAAGTTCTACCGTAAAAGTCCATGTCTCGCACACATACAGAAAAATGGAAATGACCAATGCATGCAGCAGTTTCAGTTTGGATTCCAGGGAGATGTTCTTATTTCTCCAAATTGGCTTTAGCTTTGCCACTGCTGCTATTGTTTGCGCAGTTCTTGCCAGAATATCTGCCTTTGATCCTTCAATGATGATTGCCCCCAAATACTTGAACTGTTTCACTGTCTCCAGCTCTTGTCCACTGACAGTGATATGTGAGCTGATCCTGTCATGTTTGTTTGTCATCAGCTTGGTTTTCTCTGCACTGATTTCCATGCCGTATTTTGCAGAGGTTTCATCCAATCGTTTCACAAGGTTGGCAAGTTCATCTTCGCTGCCTGCCAGGCCATCAATGTCATCAGCAAACCGAATATTTGAGATTGTTCGCTCCCCAATGCTGACTGTGCATATGTGATCATAATGGCATCAGTCATTATGCTCTCCAAGTAGATGTTGAACAGTATGGGCGAAAGAAGGCAGACTTGCTGGACTGAAGCAGTGATGCAAAACCACTCTCCTATTGTGACATTGACAAGAACTGCACTGATAGCCTTGGCATATCATTGTTTAATGGTAAGAATAAGCATAGGACCAACATTGAACTTTTTTCATGGTTGCCCAGAGAGCTTTGTGCCATACTCTGTCAAATGATTTCTTGAAGTCAACAAAGATGTGGTAGATGTCCTATGGGTGTTTTAAGTACTTCTCACATAGAACATGAAGGTTGAATATCTGTTCTGTGATACTTCTTCCAGCATGAAAGCCAGCCTGTTCTTCAGTGATTATATTCTCTGCTTGTGGCTTCATTCTGTTCAACATGACTTTCAACATCACTTTGCTTGGATGGCTAATTAAGCTTATGGTCCGGTAATTTTAACACAATTGCAGGTTGCCTTTCTTTGGCAGAGTGATGATTAGTGACTGTGTCCACATGGAGGGCTACTCACCGAACTGCCAGATCTTGTTGCAGATCTTGATGAGTACATCTATTACTATTTCTCCTCCGAATTTCATCAGTTCGGCTGAGATGTTGTCAATACCTTTAGCCTTTCTGTTCTTGAGTGATTTCACAGCTGTATTGGAAAGTCATCCTCCTCTGTTGAATCTGGGCTGTCTAGGACACTAGGATCTCCATTTGTCTGGTGGTTGTATAGATCAGAGCAGTAGTTTGTCCACCTATTGATGATGTCCCTTTCTTCTGTAAGACTGTTTCCTTCTTTGTCTTGAATTGAATTAGCTTTGGTCCATCTTTCCTTTGTCAGATCTTTTACAGCATGGAAGGCTCATTTGCTATTTTTATTATTGATACACTCTTCAATTTTAGAGCATTGTTTTTCAATCCATATCTCCTTGGCCACCTTCATTCCTTTCTTGATCTTTATGCCAATCACTCTGTATTTATAGCTTCCTCAGTGCTATTCTTGTCTCTTGAGTTCTTTTCTAATGTCACACATTTGTAGTATTTCATTTGTGACCCATAGTTTTGTCTTCTTACAGTGTTTCCCAAGGATGTCCATTGCTGCCTCAGTCATTACAGCATTTAAATTGTTGGTCAGTTAGCCATATTGAAACAAATTGTTTGCTTGAGCCCAGTTTACTAAGTGATCCAGATAGCTCTGAATCAGTGACCAGTGTTCTTCATTATTTACTACTCCCCAACATTTGTGCCATCTATAAACTGTATCAGAAATTATTTCAACAGAAAATACAGAAACTATGCTTTCAATCCTTTTCATATTCTTTTTCTTACAAGTCTCAAAAGTTTTCATTCATCAGCCATGATTTTGTTGTTTTAATAAGCACTTAGTACTTTCTGGGGACACTTCAATGTCTATTCATCATATCATATTTTAGTCAGAAACACACACAATAAATTGTTCATCGTGCCCTCCGTTGCCATTTCATAATCACAAGCATTGTTATATCTGTTCTGTTTGTCTTTGTGTCAGCCAGAAGACATTGCTTCATAGATCACTTGCTGATTCATTACTTACTGGAAGGCAGAAATGTAGGCATTCTAAATCCATGGTCCAGAATGAGGGCTCTGACTTATCTGTGCAAATATCCACCTCTTTGCAGCATCAAATCACTCATCTACCCATCTCCTGTGCTTACCAAATAGTTGTATCCATTTTCTTCAGTTGTATCCTTTATATGTGGCTTTATAATGATTAAAAGATCTGTGTTCATACCAGTAAAGATACACCTGCACTAGTAACTGTACATATGACCATGCACTTAGTTGTGCCATAGTCCATCTGCTCCCATATCTAAACCCCGGAAGCATGTGTCTGAAGGCAAGAACAGAGTGTAATTGCGTGCTAAACTTATTATACTGTTCAGATACTAGGTGTGCTGTGTGAAAAAATACCTTATTTCAAGCTAACCTTAAAGCAGAGCATTAAAAGGATCTTATGATGGACACATCTGGTGTGTACAATCAAGCTGTGTGACCAGAATGTATCTGGTACCGAAGTACATGATGTGGTGTCAAAAATGGGATAGGAATCCTGGAAGGAGTATCAGAGGGGTAGCCGTGTTAGT
>NW_020664409.1:22993433-23173927 GCF_002925995.2 Terrapene triunguis
CAGGAGCAGCTCAGCATGGTTTAGAGTGGGGATGGGAATTGCACAGAACACAGTTGTAGAACAATTTCACTGTCTGAGGAAAAAACTACATTTTTTTTTCTGTCCCTATCCCCGGTGTCTGGCCTCTCCCCATTATGAGCCATATTGCATAAGCTGTGCCATGACCAGGGTGTGGGCTGTCACGCCTACTGGAGCAGAAGTCATGCCTAGTGGTTGGAGCAAGAGTCAAGAGCCAGGAACTAGCATCAAGGGTCAGAACCAGAGCCAGGAGTCAAGCAGAGAGTCAGAGCCAGAGGCAGGAGCAAGCAGGGAAGGAGCAGACAGGAATAAGGCTGGGGCAAGTCTGGGAACAAGGCAGGTACAGAAGTAATCACAGCTATAGGCATAAGCCTTGAGCAGCCAGAAAGCTTCTGCTGCTACTGAGGTTAAAAGCAGGACTGCTGGCATCCTTGGGCCCTACTGGAGCCCAGCTGAGCTCATTACTCTGCCTACAGGCTGTGTTGGCTAATCCTCAGGCTCAGCTAAAGGAGCTCACTCCTGACAAGCTAGGGGAATCAGGAGTGGGAGAAGATCTGGTCTGGTAGTAGGATAAACTCAGTGTGGTGGTGTCCCTTTGCAGTGGAGAGGCAAGGGCCTTGTGGTCTGAAGTGAAACTTCAGGGAACCAAATAAAGTTGGGGTGTCTCTCTTTCTTCCCGTGTCCATTTCACTATTGTTAGGCAGGCACAGGGTTGAACCCCACAATTCACAGCACATGAATTGTAATAGTGTCAGTCTGGTGCCTTTCCTGCAAATGCTTTCCTGCCCATCCCACACCCAAAATCCACCCTCCAGGTAAGAAATATCCAAAGTCCCAAGGATGCAGGGGAGGGACGGGAAAGTGTATTGTTATGTGCTTAATGAAAGTACTAGTAGTTTTAAAAGCAGCAGAATGCACAACACAAAATATGAGAGACACAAGGTGGATGAGGCAATATCTTTTATTGGACAAGCTTCTGTTGGTGAGAGACAAGCTTCCACAGAGCTCTTCTGTGTAAACTCAAACTCAAAACTTGTCTCACTCACCAACAGAAACTGGTCCAATAAAATATATTATCTCCCCCATCCTGTCTCTCTCATATCCTGGGACCAGCACGGCCACGAAAAAGCTGTATAACATAAAATATGGGTAGATAAACATTTTTATGGCTTGGTTCAAATACAGAACAACAATGTAGGCATCTGCTGCTACCACTGATTACATAGTCCCTCCTCTCCTGCCCTCTCCCCAAACCTGCCTCATTTCAGTCTTGGAGTTAGTGCTCCATAGCAGCCAGTAAGTGCTGTTAGCACCACCAACAATGAGTGGTTAAAAAAAAAGAAAAGAAAAGAGAACAGATGAATCCCCTGTCCCCTCCAAACCAAATGTTGATCAGGTCCTTAAGAGAGACAGTGCTCCCAATAACAGAGGTTTGTAAACAAGTGTGAACAGTTAAGACAAAAGCATTGCACCATGACCACATTATGCTGGCTGCCACCCTTCACAGCACAAACCCAGCCCCTAAAGTGTTCAGCCCATAGAGGTGCCCTGTTATAATAGTCTGTAATGGGTGAATAGTCACAGGAACGAATGAGGGTCACATATGCATATACTTGTGGGGCTATGTACTATGAGGGAACACTGGCCTCTCCAGCAGCTGCGCAGGATATGAAGGTGTTCATTGGCATAGTCAGTTGTCAGTTTTGTGCACATATGGCATCCCTGATTTCCCTTGCCTTCTGGGAACCAGGACCACTGTGCCCATGGGCAGGATACAGCTGCCTGTACAGTTTGTAAACCAGACCTGTCCTGTG
The DNA here is from genome assembly GCF_002925995.2 of Terrapene triunguis. NCBI lineage: Eukaryota > Metazoa > Chordata > Testudines > Emydidae > Terrapene > Terrapene triunguis. The sequence goes on from NW_020664409.1 coordinate 22,995,266, forward strand.
TCTATTCTATTCTCTCATTTACGGTCATAAATGTTATGCAGCATGCAGCAGGCAAAAGTATGCAAATGGTGATGGCCATATTGGCATCCAGAAGGGTGCATCAGCCAACCTAGTGCACACTCCACAACCATTCCGCAGCTACAGGCTTTGTAACTGAATTCCCTTTTCCCAGGATCATTGATATTGGGGTATGGTTTTATGAGCCAAATTAGGAGCGGGAATGAGGGGGTCCCTCAAAATAAGTGTTGGAATAGCCACACTGTAGAGAACCAAATAGTTTCTGGGGAATAAAGTCCTGCCTCCCCCAGTCAAGTACAACGCTGATATACTCAGCACCCTGGCAGTATGAACCTTTCCCATATCTGTATTCATGAATCTGTCTCGGTAGTCCATTAGGCTCTGCAGAATGAGTGGACAGTACCCTTTTTGGTTTACATATTCACTCACTTCTGGTGGGCAAAGTATTGGGATATGGATGCTATCAGTGGCCCCTGCATAGTTTGGAAACCCCATCCTCTGAAATCCATCTGTTCTTTCCATAATGTTGCTTATGGCAACCAGCTGCAGGTAGATCACAGTGCTATTTGCCTGCACATGACATTGACAGTGGACTTTGCAACCTCAAAGTGGTTTGCATCTGACCGATAGATGTCTGCACTCGTATGGCTTCCCTGAGTCGAGTGTTCTGGTACTAGAGGTTTGGTGCAAGCTTGTCACACAGCTCCATGAAGATCTGTTACTTCATTCAGAAGTTTTGAAGCCAATTCTGCTCATCCCAGGTTTCCAAAACAACGTGATCTCTCCAAAGTATGTTGATTCTTTTGCACCAGAAGCAACAGTCCACCTATGGGTGCATCATGGCAATACTGGCATTCATCATATCTGTTCCAAGTGACCAGGATGCATCGTCATTCATGCTCAGCCAACTTCAGCATGTCAGAAAGTTCTGTCCAGATTCCCTCCTGTATTTCGTCAATTGCCTGCTCCACCTCATAAACATTTTGTACCACAATAAGGTGCAGGAGAAGAACTGTATCATCATCTAGTTACTTCATGTCTTCCACCCAGCTTGGCAGAAATGAGAGGTGAGCAGGAACTGCCATCAGCAAATGTGTGAAGGCAAGGGACTGTACCAACAACACACAGCTGTTCCTAGAGTTTCTTCTGTGATGAACAGAACTTGGGGTTCAACCACCAAAGTGGTAGCAATAACATCATGTAACAAAAGTGGCAGTGTGGACATGTGCACACAGAGCGATACCTGTGTCCAGCACAGCATATGTGGTCACTCAATGTGGGTATAGCATGTACATGATCGAGTCTCCCATGGCCACCAGGGTAGACAAGGCCTTAGTCTCTGAAGTTAGGCTGATTTTTCTCCTCTTTATCTAACAAATACTACAAAGAATGTCACATAAAAACAACATCTCTCATGTCTGTCCTTCAAATGATCCTAGCTGCCTCCTTGTTCTTAGATTTTACAGAGCTGTTGCAGTTCTGTGCACTTCTATTAAATATCTTTCTTTCACATATTATTCATTCAGTAGTGACCTTTGTAATAAACCTCTTAAGATGAGACTTTTATCTCATATTGAAATTACAGAGCTGTTATTCGTAACACTTCATTTCTTGTATTTAGGGATCTTTTAAGGGGCATAACATTGCTCAGATAGTCCAGCATTATTAGTTATTGAACAATACAAAGAGTGAAAGAGTATCAAAAAGAGTTAAGGGTGGACTCTCCCTAGGAGAAAATAAAACAATATTTTATCTCCATTCCCCATAAGTGCAGATTTGGAAATTTTTTTGATCCTGGGACTTCACAGACATTATAAATAAGATAATCATCAAAAGTCACCCTGCAAATACAAAGAAATAACATGAGCTGGAGTGCTGAAGTTCATACAACCTTTATTGTCATTACACAAGAAAAGAAAAAGTGATGAGCTGACTCAGTAGTGTAAATAAACTGTGATTAGTTTAGCATACTTAGTGTCCTCTTCTAGATGTTGAATAATGGCTTAATCTAAACAGCATGAAATTGTTTGAATGAAGGGAAGGCGCTCTCTTCTTTCCACTTTAAAGAACTTAATTTAGAATACTTTAAAAACATACCACAAATATTTTTCTTTGTCCTTACAAATAATTACTTTTGTTAGCCGCCTGTGTGTCAATGTCCAAGACTTTTAGAACTGAAATATGAAACTGGCTCACTGTAGGAATGTAGGCCCACGTTAGACCTGGGTGAATTATGCTTTTCAATTAAGTTTGGATATTAGCATGAGCAACAAGCCCAAAACATGTGACCAAAAAGATTAAGGTCATGAGAAAGAAAAGAGTTTCTGTTATACTTGTAGTGACGCTTGAAATGTCAGCATTCTTATTTAAGGTTCAGATTGAGGTAATGAAAATAAAGGAAACATGGTTAATTTGGAACCAAATGCAGTAAATAATTGGTTTGAAAGGCTTAGTCCTATAGTTGGGAAGAAACATCGGAAAATAAGATGAAGAAGACCTAGAGAAAGAGGCCCAGCCATTAATCTTGTCTTGACCATGCGAAAGAATAGGGTTCAGCCCTAATTGCCCTTCTGGCCTTAGCTAAGGTCTGATAACCAGCAGTGACATCACTTGTTTGTTATAGCACTACAAAGACAAGGTTTTAGAACAGTGGTGAGCAACCTGACTATCCACAGGCACTGCCCTCGCAGCTCCCAGTGGCCACAATTTGCTGTTCCCGGCCAATGGGAGCTGTGGGAAGTGCGTCCAGCACGTCCCTTGGAGGACAATTCCATTTTGTGGCATCTTTTGAGGTATCAAAGTCTGTTTTTGTTCTTCATTGGAACTGACCTTGAAAGAGAGGGATACTGGAAGGTAAAAATGATAATTTTAAAAAATGTCAGACTACACATACCTTTATAACTATACATATTGATATTTTATACATTTATACACAGATTGAGCTTCATTCTCTCCTCTATTGCCATACACTAAAGTCAATCAGGATTATCCTCTCTGAAGTCAATGGAAATATATTTGTGTAAAACCAATGTAAGTGACACACAAACCAGGACTTTTAAAACACAAGATGGGGTTGGTGAAGGGCTTTTAATTTTTATTCCTCTGTTGAAACTAGCTAAGCATTTGTAACATTACAGCCAATGTAAGCAAATTATGCTGATCTCTGAGCCATTGAAATTGTGGTTGTTTGGCTTTATTTTCCAACCACTTGTCCATATGGGATTGTTCTAGTTGAAATGTTTGCAGTGCAAGTGCATTTATGCATAATAGGCAAAAAAAACAAGAAAAAGAAAAAAACCAGTAGTGATTGATGATCATTGTTGATGGTCTAATTGCACAAATTCTAGTTAATACCATTAGTCAAGAAAAATAGCTCTTTCTACAGTTATGGCAAAGATCTAATACACATACAAAGATGCTGAATGCTTAGAATCCACTATCTTTTATACAAAACATGTGAAATTAATATTTTGTTTGAGACATAGATGTTACCCTGGATTTGAGGGGTCTGTGTACCCCAGAATGTGATCAAGCCAATTGCAACCATATTATGTGCATTCAGCCACTATGAATTAATGAAACTGAACATCAGACATTATAAGGTTAATTGGAAGGCACGCTTTTAGATCCATGGTCAAAACTTGCTGGCAGTTTCTGCTAATCAGAATGGGAGTAGGAGAAAGAGAAGTCAACAACTGAGACCAAAAGAAGATAAGTGGATGGAGGACCTTGAGCCTAGACGCCTCTGATATTAAAAGTTTATTAAAGTAAGAAAAAGTGATGATTTAGTAGGGGTCATTATGTTTTCTAGAAATTAGTTATAAAAGATTAGCTAATACAGTGTACTTTGGAGCAGATCTCTGAAGCCATCTTGAGAGACATTTTTCCTGACACCTTTTCTCCCCAGTGGGTGAGCAACTGGCCACGGTGAACCTGCTGTTAATTACTCAATATCATTCCAGATGATAGGTAAATATCTGGGATGTTCTAAACCTATTGATTATGTTTGCATGTACTTAAATCTAATAAACTGCGGTGTTAGACAAGATCACGCTTACTTGCATTTAATCTTTAATCAGACAGAATTGCTATGTTCCTATTGATTTATTCCTGACACTGCTCGGAGTGAAATAGTTAAGTTGCTCCTGCTGTGGGCTCTGAAAACCCTGGGTAGCAATGTCTCATCAATACAACCCCCCGCTTCCCCCTTTTTACAAGAAGAAGCACTATTGTTTACAGGATCAGTGAAATAAGTCATGTCCATGAGTCAGAGTATTTTCTTTTCACTATTCTAATTTTAAGAATATTCAGGGACAATTTTAACCACAAGCAACTTCTTGAGGCTCAGGGTAGGTTCATCAATCTGGCCTGATCTCTACTTCTGGCAGTGGGATAGAAAGTCAATCCTGGATTTTTAGCTGGATATTAAAGGCTTTCAGTTCCCTGTTCACATCCTCAGGCTTTATGTCCTACCACCAGAATTCTTTTTAGTTTTTAACCCCCTCCTGCTTACACAAGCCACACTCATAGATATGGCTGGACAGGAAGGAGGTCAGAGTGTGGCTAAGACTGTTACCTCTTTAAGTCAATCTCTGTCTTCCAGGTTAATCTTCCTGGCTTCTCTCTGCTCACAGTGTCTCATTACAATGTTTTTAAATAACTCATATGGCCACATTTAACAAAAGGTTCTCATACATAATAACATTACTTACAAATGTTGAATATTCATGGTATTATGTAAATACTTTTAGAAGCTTTTTAAAAAAAAACAGAATTTAAAACTGTCCTTTCTTCAGAAAAAAAATTAAAGAACCATTTCCTTTACCTCATATACTTCAGAAGGATTCTTTCGCCATCTCCGCCTCAAATAATTATTTCACAATAATGATGACACCACCACCAACTGCCACTCTAGACACAACAAATCCTGCATCCTGGCAGGGGGTTAGACTAGATGACCCTTGTGTTCCCTTAAAACCCTACAGTTCTATGATTCTAAGCAGGGCCAGCTCCAGGTACCAGCGCAGCAAGCAGGTGCTTGGGGCGGCCAACGGAAAGGGGCGGCACGTCCGGTTCTTCGGTGGCAATTCAGCGGTGACTCCTTCAGTCCCTCCTGGAGGGAAGGACCTGCCACCAAATTGCCACCAAAGAATGAAGTGGCAGCGGTAGAGCTGCTGCCGATCGTGGCTTTTTTTTATTTTTTTTCTGCTGCTTGGGCTGGCAAAAATGCTGGAGCCGGCCCTGATTCTAAGGGACCACGTCACACAAGAAGTGATCACATACTCCCACAATTAGAAGAAAAAAATCAGTAAAGCTACATGTAGATCATGCAAGAAAACCAAAACAACAACAAAAAAGCCCACAACCACCCACAAGTGGAACCAACTACAGTAACTCCACAAACAGAGAATACCACCTCTGGGAGATACCATGACATCAGGATCCACCATGTGGATACTACATGACATCCAAACATCAATTTATCAATACCATCCCTATCCAGACCTGAATTATCTGTACTAGCAAATAGATTGAACTTCTGCCCCACCTCAGAATCTGATACCATACTTACACATGGAGAATTAAAAGAATTATTTCGCTGATTCTGCCTCAAATAATTCTTTCACAACAATGATGAAACCACCCACAACTACCATGTCCCCACTGACAGTCATAAGTAAAAAAAATCATCTGACTGGACACCTCACAGTGGATGAAACCACATTGGATGAAACCAGATTGCTTCTGAAAAAAAAATTGACTATGAAATGCTTAACAAACATCACATCGACCACAATTTCTCCGCTGCTGAGAGAACAATGATGCAGTCTCTGAAATCCAACCACCAGTTAATGATCAAACCAGCAGACAAAGGGAGTATCATCATAGTTCCTAACTGTGCTAATCATGTCAATGAGACCAACAAACAACTCATTGGTACCACCTGCTGTAAAAGACAACCCACACCACAGTTCACCCAGGAATTTAAGGATATCATCAAATCCTTCCCCAAACAACTCCAAGATAAACTTTACAACTGGATCCCCCACCAATCCACACGGGGGACCTTCTATATTTTTCTCAGATACACAAACAAGGGAATCTAGGAAGACCCACAATATCTGGCCATGGCATTCTTACTGAAGGAATATCAGGACTCATAGAAATCATCCTCAAACCACCCAGCACGCAAAGGGCCAGCTTCTTCCAAGACACAACCAACTTTCTCCAGAAACTCCACAACAGATGTCACCTCCCTGTACACCAATATCCCTCACAAAGACGGCATTATGCCTGTCTCAAATATCTACAAGACAATGGACAACACTCAGATATCAACCCCAAACACTTTGCCAAACTCAGCCATTTCATCCTCACCCATAACAATTTTACATTCAACAACTAACACTTTGTCCGAACAATGTGAATAGCCATGGGTACTAGGATGGCTCCCCAATATGTCAAACTCTTCATGGGCCACTTGGAGGAAGAATTTCTGGACAAACATCCCATGTAACTGATGATATATCTGAGATACACCAATGATAGTATCATCCACTGGACAGATAACCTAAACTCCCTCAGATTTCCATCACTCTTTCTAGAATACTCCTGCAACCAGCATCGACTTCCTGGACACAAGCTTCAGCAGTGGTACCTGTGATGGGTTTTCCAGGAGTGCAACCTGAACTGTGGGACCACTGAGCCTTCTGTCCCACCAACTTGACCTCCCTCTCACTCTGTGATGCTGTTGCTGAGCCACAACCTCTGTCAGGTACTGAACTTACACAGTAAGGCAGGGATATACCCAGTTGAGTTATATGAATGCTTCTCCCAGCCACTTATGAACTTACAATAGAGAGGCTCCAGACAATTCCCCCCAGCTCCCCAGCCTTACACCCCAGAACCAGAGACAACACGTCGGGGGCGGGGGGCACACAGGGTTAAGTGCCCCCCTAGCAGCTGCCCAGATGTGGAGCAGAAGGGGCGGGGCCAGAGCTGGAGTGGAAGGGGCAGGGCCAGAGCCTCTTCCAGCCTCATGGCCCAGGACACTGCCCGGTGCAGTGCAGCTGTTACCCGCTCAATTTAGGACACCCCACCTATACCCTCCCAAGGGCTCAAGGCATGACCCAATCAATTTAGGAACCCCCACCCTTTCCTTTCTGAGGGCTCAGGGTGCAAGACACCTATCTTTACCTGTGGGGCTCAGAAAGAAACCTGGTCAATTTAAGTACCCACCCTTTCCCTCAGGGCTCTACGGATCTGTGAGAGCTTTTCCCAGTGAAAAAGCCTTACACAGTTGTGCTCTAAACATCTATTTATTAGCAATACACAGAGAATATGTATACAAAGCAAATCTCTTATGCTCACCACTCCCAATATACAGACAAATGTCACCCAATGGCCAGTCAGGATTCATTCATCTGGGCATTACCGGTGATGCCTCTGCATGTCATGGTTATGCAAAGAGGTCAGAGTTCCAGGAGCTTGATGTTGAACTGCAGTCCGGAAATGGTTCCCAAAGAGCATTGTTTTTCATTTACAGTATATAGATAAAACGATCTACCTCCTTCAAATTTACTAAACCTATCACATTATCCCTCTCCTAAATAACAAAAAATTAACCAGTTTGCTCACTGGCACCTATGTGTACTCCTTCCTTCCCAAATTTTTTACATTTTATCTTTCATGCCCAAATTGTAACTTAGTTGTGACCTTCTCTGCTTATGCAGATGGTCAGCATTAAAACACCGGTCAGAGCTTATCTTACCATTTATTGAGTCTCTTTCTGTATCCTCCCTAATTACCCAGTGCGTGGGTGTCTCTACTTTACAACCTTGGTGGTTATAAGTCTCGTTAGGGACATTCTGGAAGTGGGGGTGCTTTATCAGTAGCAGAAAATTCTTGTTTTCAATTTTAGTGGTGAATTCCCTGAGTTTCACCCAAGGCTGGTTTAATGAGGCGGGGGGGTGGGGGGAGGGAGGAGTTAATCAGGTCTCAGGCCTACACAGCAGCTGCCTGGGAGAGTGCCTGGCTCTGGCGGTGGCAACAGGCTGTTCCTGCCCAGACGTGTCTTACAGGGACAGTGGCCGAGTGAGCTGGAGTTGGCTCCTGTTCCCACAAGCCGAGCCTGGACAAGCTGCCGCCCCTCTCCAGCCAGGCTTTCTCCCAGGCAGCTGGCGACACTGCATGGAGAACCATCTGGAAGCAGCTCTGTCCCACTCCCAACCCAGGCCTGGCTGCTAGGGAGGGCGGCTGAACATGCTGGGGTGGGAGCCCGCGCAGCTGGAGGACAGAGTCCCTTCCCCCCCCACCCGCAGGTAACGTGGGGCAAGGGGAGAGCACAGGCATCCTAGGCTGAGTGCGGGACAGGGAGGAGACACGTTGGGAGGCCACTTGTCTTCCCCATTTTGCTAGGACCCCCCCCCATTATGGGGAGCCATCAGTCAGCTATGCCCAGAATTGTACCATCTTGTACTGGGTAGAAGCCTGATCAGTGTAAGTTTATTAAGTTTGCCACTTCTACAAAGGAAAGTGGACATGCACCAGCCTTTTAACCTGAGCTGAGATTTCCCAAGCACTTCAACCAAAACACACTGTTTTAGGTAAAATATAAAATAGGTTCATTAACTGCAGAAAGATGGATTTTAAGTGGTTATAAGTAGTGAGCATAGAGGTCCAAGTTGGTTACCTAAGAAATAAAATAAATTTGTGCTCTAAGTTCTATAAACTAAACAGAATTTGAATCAAGCAGTGTCTCACCCTGATAGATATTGCAAGCAGGTTACAGATCTTCAATATACAGGCTGGAACTCTCCGTCAACCCGGACTTGTTTCCAGGTGTTGAGTTGTGGGGGGGTGAGAGGCCAAGTGATGATGTCACTTTCCCCCTTTTATAGTTTATTCCAGTTTTCTGGAAAGGTCTTTTGCTATGATGTGGGTCAAGCAGTCTTCGTTGTCTACATGTTATCTCTGAGAAGTCTCCATTGTTCCTTGGAAGTCTTTGGGAGTATGGATTCTCTTTAATGGGCCATCTGTCTCCTCCATTGTTGCATCTGAAAGGCTGGTTGTGGGTGTTCTCAACCTCACAACATATTTCCATAACACACATATAGCAAACCTTCATATATTCCCATACAATGATAGCATATACAATCCAACAGGATATTAATGTCTAAACAGATCAAGACTTTTAAAATCATACCTTACAAGGCATACTTTGGCATTATATGGCAGTGTTGAATATGAGGGTTCCAGGGAGCTGTTTTGAGACACAGAGTGCCACAATACCCTACTGTATACAAAGAAACCCACAATAATCACTCTTGTCTTCACAGATCCAGTAACCACCCCAAGCACACCAAATAATTGGTTATCTACAGACAGGCACTCAATACTACAGAATGAGCTCTAAGGACCAAGTCCGGGATACATACTATCCCGGATACATACCAAGAAAACCTGCTTCAATACAGGAAAAATAATAAAACACCTTTGACTGCACACCCCTCGTTGGCTCCTATCACCCCACAGTGGATCTCATACATGGTATCATTAAGCAGTTACAACCCATAGTTGATGGTGACCACATCCTGAAAGAAATCTTTCCCTAACCCCCTCTCCTGCCCTTCAAACAATGTCCTAGCCTTGTCAAGTTCATCAGAAGAAGAAAGCTCCCAACAGACCAGGAAACACCAACTCAAAGTGGCACCAGAGCCTGCCAGATCAACAGATGCCACATCTGCAGATATATCTCCACTACTATGATGGTCAATACTTCCCAAAACACACCTTTCAAGATTCATGGGTTCTACACATGCCTATCAAAACATGTGGTGTATCTCATGCAGTGCACTAAATGGCCCAACAACTATGTGGGTGAAACCAGACAATCACTACACTCTCAAATGAACTCACATAGAAAAAATGATGAAAGACAAAGACACCACATTACCTGAGGGTGAACACTTTTCACAAAACAATCACTCCATATCTGACCTTCAGATCTCGTCCTCAAAAGAAACCTCCATAGCATCTTCAAAAGGTGATCTTAAAATCATAAAAAAATTCTAGACACTAAAAATCATGGTCTTAATAAAGATGCTGGATTTATGGCTTATTACAACAACCCACTAACCTCCCTCCCCCCCTTTTTTGTCCTATGACTGCAGAGGTCTTTATGGGTCACTTCACCTTGAATGGTCTTTTAGAATGTGTGGTAACTACTTATGATAAACAGTCTCTTCCATCTTGTATTTAGCTGTGACACTCTGAGCACCATTCCCAGACCCAAAGAAAAACTCTCAAATACTTGTCCCTTTCATCAACAGACATTAGTCCAATTAAAGATATTGCCTTACACATCTTGTCTCTTTGATCTTTTCAGAAAGAAGAAATAAACTGCAGCATGAGAGGATGCCAAACACTGAGTAATGATTTTGGAAAGGAAGAGGCGAGTTTCAACATTTCTCTCCTTCCCACTTGACATTCTAGAGGTAGCTTTAACAAGAGTTTCTGCAACCAGCTTCTCTTTGACTCTTTGTCATAGAACAAAAACTGCTCATCACAAAGGCTACTTGAAACTCAACTGGATATAATATTACTATGGTTTTGACTTAGTGCTTGGTTAATCCTTAATAATTCTTATCCTTCCTGCTGTGTGATGGGAGTAACACTGGGGGAAAGAAATCCAGAACTCTGCATGCTGCTTGTCATGTGTTAGAATCCTACCTTCATCACGAACCTCTAGTTAATACACAAAATAAAAATCATATTGCTCCCACTGCTATTGTGCCTTTGGGTGTCTGCATATGGATACTGAACCTTGGTAACGTACAAAGAATCATTTGTCAGCTTTAAGCACAGAACAGCTTCCAAAAGTTATTATAAAAGAAATAGGGTCATTGCCATAAACTCTTGGACCTTACTTGATTTTTCAATAGCTCCATATATAATTTTACTACTGAAAATTTCTTGCCTACGCTTTCCAATTATTATAAAGGATAAACGCCTGGCCCTCTTGAGATAGTATTTTTTATTATCAATTGTCACAATTCTCCTTTTCCAGCATGGACATCTGAGTGCTTAAAGCAGTGAACAGAATACCACATTTCCAAGCCTGCTTTCCATGGATCTGAGACTCTTTTCTACTGCAATGAAGGAGGACTTCAAATTATCTATTGGCACTAAAAACCTCCAAAAGCCTCAGAATAGTTTTATTTCAGTAACACTTTCTCATCACGAGGAAGCCCACTAGGGGATCCCCCAACTGGGAAGCTCAGTGAGAAAATGTCATTTTTCTATCATTTTTAAAGTGAGCTCTTCTCGTTTTATTTATGAACATTTCCTTCAGAAGTCAATTGCAAAAATTTATTGTCTGTAGGACATATTGGATTGTTGATTTAGAGTGACTCTGTAAAACTGGCATGGTGAGGTTCCATTTTGCTGTCTCTCAGCAATTTCCAAATATGCTCAGTTTGCCTGCAAAAATATATTTAATCTGACTACCAAGCCTACAAATTCAACCTGGGCTCTGAAAGTCATGTTGGGGAGGAGAGGGTTTCTCTTTCTTGTCCGTCATCACTGGTGATAGCAATTCTGTATGACCAATTAGGTACCCGTTCAATTTTATTATCCTAATCTTCTTATTTATTGTTGTTACAGTAGTGCCCAGAGCCCCATGGTGCTGGGACCTGTACAGACACGTAGTAAGATCTGTTTTCTGACATGGACAACTTACATTCTAATTCTGAGACAAGTCATGGTAAGTGGGTTTAACAAATACGAGGAGGGAAAAGGGAGGGAGAATGAGAATAAGAGGAGTAGGGTCACATAGGCCCCCATCCAGCAAACTCTTAGGCATGTTCTTAACTTTAGGCATGTGTGCAGTGTCATAAACTTCAACTTTAAAGCTAAGTATGCAGAGGCGCTGCCTTTCTGAGTTGCCCGGGCCAGGGGGGTGCTTGAACTCTGTTCTGCCCCAAGCCCCACCCCCACTCCACACCTTCCCCCAAGCCCCCACCTCCACCTCTTCCCATGCTGTTTCACCCATTTCCCCACCCCAAGCATGCCCCGCCCTCGCTCCTCCCCTTCCCTCTCAGTGCCTCCTACATGCCGCTGAACAGCTGATCATCGGCGGGAAGGAGGCGCTGGTGGGGAGGGGAGAGGAGCTGATCGGGAGGCTGGCGGTGGGTGCTGAGCACCCACTATTTTTTTTCCCAGGACCGGAGCACCCGTGGAGTCAGCACCTATGTAAGTATGTACCTAAATGTTTGCAGATTTACGGCCCTAGTTATATAACCTTAACTAGTGCACAACTCAATTATTCCATTTAAATGAAAAGTATTTTTTTTAAAAATTTGTGTATCTATCCTAGTTTCTTTGAACCTGTCTAATTCCACTTAAAAACCCTAAAAGAAAAAAAAGAAAAAAGACTGGGGCAGAGAAAGAAGTAAATTAAATCCATTTTTTTTGGTTTTTGTTTTTAAATCACTGTTTTTTCCAGTTTCCATGTTTACATATAGAACCTATTCTAAATATACATATATATGGAACTTGATAAACAATTCTGTTGATAATGCATGGGACAGATTATAATGTAGCTGTGAAGCTGAAGATAAAAAAAATCAACTTTCCAGGGGCCTCAGTTTTAAATAGGGAAAAAAACAACCAAACAAAACAGTTTGGGGCATCAGGGTCTGTTTGTTTTTGTTTATTTGGTTGACCTGGCTCTGTTTACACCTGGGGTTAGGTCGGTTTAAATGTGTTGCTCAGAGATGTAGCGATGCTGATGTAGGTTCCCAGTGCAGATGAGTCCTAAGGTCTGGTCTACATTAGGAAACGAGGTCAGTATAACTACGTCGCTCAGGGGTATGAAAAATCGGCACCCTTGAGTGACGCAGTTAAACCAACCTAACCCTTGGTGTAAACAGTGCTGGGGTCGATCTAACTACCACCTATTGGGCAGGTAGTTTAGCTATGCCAACAGGAGAAGCCTTTCTATTGGCGTAGGTAGCATCTTCACTGACATGCTACAGCCACGCTGCTGTGCTGCTGCAGTTTTCTAAATGTAGACAGGCCCTAAGTGCTCTGCAGCTAAATCTGTAAAGCACAACACTTGAAACCATCTCTAAACAAAGCCATCTCATCAGGGCAGCTCTTCTGTCCCTAGACCAGAACACCTTGCCTAGCTTCTAGGTAGCAACAATTTTCTCTCCATTGAATTTGGACTCCATTGAGTCTCAGGGTGGTCAACACTGGCATAGCTGCATCTCTCAGGCATGTGAAAAATGGAGCCTGGAGTATTCTGTTATGTAGTCAGAAAGAGAATACCAAACATCTAGCAAGACTTATAAAATTAAGGATGTCCATATGGACACTTAATAGTAATGCCATACATATTATTTGCATATATCTTTACAACGTTTTGCATATATAAACTTATTCAAAGAACGGTGTTTAATATTATTTTATTACTAGCAATTAAACAAAACAATTCCTTCTAGATAGAATTCAATATAAAATATGGTAGACTTAATTAAGCAGTTAGAGAACCACCGTGCTGTTTTATGAGACCATAATTTTGTTCCTGAGTGGATAAACTACGAAGCTGAAGGACAAGTAGACCATCCCGATGAGAGATAAAAATGATTTCCTCATAAAACAGTGCAGAGGAAGCATTCTCACTATTATGCTGCAGAGGTTGTGCCTTTTAATACTGCAGACTATAAAGATTGAGTCCATTGTTTAGGCTCTGTCATGACCTTACCTACATACACACACAGGGGAGTAAGGGCAATAAGCAAGGCCATAGTCCCCTGTCGGGGCTGTCCACATTATGGGTCACAACACAGCGTTGGGAGAGCAGCCATCACTGGGTGGCTACTCTTCATCCTGGTCAGATAGGAAAGGGGTGGGGGAGTCAAGGCTCTGGCCCCACTAAATGTACGGGCCAATGCAGCTGAGACAGTAGAGGGAGTAGTAAAGGGAAGTAAGCACCTCCAGGAAAATGGTTGGCTCAGCTTACTTCCTCAAGGATGGTCATGTGGCTAAGGTGCTGAAGTGAGACTTGTTCTGTTCCTGCCACTGCTACAGACTTCCCGTGTGATCCCGGGCAAGTCACTTAATCTCTCTGTCCATCAGTTCCCCATTTTACAGATAATTTAACTTCCATGTCTTGAGAAGTGTACAGATGTTGTGAGGAGAAACACATTAACAATGGTGAGGAGTTCTGATACTAGCAAGATAGTAGCCACATAAGCAGGTACAAAGATAAAAAACTGAGCTGACAGTCAGAAGGGAGGTATAGTATGAGAGCAATAGCACTGAGCTGTGAATCAGAGGGAGGAGACTGGGTCTAGATGATAAGTATCAGTTGCACAAATTGGGGAAAAGGGTGGGACCAGACAGTAAGGCTTGGTCTACACTACAGCACTAGGTTGACATAAGGCAGCTTATGTTGAGCTAATTATGTCAGTATACACACTACAGCCTTGCTCCCACTGAAATAAGTGCCCAACTACACCAATATGATAACTCCACCTCCACAAGTGTCTGTGTAGACACTGTGGGTTACTTACATTGGCTGTTGGCTAGAGCTGTGAAATTGACAAGAAGCCACTCAAAGCTCAGGCTGTCACCCCGGGGATGGGAGGGGGCTCCAGCTAGAACTCAGCTGCTCCTCCCCCGCCCCCAGGCTCCTGGCTCCCCTGAGGCCCCACCCCCATTGCTCATTCCTCTCCCCCCTCTTCTCTCCCCCGCATCACTAGCTGGATGATCTCCACCTCCCTCCCCCTACCCCACCCCCCAGCTGGGCAGCCTCTGCTTCAGGAATGGGATGGGAGTTGCTGCAGCCTGACAAGGAGCCTGCTTGCAGATAGGAGGTTGCTCCAGGTCATCAGAGGCTGGAGTGGGTTAATGACCCAGCACCTACTCCTGCCCCACAGTAACTGGACTTTTGGTGTCCGGTCAGCCAAAAACTGGAGTGGTGAAATCTAGATTGGTGGCAAACCTACTGCCTGGGCTCTGCACTCACAGTTCCCTGCTCCCAGCCAGGGTGCTGACCAGGATCCCCACTCACAGCCAAGCTGCCCCAAGGTCCCAGTTCCCAGCAGAGCTGTTGCCTGGGTTCCCTGTGCCTGGCTGGAACATTGGAACCAGGCTGCCCCTGAGGTCCCGGCTCCCAGCTATACCCTCCCAGCTTCCAATTCTCCACCAGTACCCCAGCTGTTGCCCAGGCTCCCAGCTCCTTACTCCCCACTGGGAGCCCAGCTGCAATGAGGCTCCCTGCTGGGCTCTCAGTCTCCCCACACTGTCCCTCTTAAATCGGTGGAAGCTCTCCTGTTGAGGACACTCACCCCCAGTAGAAGAAGGGCAGTGTGGACAGCAGTCACTATAAGTCACCCTAACATAGGTTGCTTTAAGTTTGTAGTGTACACTGTTGACTACTAACACATTGATCTCACCAGCTGTGCAGGACTGAACCAGCAGCCTAATCTTTATCACCTGATTTTTAGTCTACCAATTTCATCTGTGGCAGTAGTTTCACGCAGGTACAACTTCTTATTTTCAAACATTTTTAATTCCCTACTCTCTATGTTTTTTAAATCAGTGATGCATCAGTTCACACATACATTCTGGCAGCTATTCATCTTGTTGATGCACTTTTGCACTTTTGAAAATGTAGCCTAATAGACATATGGTTTACTACATTCCTTCTTATAACTGAGTTTTATAGACTTTCACAGAGAAAGATGGGGGGTGGGGGTGAGGTAATACATTTTATTGGACCAGCTTCTGTTGATGTCAGAGATCAGCTTTCAAGCTACACAGAGCTCCTCTTCAGCTCTTGGGAAGGAAACAGAGAGTGTCTGACTCTGAGCAAAATACAGATTGTTGGGACAGATTGTTAACCAGAATGGGTAACATCTCAGAGGCAGTCATTTGAAATGAAGTGGGCAATTGTGGATTATACTGTTATGCTTAAGGGGTCTGGAGTGGGCAATTAAGGGTAGCAGGCAGCATGGTGAGTTTCAACTTGTAATGAGCCATAAAAGCAGTGTCCCTGTTAAGTCCATGGTTTTTGGTGTCTATCATAGTTATGAATTTAAGTTTCCAGGCTCGCCTTTTGAAGGTGCTGTGCATGGTTCCTTTGAGGACAAGTATTGAAAGATCAGATTGCTGTGTGAAAAATGATCGCCACAGGGGATACAGTGTTTTTGTCATATTTTTCAGTGTGAGTTCATTTGAAAATAGGGTTGCCAACTTTCTAATTGCACAAAACCGAACACCCTTGTCCCACCCCTTCCCTGCCCCTTCCCTGAGGCCCCACTCCTGCCCTGCCCTGCCCTGTCTCTGTGGGCCTGCCCCCACTCACTCCACCCGCCCTCCCTCAGACACTTGCTCTCCTCCATGCTCATTCACTTTCACTGGGCTGGGGTAGGGGTTTGGGGTGCGCGAGGAGGTGAGGACTCCAGCTGGGGGTGCAGGCTCCAGGGTGAGGCCAGAAATGAGGGGATCAGGGTGTGGGTGGAGGCTCCAGGCTGGAGCAGAGGTTTGGGGTGCAGGCTCTGGGGTGGGGCTAGGGTTGAGGGGATTGGGGTGTAGGAGGGGGCTCCGGGCTGGGGCCAAGGGGTTTGCAGTGTGGGAGGGGGCTCAGGACTGGGGAGGGGGTAGGGTCCAGGAGAGGTGTGGGCTCCAGGAGGGAGTTTGGGTGTGGGAGGGGGCTCAGGGCTGGGGTAGATGTTGGAATGCGGGGGGGGGGTGCAGGGTGTGGGGCTCTGGGAAGGAGTTTGGGTGCACGAAGGGGCGCAGGGCTTGTGGGATGGGTTGCGGCTTGCAGGCTCTGGGAGGGAGTTAAGGTGGGGGAGGGGGTTCTGATCTGGAGCTGGGGGTTCGGGGCTTGGGCTCCAGCCAGGTGGTGCTTACCTCAGGTGGCTCCCAGTTGGTGGTGCAGCATGGCTAAGGCTGCAGTTCCAGGCCAATGGGAACTGCGTAGCCAGCGCTCGAGGCAGGGGCAGCACGCTGAGCTTCCCTAGCTGCACCTGCGCCTAGGAGCCGGACATGCCAGCTGCTTCCGGGGGCCACGTGGCGACAAGGCAGGCAGGGAGCCTGCCTTAGCCTTGCTGCGCTGCCAACCAGACTTTTAATGGCCTGGCCAGGGTCCCTTTTTGACTGGGTGTTCCAGTCGAAAACTGGATTCCTGGCAACCCTATTTGAAAACATAGAGATTATCTGGTTTCACCTACATAATTTTAATCAGAGCATTAGTGCATTCTGAGGTACACCACATGGTTTAGTTTTTTATTTTTCCACTCTGATTTGTTATGATCCAGGGACTGGACTAGATGACCTCCCGAGGTCCCTTCCAGTCCTATGATTCTATTATCTGGGAGAAATTGAAAGAGTCTGTTAATTGAATATATGCTCTTAAAGGCATGGTGAGGGTATCCGGATCCTGGGATGGGCACATTTTGTTTGTTACTATTGATGTAATTTGCATCTAAAATAAACAAACTGCCTCAAACTTCTCCCAGTGTAAATTTGGAGTCACATCTACTTATGATGACCCTCTGAACAAAGAAAGAGTAGTAGGGAGATAGTTGGTTAAAGAGTTTTAACAAATGATGTTTTTAAAAACAGTTTCCCACAATTTTTATTTTTCAAAATGTTTGTATTTCAGTGAAAACCCCAATACCTTAAAAATCTGGTTTTACATTTTTCATTAAACTGTACAAAATTACAATCAGAACAGCTTCTCAAACTTCGATCATTTCATTTATGGGACATCTGAAATAAGGATGGAGTACTGTCTTTTATGAAGAGAAGAGAGCACAATAAAGAGTACAGCCAACAGTCAGTGAATCTTGTTAGCACAGGTTTTTAAGATTCCTGATATTTCCTACTTTCACTATGTCTGAAAGTTCAAGACAAAGAGTCATTTGCATTTATCTTGGTGTTTCTGATCCTGACCAGAACTTAGAAATGCAGAAGTACATGGATGTACATACACAGACAAAATCAATTGGGCAGGAGGGGGAGTAAAAAAGAAAACACCTGTAAATTAATTTACTAAACAACTATTTAAACTCTATCAAACCTCTGAAGTTTGTTTTGAGTCTAAGCCAGAAGTTCAATGACTTATAAGCAAAAAAATATTTTTATGGTTTAAACAAAAAACAAAACAAAACACACGGGAGTGAGAGTTAGGATGGATCTAATCCTTGATCCACCACAGACTTCAGTATGACCTTTGGTAAATTGCTTATCTTGATCAGTGGAACTAGAGTCAGAGGCCCGTATTCCCTGGAGGGATTGTGATTGAAGAGAACAACAGGAAATGTGTGGAGTTAGACTGGAGGCAATACAGATAGGTGGCCAGAGTGATCCACATAATTTAATAAAGTTCCATTTGTTCAACTTAATTTGCAAATGAAACTATATGTCAGCCTCTCCGTTTGCAAAGTGGGGATGATCACACTTAGCTACCTCCCAGGGTTGTTGTGGGTCAGTTTATTAACATTTGTAAAGCAGTCTAGTATCAGAGGGGTAGCCATGTTAGTCTGGATCTGTAAAAAGCAACAGAGAGTCCTATGGCACCTTTAAGACTAACAGATGTATTGGAGCCTAAGCTTTCGTGGGTGAATGCCCACTTCGTCGGATGCATTTGTAAAGCACTTTGTCCTTACTGGAAAGATTATTTTAGGAACATATGAAATTCTGAGCTTGTACTACAGTCTTTTATTGCATAATTTTTTGTGACATTATTTCCAAGGGAAAAAGCAAAGTGCTTGACTTCTTTACACACATCTTTTAATAAGACCGACAGCTAGATATTGGAAAATCCCACCTACAGTATGCTCTGATTTTATGATATGAGATTTGACATGTTAAATTGTGCATAGCTCAAGACAAAGTTTATCTTGATATTTATGAGGAATGGCATTTTCAGATAATACAATTGAAATAACTATTATTCTATTTTCTGTGATCTTAGATGCACTAATAATAAAAATATTAACCCAGGAGAGCTAGAAAGTCAAAATTGAGGTTTTAAAATGCTTAAACCTTATGAAAACATTCTCCATCCCAGATTGTATACAAAGGGGGAGGGGGGGGAATGGAGTTCTAAACAGAAGCAACATATGTCCAAATGGAAGTGCTCAAATAGTTTAATTTGTGCTAATTTTCAGCATATGTTTGCTAGTATTGTCTGATTCTAAATGTCATTCAGACAGAAGTCTGTGGGCCTGATTTGCAATGGTTTGCATTATTGCTCTTATCAATATTTTGGGAAACTTGTGCAGAAATCAGGCAAATTAAAAATTCAAATATGGGCAAAGCATGTTCAAACTTCATTGATCACTTGAAGTGAACCAGATGTAGACTGATTGAGGTAAGAATCCTTCACTTCTCCTGTCCCTAGTCAACAAGAGTAAGGTTTTCCCATCTGCAATAGGTCTCCAACTTCAGTCTTTGTCTTGCTTGTTTATGTTTGTTTTCCCTCCCTACCAATATTTGCTCTGCCAGTAGGTCTGCACATCTGACTCTTCCTTATTTCATCATTCAACCTTCCTTCAATTCCCTTTCACTTTTGGAAATGCTTTGGTGAAGTCAAGCATCTCTAGTGGAATTTCCACTGGGCCTGGCTTCAATTAACTATTTTATTCAAATCTGATGTGTTCTGCTCCATGGTGAGCAACTCCCTTGCCAACATACCTCAGAACACATGGGATGTCCATGTCCTAGAAACTGAGACTCAGAAGAGAAGCTTTCCAAGAGGTGCTGGGCTCTTCAGTGGGATGTTCAAAGGTTTCCAGCTTTTATTTTTTTTTTTTGAAAGCCCATGGGAAGGAGTGTGTGTTTGTTTAGGGGGCTACCTCAAGAAGAGAATAGGCTGGGATCCTTTTGGGGTATATGTATTATAAATATATTTGTATCAGGGAATTTTAAAATTAAGATACAGGAAATAGGTATGTATATATATAATATAAGAAAAGGAAATTTGATGTATTAGTGAAATATTTTTTGCTGCAGATGTTATTTCTAAAATACATCTTTACATTTGAGAGTCTGAAAAAGTATTGTGTGTTTATATGTGGTTTCATAATGAAAATAGGAAAGGAATCAGGATTTGATCTTTATGTTTGAGCAAAATCCTTCATGAAGGATATGAAGTTCAGTAGGCAGCACAAATAGATTGTATGAATTTAGTACTGTATGATTATTTAAGTAAGGGAAAGGTTCAGTGAACTTCAAGGGACACTGACAGCTGACAAACTGAAATTTAGACTTTTTCTTGTAAGTGTTAAAAATAAATCAGGTATTGCACTTGCTAAAGAGCTCCTCTGACAGTTTTTTTTTTCTGGTTTTACAATCACATTTTCCAGTTTAAAAAAAAATGTTTTTCTCTTCCCTGTTCTTGTATGAAAAAAATCAAATGAACAACAGGGCAATCTGACTGTCTACAGATGGGAAACTGAAGTTAACTGTAGACAGTTTTTTCACATGCACTAAGTATTGAAACAAAGGGATTATTCTTCCTTGCCCCTCTAATCTTCCCTTCATAATAATTGTAGGTGCTACTTCTAGATTGTAAGAATAGCAAGCACAAAATTTTCCAGACAGAAGTGAGTTGGAGGAGATGGTGTTCCTTTAAGACAGTGATCTATTTGATTCTAGGTCTTTATATTACACAACACAGATAAGCAGGCTTCAGAATTGCAAATGAGTAATAGCAGCACTAAGAAGGACCTGGTTTAGGAGAGAAAAAAAATCCAGCTGCTTTCCATATCATGAACATCTTTTTGCAACAGAAGACATATGGGTTTTATTTCCTTTCAGAATCATCCCTAAAGTGAACAGTGCAAGCAGCCTGCTATTTTTTTACTAAAGGAATTAGCTGGGACATATTGGTGCAAACATAGGGGTGGCGGAGAGACTAAGGCTAGGCCAATGGTTCATAAAAAACAAAATACAATGCTTTCTTTCAAGCACTAGAGTTTCTGGAGCCAGAACATAATTGTGTCAATGTTCCCAATTAGTTGTGCAGAAAAAGAGTCAGAAGTATCAGTTCTTTTAATGGCAGTGATGTCAGCTTCAGTTGCTGTCATGAACCAGGACGACCAGAAAAAAAAAGTCAACAGCTGAAAACAAGTTTGCTTTTAATACTGCGCTGTTGAATCTTTAGGTACTGGATCAATGTCTGAGCAAAATCAGAAAAATGAGGCAATTCTCATTTGAAGAACAAAGACTCAATCATTTGGAAGCTCAGGGAGCAGGAGGAACTTTGGCAGAACAATTCTATGCAAAAGGTTAATAATCCATGGAACAGCTTGCCACAAAAGGCCACCGAAGCAACAATTATGAATGAGTTTGTGACTCCTATAGTAGAGACCCCCCTGAAACAGTGTGCTCAGTTCTTGGGGAGCATATACAACCAGGAGTAGGCCAACCCTATAAATTTACTGAGGGATGATTTCCTCAGTAGACTTCCTGTGTAGACTGCTTTTTTGAGGAGGCGGTACTTGAGGCGTGCTAGTGGTAAGGAAGCAGCAGGAAAATGGAATTCAGATAAAATAAAAGGGCATTGTGTTCATGAAGTGTTTTATGTTCTTTTAAAAAGAACAGCTTAAAACAGTGAGGGCAAAAATTCACTCCTCTAAGCCAGCGTTTTTCAAAGTTCGGGTCGCAACCCAGTACTGGGTTGTGGCATATCAGGCACTGGGTTGCTCTGGTCAGCACTGCCGAATGGGATGTTTAAAGTCCTGTCGGCCATGCTGCCCAGCTAAGGCAGGCTAGTGTCTACCTGCTCCTACACTGTGCTATGCCCCGGAAGTCGCCAGCAGTAGGTCCGGTTTCTAGGCAGAGGGGCCAAGGGGATTCTGTGCACTGCCCCCATCCCGAGCACCGGCTCCGCACTCCGCCAATCCCCTGCCCCAGCTCTGAACCCCCTCTCATATCCTGAGCCCCTCATTCTCGGTCCCACCCCACAGCCCCATACCCCAACTCTCTGCCCCAACCCTAAGCCCCTCCTAAACCCCAAACCCCTCATCCCCATCTCTGTTGGGTCGTGGGCATCAACAATTTTCTTCAACTGCGTCCCCAGAAAAAAGGTTGAAAACCACTGTTCTAAGCCACACTCCAGATCTCTTATCTACTCTATTGCACATCTAGTTGTGTTCCATGCATGCAACCTCATCAATAATAATGGTAGCTCTTTATGAAGAATGAATGAAGAGGGTATTGATATTCTCACTGAAAAGGAGAAGACTTTTACCTTAAGAATTGTTAAACTGTTATTAACAAAGTATTAGAGACAAGTTGCGTAGACAGCCAAGTTATTGACACTGGGATTCAAGAAACTAGATTCTATTCCTGGCTCTCTCTCAGTGCTTTGTCAATTCAGGCAAATCATTTCATCCCACTATGCTTCATCTTCCTCATCTGTAAAGTGGGGCAAATGGTATTTACCGAACTCATGGGCATTCTCCAGTTGGTAGATGATTTACTGGGGGGTTTATAGGCAACCTGTAGTAGTTCAGAGAAGCTTTACAGCTTGTCTATGCTACACCATGTTTTTGTTCTGTGACCATCTTTTTGTTGCATGTTTGTACAGTGCAGAGCACAATGGAGTCCTTGTCCATGACTGGGGACCCTAGGCACCGCTGCAGTACAAAAATACTAATCTCAATTAATACTAGAGTAAGATCTGTTCACAACAAGTGATGGCCGAGAATTGATCCCAACCCCAAAGAAACATAAAAGAAAGGAGAAAATCAGTCACCAAATAAAGACTGCAAAGATTTACACAGAAATCAAGCACTGACAATGATGATGAGAAATCAAACCCATTAGTGATTGAAAATTAACAAACTCATGGCTTCAATAAGGATCTCTCAAAAGAGGCACGGAGCCTCATGATGAGTGCACAAGAGCAGTTCTTAAGGCTTAATTGTGTTCAAAACAAAATTTTGACCAACAGAACTGCTCCCCAAACTGCAGAATGTGTTCCATAAAGGGAGAGACGTGGAGCATGTGTTGAGTGCCTGCAGGAGCCTGGCTGGTAGAGTATATATGAACAGACACAATGAGGTCACCAAGCATCTGCATTGGAGCCTCTGTGGCAAGTACGGATTTAAACAAACCATGCAATATTACAACCACAGAAATGAATGAAGATTTTATGAGACCTGGCAATTGTCAGAGACCAAACCCTGCAGGCAAACAGGCTGGATGTAGTTGTGGAAAGGAAGACAAAGACCGTGTTAATTGATATCACCAGCAGACAGCAACATAAAAGAGAAACAAGAAGAAAAGATGGCAAAG
This sequence comes from Terrapene triunguis, assembly GCF_002925995.2. Classification (NCBI taxonomy): domain Eukaryota; kingdom Metazoa; phylum Chordata; order Testudines; family Emydidae; genus Terrapene; species Terrapene triunguis. The sequence goes on from NW_020664409.1 coordinate 23,018,609, forward strand.
TATGAAGAATTCTGCCATGAAGTGAAGTGATCATGGAAGACTAGAACAAAGATGATTCCAGTGATCATTCATCCCTAAGTGTGGGAATGAGCAGCAACTCAGGAACCTGTTAGGAGTGCAAGACATCACAATTGGTGACCTCAGCAAGACAGCTCTCTTACACATTGAGAATTGAAAGGAAATTCAAAGGAGAATGAGTGCATTTGAGAACCTAAGCTCCTGACTGCCCAGACCTAGGAAGTCAGTTTGTGGGGAGGATTTATTGGTGGCTCATAGGGGAAAACAATTTAGACAGTAGCTTTCTCCTTTTTATACTTAAAGATCTTATAAAGAAATAGCCTTTGCAATATACAGTAACAACCAAATAACACAAACATGATATAATACTGAACAATAACAACCAATATCTGGCCCCAGGATTGGGGAAGTCACAAACAGCTCCTTTGCATGTTCACACCTTCAACTGCTCTTAGTGGATATTACACAAAAATTGAGCTCAATGGAATTTCACCAGTATAAAGCCATTGTGCATGAAAGTCAGGTTGTCAGAGTAAGGGACAAGGAAGAGCTGTGGAAGGCAAATATATTTCAATGAAATTAAAGGTGTTCATACTGTAAGTTTACAAAACCACAGCATAAAGTTATGTACCATGGTTATTTTCTCTAAAATCTTTCTGGCTATTGATTTTTCCATGCAAGACAATTACAAACTCAGAGCCACACTTTGTACACCCACATATAGTCTGCAAAGGTTTAAAATATATTGAGTCTTTTTAATTTCTTCAGTTCCTAGCAACAATGTCCTTCAGGGTTCTTTATCACAACAGCTCAGTATGTTTTCCTCAAGAGACCACATCCACATGTCAAATTCACGCTGCAAAAAAGAAGCCCAAACACAAAAGTAATATTTTGTTAAAGCAGTAAATTTCTTAAATAAGAACAATACCAACAAAATATTGCCCAGAGTTGTCACTATTGGTTAGTGTGTCTGCTCAAAGTTCTCAGAGAGTATGACAGAATCTGTATAACAAATAGTTTTCCATTATACTAAATCCTTAATATGGGGATAAAAAAAGAATGGCTTCTGTGACAACTTTGGGTGAGAATGCTTGCTTTATTACGGTCATATCTTTCCCTCTGGCTACAGATGTGGAGCCTGAGTCGAGGTAACAATATATTGTTACCTTGGGAAGAGGATTTTTAAATATGTGTTCTGGTGGAATGGGCAGAAGTGTTAGAGAACTTTTATTATTGGTTTCAAGGACTGGTAGGGACAGAGTGATATGGAGTCAGACAATAGTACTGAATTAATTCCTGTTGAAACAGAGGGGATACAGTATCTTCCCTTTGATTGGTGAATATGTCCCATGCTATTTATCCTAATCACATTTTACAGGCTTTTAATTTGTTCCTGTCATCTGAATATGTCAAAACATTTTACAAACATTGCTGAATGAAACCTCATCACTCTTTTGAGGAGAGCACAAATCCTCATTTTACAAATGACTCAGCCAAGGAACACAGGTAATAGAGAAGCATTTTCTGATTTGGGTGGCTAAAGTGTTGTAACCATGTTGATTCCAGTAGATGAGGGATAAGAACTTTTAGTAGATCAGCATTTGTTGGTGGAAGGGGCACACTTTTATGCTTCACAGAGCTCTTACTCACATCTGGAGAAGGTTACAGCAGTCTCTGAGCTAAATAAAAGGTGAGAACCTAGTAGACTTAACAAGCTGTCCCACCTTGTATTTAGTTCAGATGCTCCAGTTACCTTCTCCAGATCTGAGAAAGACTCTATGAAGTGAAAAAGCTTGTCCCTCCCACCAACAGAAGTCAGTCTAATAAAAGATTTTTAGCCATCCAAGAGAGACAAGGTAGGTAATACTAGGCAGTTAGCCACTGAAATAAGTGGATTTATTTTCAGTGGTGATTACTGAGAACCCACAGTTTAGGTGTCTACCTGTGGGGATGGATAGCTCAGTGGTTTGATCATTAGCCTACTAACCCCAGGGTTATGAGATCAATCCTTCAGGGGGCCATTTAGGGAACTGGGGTAAAAATCTGTCTGGGGATTGGTCCTGCTTTGAGCATGGGGTTGGACTAGATGACCTCCTGAGGTCCCTTCCAACCCTGATATTCTATGTGTCAACATATGATTTTTTTTTTTTTAACCAAAGTAATTTTCAAGGTTGCTCAAGAAAATGGTGACATAGTTGGGAATATAATCCCATTGACTTTTAGTTCCTGGATTTACCATTGCCTCAAAACACAACTCGCCAAATTCTGCTCTTGGTGCTTCAGTTCAATAGTCTTGTCTTTCATAATGTGGACAGGAAAGAAAACAAAACCTTCATGATGAGAGATTTGTTATTTTCTATAAGAAAAAAACCCCAAACCCCAGGGCTTGATCCTGTATGCAAAACTCTCAGTGATGTTAATGGGAGTGCAAGATTTGCAAATTTGGGTACTTAAGTAATTAGGTTAAAATTACAAGTTAATTTCATTCATTTAAAAAAAGAGGTGCCTAAAAGAGGCCAAAACCAAATAAAGAATATTTTAAACTCAGTGGATTCTTTTGATTGTGTGATCTGGTAGGGCACTGGACTGGGAATCAGGAGGCCTAGTTTCTACTGCCAGCTTGATGAGTTGAACTCTGTCCCTCTTTCTCTTCTCACTGTCACTGTCAAACTCTTTGGAACTGAGGCTGACTCTTCTGATATGTATATACGGCATCTAGCATGACGGGTTCCTAATCATGGTTAGTGCCTCAAAGCATGAACATCATATAAATATTTCAGATACAACTGTGCAGTAATGGTTGGCGAATTACTTGATAAATGGTGGTCACTATTTGTTTACAATCTATGAAACAACTACAAACTAAAAAAACAACCCTGCATCTCAAATATATAAGGCTGCACAATATGTCACCTATTCTATACAACGTCCTAAAGGAATAAAATACTCTTGAGATGAAAGGAAGATACATAAGAAGCTATACATGAGCAGGTTGACAAACAATTCCCCTTGTTTTACAGCTCACCTTTTGTTATTTCTGATAATGGTCTTAGGCAAGAGCAGTAACTTTTAAAAAGCAAGCTGCACTTTGAGTCTGTTGGTTGAACTAATATTACCTCTCAATGTTTTTTTCCCCCCTCCCAGCTGTTAGCATGGGCAATGATACTAACATAGTAAGAGCAATGTAATGTGGTGTGTGTATGTGTATATATATTGTGACAGACCCAGACCAGTGGGGTACAGGAGTCTGGTAGAGGGCAAATATACTGGTAACTGGATGAGTAGTTTTCTGTTCCCTGAGTGACAAGAGCAGGGGCTGCACTAGAGTAATAAGGAACCTGCTAGAACCAGTTAAGGCAGGCAGGCTCATTAGGACACCTGGAGCCAATTAAAAAGAAGCTGCTAGAATCAATTAAGGCAGGATAATCAGGGCACCTGGGTTTTAAAAGGAGCTCACTTCAGTTTGTGGCATGAGTGTGAGGAGCTGGGAGCAAGAGGCACAAGGAGCTGAGAGTGAGAGGGTGTGCTGCTGGAGGACTGAGGAGCACAAGCGTTATCAGATACCAGGAGGAAGGTCCTGTGGTGAGAATAAGGAAGGTGTTTGGAGGAGACCATGGGGAAGTAGCCCAGGGAGTTGTAGCTGTCATGCAGCTGTTACAAGAGGCACTATAGACAGCTGCAGTCCACAGGGCCCTGGGCTGGAACCCGGAGTAGAGGGCGGGCCCAGGTTCCCCCCCCCCCCAAACCTCCCAATTGACCTGGAATTTGGGTTCTTCCAGAGGGAAAGGTCTCTGGGCTGTTTCCCAACCCACATGGTGAATCTCTGAGGCAAGAAAATCCGCCAATAAGCGCAGGACCCACCAAGATAGAGGAGGAACTTTGTCACAATATATAAACAAATATATAAATCACATGTGGACCATATTGGACTCCATCTCAAGTTACTAGGACACGTTCTTCTATTTTTAGAAAGAAGATAGTTTCAAATCTTTTTTAGCAGATGCTCACAATATCTGCACCCATTTTAGTCACTATAAAAAGCCCATAAACCCATGTGAGAACTGCTGGAGATAAACTATCTTCCTTCATTCAAATTAAAACCAGAAGTTCTAACTTAACATTTTCCCCGCACTTGGTGAAAGGGCTGGTGGAACAACAAATACACCAATAAACTAATACTCCAGATACAAAGGGTGTACAAGGTACAGGAAAAGAAATGTGTTGTTCTAATCCCTGGTCAGTGGACAAAGTCAGATATTGAAATATTTGGATGGAGACATTGAAAATCATATTGATATCCATCACAAAGAGCCATCTTAAAAAGCATACTAGACCTAGAGATAAGGGGCCTGATTCTCCTCTCAGATCAATACAAGTCAGTAAATGGAGCTAGAGGAGTTATACCATGTAAAATCAGTGATGTAAGAGCAGTATTAGGACAAATATTGGAATGAAGTTGATGAATACAGATGCAATCTGAAAATAATAATAAAAAAATGTTTATGTAAAGAGAGAAGGAGTGTTGCCTTTTCAGTGCTAGATTACAGTTCTTAATCCTACTCAGTCATCAAAATTCATTTCCCTCAGATGGATTCTGAATGCCTATTTGATGTGAGTTGATTTGCAGTGTATAGGAATCCAATGGGATTCCTGGGCCCTCCAGTTAGGGACCATTTCTTTAACTTGTCTGTGAATCCTCATCAACACTTATGTTGCTGTATAAGTAATCACCACAGAGTGTCACCACCTGTTAGCATTAAATGGTAGACTTATTGACCGTGTCAGACAAGCCAAAAGTTGAATGGAGATACCCCCTCAGACGTTTTGATAGTCTGGGTGGTTTAAGAAAGAAGGCCACCAATGAGGTAGCATGGGAAGCTTTCTGGCCTATGGACAAATGAAGGAATTGGGTCTGTACAGCTGTTAGTCTGGCTCTTTTCATGAGTACTAACTTCACTTAAGGGCAGAAGGGAATAAATGATCACAAAAAGCAGCTAAGAAGAGGTAAGCTCCAGCAAACATGACATTCGTTGATACAGAGTGTAAACTATCATAAGAGCCAGTCATCTACCTTCTGTCTCTTCTACCTTATACCATATCAACTACTGTAAATTGGGGCTACAAACAAATATGGGAACAATTGTTTGATGCCACAGATTTACACCAGGTGAGGATCTGGCCCATGGAATTTAAATTGTGCAAGATATCTAGCAGAAATAGTTCACTGCCATTCATTGCCAGATTCATCTCTGATGGAAGCCTGTTTACATGACTATACAATAGTAGCAGTCTAGCAAGAGGAAGACTACCACAATATACTCATATATTGGTTTCAGATTCAAAAAGTATGGTCCTCATGAACTATAAATACCACTGAGTTTTTAGCCGCCTGGACAGTTTTATTCAAAACTCATTCCAGGCACAGCTGGGAATGTTGTCTCTAACTATTAAAGGACAACTCTGAATACTGAGATTGTAGAACAATTGACATTGTTAGCAGGAAACAGGGAGATCTTTCATCCAAAGCACATTGCAGCTGCTACAGATGCTAGCATAGCTTCCATCTGTGATAGTGATGAATGGTGTACAAGTGAGTTAATGCTGAGATACTGAAACACACAGAGAAGGAATCCTCCAAACAGGGGAGAATTGACTTTACTGGGAGACCAGGTATGGAATTCATTTTTTTACTTTCTTGTCTGTTTGTTCCCTCTAAAACAGAGGGCAATCTAAACTTAGTAGATTCTCCCCCCAGCCACTCATTTTAGGCTGTATATTTTCAATGGAGGGAGTTATAATTTTGGAAGAGGCATAGGAAGCAGTACAATTTTTATCTGCTCTACGAGTTTAGTAGGGCTAGTTACATCACTATCACACTGCTGTATACATTATTTAGGGGAGGTGATGATTCAAATAATCTATAGATTTTTATAGAAATTGAGTTTAGAAAGCAATTGGGAGAGAACACTAGAATATGTGATCACCTATTTGGGGCATTTTTGCCATGGATATTGATCAACAAAGGCATAATGCTACAGGGAACTGAGTGCTTTCTATGAGGTGCTGTGCATATTTAACTGGTTACAGTGGGAATTGAGGGCACACAGTAGCTCATCGAATCATTCCCCAAGTCTCCATCATTCTCTAGATCTAGTTCTTATGCCCTCTGCTCTTCCCCTCACCATTTACCTGCAATTCTGCCACACTGCAGCTTTAATAATTTATTAAGTTCCCTCTTCTTGATGCGTCCTATCCCTTGCATCAATCATGCCTTGAATTCCACCCCAGTAGCCTCCTGGTTTCAAGACCCAGCATTGTTTTATTATTTATTTCTGCCCTACTTTCTTCTAGCTTTTCCTTTCCACCACTCCTCCCCCTCACTGATTTGAATTCATCTCTCTCTAGGGCCACAGTCTGGCTGGCTGTGTTTATTTTAATAGTGTTTGGGTCTACCAAGTTAACCCATTTCTTGTACTGACCTATATTAAAGTATATTTGTAACTAAATAAGATAAACGAATAGTATAGTGTTTCACACCTGAATACCTCAGTCAGTCACTATCTTTTAATTATGCATCTTGGCGTCTTTAATTCTTCAGCATCTAATTTTCAAACTCTTCAAAAGATGGCTTAGAAGTCAGCAGCATATATAGTCGCCCAATCCTGATAGTGGTATAAAGTAGCAACAGTATCATATGTCTATGCTGTACATATAGGTTTGGCAGAATTCCATTTTTATTTGTTTATAATTTATACACATACCAATGTTGGAGCTCTTATTTTTATCTGTTTAAATTCAGTTGTGCAAATGTATGGGTTTTAAGCATTTTTTAAATTTTATCAATTTAATTTGTTTAGTTGCAGGAAATTATGGCAGTGTCATAATTTAAAAGGAGAAGGGTCATAACATTGGCTGCTGTTCCCTTGGGCCTTGTATAAAGTGGAATTGATCTCAACTTGAGAATTGAGCCCACTGAGCCTGATCCAAGACACACTGAAGAAGCCTTTCCATTGATTTAAGTGGACATCAGATCAGACCTGTTGATTTCATTGGGATTGGAAGGTGCTCAGAACCAGTCAGGATACATTAAGATAGAGAATTTTAAAGGATTTAGTTTTATGTTTCTGTGTCCATTAGTAGTGAAGTATAAGTTTGACAGGAGGTATTTTCTAGTTCAGGAGCAAGGAACTGAGTGAAAATGTTTTTTAAATTCATTTTCATACTGATCATATATTTTCCAAGTTTTTCATTCTTGCAATTTCATGGAAACAGGAAAAAATCCTGGGCCAAACTTTGTTCACTTTAGTCATCAGGATTAATTGCAGTGGCATAGGTAAGGATCCAATTCCTGTTTTCATTATTATCCTTCTGCTTAATTCCCACCCAAAATTATAACCCTTTGTGACAGACTAGTTTCCACTTGACCAATTATGATGTCACAAAGAGGAGTAGGAAATAAAAATAGGGATTAAGCAGCAAGTATAGATGAAATCCTACACAGAGTTCCTGTTCTAATGCCCATCTTCTTAATCACGAAGAATATAGGGAAGAGAAAGCTAGAAATAGTTGACCTACTGTGGCATAGGAATAACGTTCTTTCTATGGACCATATTGTTCAATGTTTTCCTATGGGCAGTGGCTTTTTTTTAGGACTAGAATATGGAATTACCCCAAGCACTGAGTAAGGGGCAGCACATAGTTGTAAAAGTCACAGTTTGGTCCCTAGTTAATCCCTCAACCTTCGTCCTTGCTCCAGGGAGATGTAATATGTCAACCCTTTCCCTGATGCAAGTTACTTCTCCTGCCATGTCTTAGCTATGCTGACCAGAACACCAAGCTGTGGAGTCACTCTGCCTGCCACTCTCTGCCTGTTGCCCCTACCATGCAGATGAGCAAGGAGTTGCCACCTTGAACCGTAACCACCACTGATGCAGCTCTGTCATAGTTCTCAGGCTGCTAACAGGCACCTCCTATCAGACAGGTGCTTAGAAGTCCTTAGGGTGCCTCCATCTGCCTAAGTAGGAGCCCTAATGATACAATGTTTATATAATCCTTTTGGATTGATGGGGATGGGCCTTTTGGCTTCCATTGTCCTAGTCCCACTCAATTCTCAGAGATTGGGATTGTTTAACCCCAACAGGAGCAGAAGGGAACAGCACCAACCACCTAATCAACTTGTCTTGGGGCTTACCCAACTTGTTTTTACCGCCAGTATACCAGAGTCAGTTTTCCTGTATCCGGAGGGGGCGGGGGGCAGCAGTGGCACAGAGAGAGAGAAATGACACTGAGGGCCTTCCTGAGGGCAGTTCCCCAAAGGCTTCCAGGAATCCCCTTTGGGAGCTATAGCACTGCCATCTGGTCTCTCCCACCACTGCTCAGCAACTGCTGGGAACTTTGTTTCTAAATCCTTATTCCACCCTTGACATGATTGATAGGGCTGGAAGGGCAGGTCCAGCCTTGCCCACAGCAGTGTATTTAATCCCTTCATCACTGGTGCAGGGTTTATACTCCGCATCATAGGCTGTTTATATGCCTCTTTACTCCCTTTTGTTAGGAAAAGCCATGTACTCTTCTTTAGATACCTATTGAAATAGAGGATGTCTCCACTGCACTACTCTGTAGTGTATTCTGACAAGAGGTGAGAGTACCTACACTATAGGTACAGATCAGGTGCTAAAAGATGGATGCATACAGTAATAATGATTTTCATCTAAGGAGCTCAAAGCACTTTAGAAACAGCTGGCCAAATCCTCTGGTGATGTAAATTAGTCAGTGGAGCTGTGCCAGTTTACACCAGCACAGAATGTAGCCCAATTAATTAAGCCTTGAAACATCTCTGTGAAATAGGGGGAAATGGGGCACAGTGGTAAAAGGCACTTTCTAAACTTGTTTCTCAGATTTTAGGTTCTTTTTGCATCTTCCAGCTACCCTTTCCACATAAGACATGTCACAGGCACTAAAGAATTCCACTTACTCATCAGCTCTCTTGCGAAAGGTTTTGACCCAATGCTGAAGTGATATATTTATAGAAATTACTTATCTGGGTTGATGTGGTGGAGAGGCAGTTACTGATGAGTCAAACATTCAGCCATTGGATAGTGTTGGACTCTAATGTAAGATTTTAAATAATTTTGTTAGATACTATTTGTGTCCAAATACAGAGTGTAACCATCCAGCTAGACAAACATGGCACAGTCATTTGTATGGTTGTCAGATTTTATTATGCAGTATATCTTCTTGTTCTATTATGCAAGATAGCAAACCATAATAAGTGTGAATTTAAGGAATGAACAGGCCACATGAGGAAATCCCAAATGAAGAAAAAAATGGAAATTAATGCTCCTGGTGGTCACTATAAGAACTTCAGAGGGCAAAAATCCTATCAAACCAATAGTGTGGTAGAAATCAGTGAGCTTATTGCAGAGTCAGTCCTCAATGCTACGCTGCAACGTAGATGATCTCTATTATAAGCGACAAAGAGTCCTGTGGCACCTTATAGACTAACAGACTATAGTTAGTCTATAAGGTGCACAGGACTCTTTGTCGCTTTTTACAGATTCAGACTAATATGGCTACCCCTCTGACACCTGACTCCATTATAAGTGGTTTTCTTGTTATATTAGACCACAGAAATGTAAATTTCTTTAAAAATGTTATTGACCCATTGAAACTTCTTTATGATCTCAGCACAGGAGAAAAAATAAGGCAATTTTGAAGTGTTATATCAGTTTGATCATTCTTAAATGTAGTTTTGTTTTGATTTTGCTTAAAAATCCCACAAAAGAACATTTTTTTCTGCTGGTGTAAGTGCGGACACGCTAAAGAAGTCAAAGGAGCTGTGCCAGTTTAGACCAGAAGCCAATTTGGTCCTAACGTTTACCAGGTTTAGTTGTTTTTTTTGTGCTGCCAGATTCAATATTTTTAAAAAAAAAAACAACCCACCAAACACAAACATGTACTTGTTCAGCTATTGTTGGTATATAATACTTTCTGGATCTGCTCCCTGCTGTTCTAAGCATTGGACATGCAGACAGGAAGAGAATAGCTGCCGCGAGGAGTTTGTTGACTCTAGAAAGAATATTGCAGCCTAAACTCCAATATTTTTCCCCCTAAAGCAGAATCGAACTAACCCTGTATGTGTAAAAAAAGGTGATCACTTACTTCACATAATGAAGTTAGCCCAAGTAAGGGTAAAAATCAGTGTGATCCATTGGCTAGGGAGCTGAACTGGGAGTCAAGGGACCTCAGTTCCATTCCTGGTTCTGCTATTGATCTGCTGAGTAATCTAGGAGAAGTCATTTCCTGTTTCCACTCACACGTTTTGTGTGTCTTGCCTATTTATACTGCAAGTTCTTCAGAGCATTGGCCATGTCCTACTGTGTATTTGTACAGTACCTAGCACAATGGGGCCCTGATTTCTGTTGGAGCCAACTCGTGCTACCATAGCACAAAGAATTACTCATCCTATGGACATAAAAATTGCACAGTTGATCCCACCTGAACTTTTAGTAGTCCTATACATTGTTGATGTCAGGCTTAATCCTGCACTCTTATTCAGGCAAAAACATTGACTTAAATTGAGCATTTTTCCTGATTCATGGGTACACAGAACAGCACTTGGTTCATGTGCATCACAACCAGGTTGATGTGACAGACCATAAGTAGTAAGAGCCCATTGCCCTTTCAGTTGACCAGGTCAATGATCCACAAATGAAGAAAGGTTCATGCAAAGTATTGGAATATCTTAGAACTTTCTACTTTAAGAGTGCATGTGGCTAGTCCATTGGGTAAATCTGTTTTCAAAATTTGGACACAAACATTGTTACTTAGTATACCACAACAGCTGTAAAGCAAATATTGAGGCCTGTCAAATATATAACAGATTTGAAAGTGTTAAATATATATTTACCTAATACTACATACGTATTTATACAAAAAGACAAACTATTTTTTTTTCAAATCAGCTCTCACAGTTGCACAACGTATTTTGTTTGTTTTATTAAAATTAGGGATAGTCAACTGTGATAAAACAACATACTTCGGCTGAATTCACTGTTCACATTATCATTGTTTAAAGTATGTTAAAGATGGTTTCAACAAATTAAATTATGTTCATGTCAAGTTTAAATATTGTTGCTTCTCCACTGATCAGTGGCAGATATCTAATTTCTTCTCCAATAAGAAATTGACTTGCAAGGCTCCAGTGATGTTGGGTCTGTGCATATTTTTAGTACAACTTAATTTACAAATATACATCACTTTTGGAATAGAGGAGGTGTCAGACAGCACACAGGCAATTCTATTTTTCCAGGCATCTTAGCCCAGCCACTAATGCCCAGTTTGCTGGGAGCAACTCTACCTGGAGAATTGACTCTAGTTCGAGAGATTAAGACAGAGAGTAGAATCCTTTGCTCCTTGTCACAGCTTCCCAAGAAAAGCTACAATACTACCACTAAAAACAATACATTATTTCTTCCAAGATTAAATCCTGGCTCACATACTAAGAAAAACTTGTAATACTATGTGTAACAGCACCATTTGGTGAACCCTGGATATAACAATATATGTTTTTGCTGTAACATTACTTAAGGGTTGCTGTCATCCCTATTGTGACTATTGATTTGCAGTATTATGTCTGTGAAAACTTTTAACATCTAGTCAGATGTCTATATACTACAACCCTATCCGAAAAAATCCATTGAATTTAATAATGTGCTATGTTGCCTCCACGTTGAAGAAAAGGCATTGTTTTGCTACAGCTGCTAGAACTCAATTACCATAAGCTTACCATGAAATATAATTTTATGAAGTCTGTATTTCTGCATTAGAAAAGACGTCTTTAGTTGCAAGGGGAAGGTTTTAATTGCTTTCCCTCTGCTGACCAGGATCAGCTGATTAGTATTCAGACTAAACCTTAGCCATCTCATTGTCAGGCACTGGAAAAGTAAGGAAAATGCATCATCCAGATGTCACAATAAGTGAAGGAAGAGCTAAGAGTCATTGGGCCTGATTCACACCAGCTGAGAATCAAGCCTACTCGCATTCCAAATTACACAAAGTCTCCCCTATACTGTTACATACACATGAAAAGGAAGAGAGGTGATAGAACAGCATCTGGCAGGTCTTCAGGGTACATGGCCAGTCACATCAGGCAAATAAAGAAAACCCTAAATGTATTATTGTTAAAAATCTCATAAATGTGGTTAGCAATGCTACATTCTCAGTACAATCGCAAAAAGAAAGGAACAGAGCCACTGAGGAGCAATCTATCCCATCCCTGTCAGATCTCTCAGATGAGTTGGCAATATCTTGTCATCAGCAGTATCAATAGGCCACTGGCATAGCTATTAAAGTCAATAGGAACATCTGACCTTTGACCAAATTAGTGAAGCTTTTAAAACCAAAACCAAACTTGAAACCATGAAACTGATAGATACACAGAAATTCAGAATAATTCAGATGAAGATGAAGCTACTCAATGATGGATTGTCTCGTAACATTTCCCAGAAAGGGAAGGTTGAGACAGGGTGGTAATTAATAAAGTCATTAACATTAAGTATTAGCTTATTTAGCAAGGGCCTAACCCCTATTTGTTTGAGAACAGCCTGTATTCTGCCTTCCAGAGGGAGATGTAGCACAATGCAGACCACTTGCTTCTGTTTCCCTTCACCAAGGCACCTTTCACTCAGTTTCCAGTTGCCTTCTCAGTCCAAAGTTCTTTAATTCATATGTAAATAGTGTGGCAGGGGAAATATTTAGTTTATATAAATATAATATAATATTCTCATAGCAAATAAGTTAATAACTTAGTGAAGTTGATAACATAATTTATTAACATCATAGTAAAAGCATCCTGATTGGTTAATAACTTAGACTGGTTGATATTAAAACGTTATGTGATTTAATTATTATATGCTGCAAAGAGCCACAGGAGATGCATTGAAGAGCCCTCTGCAGTTTGTGAGCCACAGTCTGAGTATCACTGGTCTAGAGTCACTAGGCCATAGAATTAATAATTCTAGTGGTCTGGACTTTAGAGAAGTGTAGGGGACGCTTACTTTTTGCCTCTACCACATCAGTGATCTAGAAAATATAGGAAGTCTCTCTCTGTTTTGCAATCAGTCAGATTTGGAATGAGGTGGTTTTTGTTGTTGTTTTGTTTTGTTTGTTTTTGCCACCAGTGCAGTAGTCTCCTTCCTTTCCTCTTCATTTGTCAGAGATTATTTGTTTACCAAGGGATAGGGGCCATTGTGTCAATGTCTGAAGACAAAAATACATATAATCTATTTCAAAAGTGAGAATTTGGCCCTCATGTCCCTCCAATGTCTCTTCAATATTATCCCTGAATATCAGATGAGGAACTAAAACTAGTGATAGATGTTCTCAAAGCAGTCATTGGAATTTCTGTAAAAGGTGATCTAAACTGTGTGCTGAAAAACCCAGTCACCATTTCCTTTCAATGATCACAATCAAAAGGGTTTGCCCTTCCTTGTGATGAAGGTTTTATTTGAAAATTTGGCTCATTTGTTTAAAAGCTTAAGCATTCAAGCAGTTGATGTACCATAGAATAAGTTAGTGTAGGTACCCAAAGGTATTACAGAAAGCGAACAACAGGTAGGGAAACCCAGAGTGTGTAGGATTGATTGTCAATATAGTTTTATGTGCTTGAAATGTGGTGATCTTTATTAGAATGGCACAAGGAACATCAGGTTGCAGTAAAATAATCTTGATGACATGGCTTGGAAATTGTAGGCCATTTATTTTCTGATTCCCAAGGTGGTTGTGGTAGACTCATGGGGAACTTAAAATTAATTACTCCCATTTCAGATTTAACAAGGATAAAAAAAAAAAGGACTAGAAATAACAAAAATATGCTAAAGGAATATAAATGCAGCAGATAGTTATTATATAGGAGATGATTCCTTAACACTGTAGAATACAATGCAAATGTTCTGAATCCAGTGCATTTGATAACAGAATGAGTGATTCAGACTTTTTCTGTATATTTTTTTTCATACAAAAGAAAAATAATAAAAAACAATATGCTTAGTTTATTTCATGTTATGTTACTAAATACCAAATTTGTGAACAGTAAAGATACCCAAGCTAAACTGGATGGCATAGATTGAACACTCTACTTAGGTGAATACATATTTTTTAACAATGAAGTAATAAAAAAGTTATAGAAATATTTTAAATATAACCTTTTTTTAAGGGAAACTTTATGGGCAAGTCTCTCTCTTGCCCATGAACCCTGCTTGAACATTTGCTTTGTGCATGCCATATCCCATATGCAAAGTCACCCAAGAAGAGAATGAACAAGTACCATTTTTGTCTCTGCTGTTGTGTGAACAAAGCCTAAGGTCGTATGCTTTTTAACACGTTTTTTTACTAGTAGCCTGTGCTCTCTAAAAAGGGTTGACTTTTTGTTTTGTTTTGGGTTTTTTTGTTTTGGTTTGGTTTGATTTTTCTAGTCCTCTCAGGTTACTTTTTTGTTATTCCCATTTGCTCTCACTCTTGAAAAAAAGTACTGTAGTTGCAAATATTTTATAGTATATTACAATTAGATGCTCACAACAATATTTATCTTGTGAATGAAACCCACCAAAGTATGGACCTTCATTTAAGGTAGAAACTCCTTCCTCAGTTCATCTTCATGTGCTTGTATGTAGCAGAAGTGAGGTAGGTAAAAGAATCTCAATCTGCTGTTGGTCATTTTGAGGGATCCTAACAAAGAATCACTCCAGATCTTCCTTAAGCTTTTGTTCACAGTAACTCAAGATACATTAAGAAGACACACTAACATAGACATACTGCTTACAGATTCCCTAGACAATGAAGACCTTCCAGAGGATTTGATAACATTTCTGACTCATTGATGGTGTCCACAGGAGAAGTGTCCTAGGAAACTTTAATATCCATGTGGGCAACACCTCAGACATAGTGAACCAAATCTTCTTGTCCCCTCAATCCACTGATAGATTCCCAACATGTGACTTCATGTACAACTCACATAGCTGATCAGACTCAAGACTGGATCCTTAGCCTAGGAGCAGACATCAGAAAAGGCAGGAGCAAACCCTTCTCCTGATAGAGCACTCCCTCCTCAAAACTGAGAGCACAACAAAACAAGGAAATAGAAGATTCTGCCTTTTATGGCTCACCCCCATGGAGCCAGATAAAAACTACGCCCAACTGAAGAGCTGAGATGTGGACAATCTAGTCAGATTCTATGAGGTAGCACTGGCAGCTGCTACTGACACTCTCATGCCTACCTGTATGCTTCACTTCCATCATTTCCACAGAATTCCATAATTACCAGTGCCTGGCAGATCTGAATAAAACACTGTTGGCTGAAGATGAATCCCAGTAAGACAGGGCATAGGGATGATATTGGGGGGAGGGAGGGAGAGGAAAACATTTTGAAGACCAGAATGCCAACTTCACATCACTCTTTATCAAGAGTCTGTCACTATGTTGTCAAATCACTCTTCACCCTTGGAGTCCTTTCGGACTTCTAACAGTTGCTGGAGTCTCAACTACTTCCAGCTGCAAAAAACATCTGATTCTACTTGAGACTGGCTAAAAGACTGAGCCACATCCTCTCAGATAATCTCTTTGTCACTGCGATCCACACTTTTTAACCACCAAGCTGATTACTGCACCGTATTATCCAATGGAATGTGCACTTCAACTTTACAAAAGCCTCAGTCAGTCCAGAATGCAGCATCCTCCCTCCCAAAAAAATTCTAGCAGTTCATAGAATCTCATTCAGGTGATCTGCTCACTACAGTGTGTCTCACAGAAAATAATGTCAGTTTCAAAATTGTGATCCTAATTTTCAGGGTACTCCACAGAACTGGTCATGGGCATTTCAGACAACACATCTCTCTGGGTGACTATAAGCTCTCTTTCTCTCAACAGCCCTGTTCCTCAGGAATTAAGACATTAACAACCTCAAGACCTCAAGGGTGAAGCTTGGGGGAGTGAGAGACAGGGCTTTCTCATCCACTGGAGATTATGATGACATGAATTAGAATTAAGAGGAAGAGGAGAATAAAGCAATGCAGACAAGATGGAAGAGAGAAGGAGGAAATAAAACTAAAAAAAAAAAGGCAGAAAAAAATAGAACCAAAAATTAGTCTGACTGCCTCAGGGCAAGTGAAAAGGAAAATCAGACCATGGGCTAATTGCAAATTTTTGGCTTTCAACTCTTTAGGAAGTGCTCAAATTTTACAGTGATTGGTGCCATTTCAAAAATGCACGTGGGAGACAGAGAGAGAGAAAGACAGAGATTTGAGTTTAGAACCAAATCCATATTTTATATTAAACTAATAGAATCAGGTTCAGTGTTTCAAAAGTAGTTATAGTTATAATCTACAAACAATTATTTTTATGAGGACAGGACTGACCAGATAAGAGAGAGATGTTTTTAGTCATAGAACAATGAAATGTTACTTACAGGACTTTAAACAAAAGTAAATTAAATGTGATCAATTTAACAAATAGAGAGAGACATTTTCCTCGCTCAAAAATTTCCCCGACAATTGAAATAGATTTCAGTTCACATTATGGTAAAAACAAAATACATTAACAATCTGCTGTGTTTTTTACTTAGTGTCATTTTGTTCATTCATTGTCAGTTTTCCTTTACACTGTGTTGTAGAGAGAATCTTGAAATGTCCCTATATAACAAGTATGTGTCTAGAGACATATAGCTATGTCATATAAGTGAAAGAAATACAAAACAACCAACTGCCATAGATAATACTCCTATGCTTTTTGGATCATAATTTCAGTTAAGCAAAAAGGCAGATTTTGTTTATAAGTTTGCTTTGACATTTGAGTTCAGTTATCACCATGGTAGAATACTAACCTATTAGGTCATTTACATTTACATCATCTAAATGGGTGTCTGAGTAATACAACATTCAAAGGGTAATTGAGAACAGAATAGTGATTGTATCCCATCAAACCAGGCTTTATAATCAAGTAAATAATACTTGGAATGTATCAATAGGCCATGCAGATAGAATGTCTGACTGGCTGATATTTAGACTAGGAATTTGGATTGAAATTTGACAAGAACACTGGAGAAAAGAAAATGAAAAAAAATATATAAAGATTTCTTTCAAAAAGAATTTAATTTATTGCTAAATTTACCCAAATCAGGCTAGTTTGAGTCTGAAAAGATATTCTCTGTGAAATTGATGACTGAAGACTGAAGTCTAGAGATCTGACAATTCAGGTGTGGTAGAGCATCGACATCTAGCACAGCAATTATCTGCATATCTTCCACTTACAAATATTGTATTTATTTATTCAGATTCAGTCTTATATCAAATCCACTGCTTTGGGCTCCCCTGCCATGCAGATAAAAAATATCAAAGATAGAAAGTAAAACTTGACCAAAGCAGAAGCACTTCTTTCTCCCATACTACTGAACATGATTTGATCCAGTCATATGACTAATATAGTTTAAAACAACACAAACTTTCCAACAAGATTCAAATTCCACTCTCAGTTGCCTCAGTCCTTTGCCGATGACCATTCAAACAGCCGGTCTTAGCAATGTGCCTGAAAAGTCAACACATTGGGTCTATTTCTGACTTTGTGAGAGGTAGGAGGCCATTACAGAGAATGTTCTGTCAGCAGCTCTCTCACATTTGTAGTGAAAAAGAAGCTCAAGAGTCTCTGCTCCTTGAATACCCAACTCAAGTTCACAAGTTTCACATTGTCACAATATACCACAGTAGGCCATGTAATACCGTCACATACTTAACATTGCCTGTTCCTTTGGATTTCCTTACTAGAATCATTTATATACTTCAAGAGCTTTCTATGGTTTATTAGCTACCTATTCATATGAAAATGGCTCAGCTGGTCCAATCTGTAAAATATGCATTCATTTAATGTGGATCCAGGCATTGGAGGTATGTGGAATCTGTTACATACTAAGCTAGGCTTTGTTATTGGAATATTGCAGAGAGCAGAATGTGTGTTAGCAAATTATTTTTATTCACAACACCAACTTTAATCTCTGTCTCGTGAGTTATAAAATACCAGATGATCAAATAAGAAAGAAGAGTCACAGACAGGTTTGGATAAGATGCTGCTGGAGTTCTAATGTCCTCACTTTCAATATAGCTGGGAAGTTTCTTAAGAATTATAAATCCATGTTCATTTTGTAAATGAAATGGGTCATGAAGTAAACCTAAGAGTAGAACTGTAGTTAATTTTTTTAGCCATACAAAACAGAGAAGCCTTTGGAAGAAGAAACAAAAGTAGTCTGCTGTTCAGGTGATTCAAGATGGTTTAAATAAGTGTTAACACAAGACTTTACTCAGAACTCCTACCAGAGCTGCACCATTTTGTGGGGTTGGGCTTGTTAAGGAGAGGGTGAAAAACCTTTTAATTAAATTATGCACATATCTCTGTAGTGCTTGCATTAGGCCAATATCATAAAGAGAAAGAGGACTCGAAGACTCTGGCCCCGATCCAGCAAAGCACTCTTGCATGAGTTTAACTTTAAGCACATAGATAGTGCCATCGACTTCAATGGGATTATGTATGTGTTTAAAGGTAAATTCATGCTAAAATACCTTGTTGGATCAGGGCCAGACGACTGAACACCTAGTAAGTTCATGCATGTGCAGAGAGGGAAGTTTTTCTCCCACTGTTCTAGACAGACAGAATAAAGAGCATTCCGTTTCTTTTCAGGAAGCTCTGATATCCTGATCAAATAGGTTGAGATGCTCAGATAAATGACCATTAAAATGTTGGGATGCCTACTCAAAATAAGCCTGTGAGATTTTCCCATCCTTTTACACACTGGCCATGCTGAGCTGGTACAACTGGCACTGAAATATTTAGTAAATCTATGACAGACTAGTGAGACAGGCTGACAGTGTTTCCTGCCATTGCCAAGTGTCCCTCTTGATTGTAGCTTTGGCCTCTGTGAACAACTCCTTTAACTTAAAGGGCCAAGAAGCCCAGAGGGTTAAGTGAGCATGAAAACTCTCAAAAGAACTCCAAACAAATGGCAACCAGACAATTCAGCCTATATAACTGGATCTGACTAATATATATTTGTTCTTCTGGGCCTGCTCTGACCCTCACTGAAATCAACACTAAAACTCACAGTAATTAAAAATGACAGTAGGCTCAGTAAGGGGACCATATTTTCAAAAGCAAACTCCCAGAGTTTTATTGGCAACATGTTTAAAGGTTATAAGATACTCAAGCACTCAACATTCTGGTCGGCTCCAATTGGGATGGAAAAGCTGCATCTGGATCAGTGGAGAAGAAATGAAGAAAGGCTGAGCTGTGTTCCTTTCCCCCATGGCCATCAAAGAGGGAAGACAAGGAGAGACAGAGAGAGCACAAGTGCCCACTCCCTCTATTCACATCCCTCAAGCACCTCAAGAGGACAGAGTGGAAGTCTCGCACAAGTTTTTGCATTAGCTAGACTGGTTTGCCAACACATAAACCTCATTTAAAACCTGACAAGCTTCATCCTCAAACTATGATTAGAATAAAATGCACACTCAGTACATAGTGACAGTGAAGCGAGGCTGTACAAAGCACTTTGTATCAGGATACTAATATGACTTGCACAGACATTTTGTCATTATCGAACTCTTTATATCTTGACTGATGAAATATTAGCCAGGACACTTTAGGCATCCTGCAAATAAATATTTTTGGAACATCAGATGAAAGACCCATGAGTCTCCCAGTAAAACTGGGACATATGTTTTCTTTAAGGCTCAAACTCTCATTTAAACATAATATACAATCCATAGGATAAGGTACCATCTTTTATAGGAAATAAAGACACCAATGCACTTTTCAGATAATAGGTATCACTGAAGCAATGGGCAACAGTGGCAAAAATCTTCTACAGAGCACCCTGCAGAAAGATCAAACTAAACTGATAAATTCCAGCAGAGGTTAGTGAACATAAGAATTTTTGAAGTATAAAATGCCCATTCAGCTCAGCATGCATACTTTTTTATGGTTTACCTTATTCCCGTGGTTCAACTTCTCACCTTTTCATCATATCCATCAGTCACTTCCTTGTTTAGAAATAATTCTATGCTAGGAGTCTCTTGAAATCATTTATACTCTTTCCTTTATTTACATGTACTTGTATCTTACTCTATGGATTTATTACCCTTTGTATGAACCAGTTCTGCTCCAGTTCTCTATTTGTTCCTAGTGTATAAAATTAGAAAATGTTCCCTACTTGCTGAATCTTTCACCAGTGCATATCAGTTTTATCAGTGCCATTCATAGATTTGAATCCATCTCTTGGGACCTGAAGACATGTCTTTAGCCATGCTGAAAGAGCTCATATGCTCTCTTCCAAAAATTCATAACATAGGAATATTTCAAAGCAGGAAAATGGCTTTTTTTCCCCATCTGTATCCACATCGGCCCATATTTCACACTATTAAATACATTTCTAAACCCATACACAGATTAATGATAAACCCAAATCATGTTCTACTTGAGCTTGATATATAGACCTGTACAGCGCTGTGAGGTAAATCTGTCTTCGTACAGCTGAGTAGGGAAAAGCGCTGCAGTCTGTCCACACTGACAGCTGCCAGCACAGTGGTGTGGCCACACTTGCAACATTTGCAGCTGTGTTGGGAGTGGTGCATTATGGGCAGCTATCCCAGCATTCATGTGGCTGCAACGTGCTTTTCAAAATGGGGGGGGGGTGGATTGTGACAGGGAGTGTGGGGGGAGAGAGAGTGCTTTTTGGAGCATGTCAGCTCTCTGTTTTGCAAGTTCCGAACTCCCGGCCCCCTGCTCATTCATTTACTCACTCAAAGCAAGCTGCAAACTGTTTGCTTTTCTCTGTGGTACGAGCTTTGAAACCGGCACTTCCGCATTCCTGCAGCCAGTCACAACAATGGAGAGAACTGGCCACTTGACAAGGTGATTAGTACAGCGCTGCAAGCGTTTACACTCACACCCGTGAGTCGTAGCCACTCCGCTGCAGCTGTTATTCTTCTCGGAGATGTGGAGTACCTGCAGTGGTGTACCCAGGGAGATACAACACTGTAAGTGCCCTGCCAGTGTGGACGGGGAGTGAGTTACAGCGCTGGGGCAGGCTTTACAGCGCTGTAACTTGCAAGTGTAGCCAAGGCCGAAGAGGTATTGATATAACCTCAAAAACACATAGGTCTAGATTTTCTGCTCCTACTGTCTGCAGACTTTCAACTGGGTGCAACAGAGAGGGGTGATAACCAGAACGGTTACAGTTCCCAGTTTCCATGGCTGGTTCTATGCCAACAGTGGTCTCTTTGGACTTTGAGCAGCCTGGACACTGCCCTAAGCTTTGCCAGTTGGTAGTAGTCACCAGCAGCACACTTTGGTTACACCTGCTTTATGCTACCCACACTGGGGGTGCAATTAAGGGTAGTGGTGGTGCTGGTTACATGCATGCTGACTGAGCACTGCAGTGTGTAAAGGGAATCCCCATTCAGGGAGATGAAACCAGTTTCTGTTCTCCGTGCACCACCCTAGTGGTAAAAGAGAGAGGAGAGTGCAAGAGACTATCCCCATATACTGTATATTAAAATATGATTATAGCTGTATTTCAAAGTAATTTTTTTCCCAAATAAGACACTGCTCCTGTAAACACTTACATGGGTTTAATTTTTTGACCATGAGCAGTCTTATTTTAATCAGACATATGCACAAGTGTTTGCAAGATTGGGACCTAACTAGTGTGTTTCTTAAACTGTCAAAGAAATGCAGGATTGGGTTTATTTTGAAAATTGATTTCATTTTGTTCAGTTGATTGATAACAATGGGCTGAGTAGGCTTTACTTGTTGGAAAGATTTTTATGTGTAGGACTTTGGTTTGTATTTGACTCAGGTAGGCACGGTCTGAAACTTGCTTATATCTGGTGGCTGTTTAGTAGGATATAAAAAAATTAGATGGTGGTGACAGTACATTTCCTGGGAGACAAGGTTCTCATCAACAAAGCCACCTTCAAAACAAGTGCACTTTGGCCTCTTCATCAAAGAGACCAAGGATTAAATGGGCTTAGAATAAGAACTATTCTCTCTCTCTTTTTCCTAGAGATGGATAGAGGTCAGGTTTGAGGCATACTGGTGAAGTGCTCCAGTGACAGCTTGGCTGTTGTAACAGTCCTTTGAGGCCCACTGCAGCTGGTAGAATTTAACACAGCCTTGAGGTTTGTCCCTGGGCCAGCCCTAGGATCAGAGAGACATCTTTGCTCCATCTCTTCAATTGCACAAAGCAGACCTCAGGTGCAACCACTGGCTTGTCTTCACTGTAATATGAGCTTGTGTTAACTACACTCAGGTTAACTCTTTGTGAGTTAGCCTAGCTCAAGAGCGATTTGTCAAACAACAAGGGCCGGCTCCAGGTACCAGCCCAGCAAGCAAGTGCTTGGGGCGGCCAACGGAGAGGGGCAGCACGTCCGGCTCTTCGGCGGCACTTTGGCAGCGGATCCCTCAGTCCTTCTCGGAGTGAAGGACCAGCCGCCGAATTGCCGCCAAAAACTGAAGCGGTGGCGGTAGAGCAGATTGCGGCTTTTTTTTTTTTTTTTTTTTTTTATCTTTTATGCTTGAGGCGGCAAAAACCCTGGAGCCAGCCCTGCAAACAACTAGGGTTGCCAATCCTCCAGGATTGTCCTGGAGTCTCCAGGAATTAAAGATTAATCTTCAATTGAAGATAATGTCATGTGATGAAACCTCCAGGAATTCATCCAACCAAAGTTGGCAACTCTGCCAACAACACTCAAGATGCACAGAGTGATTGGATTAGCAGCACAGAGTAGCTGAGTCCCCACAGTATTACTAGTTGCAGCATCAGCAGCACTCATGCGTTAATGCACACCTCCTAATAGGCTGGCTAGCTCAAGTAACTCAAGCTACAGATATGCATGTGTGAATAGATGTTGGGCTGGGGGCAACACTTGAGTTATACCTAGAGCTAAAAATGTGAAGACAAGCCCTAAGAATGGATCCCTGAGTGTTTTTGAGAGTCTAGAGAGATGCGGACAAAATAAAACTATGACAGGTGTGAAAACTATGTCCCATTTTAAAAGAAACTGAAAGGTTTTACCTCTCCTTAGTTGTTTTATTACAGAAAAGGAGCTTTTTTTTTTTTGCTTTTTTTTTTGCCACAGGCTCCTAACTCAGACTCTGTCTTTCTGGGTTTGGTATTGGTGTTAGCAATGCTGTAAGCTCAATGGAACAACTAAGATAAAAAGTTTTATAGAAAACTAAAGGGTGTCAATAGTTCATCTTTATTTTGGGGATACAGTGCAGTCTGCATTCATAGTTTTGGATTCAGAGATTAAATGTAAGAAAAACTTGGGCCTTCCCTTTCTGGTATGTATGGACTTTAAAAACATAGGAACCAATATTTCAGAAACTATCAGTTCTCTAACTAGTCTGTTATGCAGGAGTAACCTATACAGGGAGCAGGAAAGAAAGGGAAAAAGAGCCAGTGATGTATGTTGACAGGTTTCAGAGTGGTAGCCGTGTTAGTCTGTATCAGCAAAAAGAACGAGGAGTACTTGTGGCACCTTAGAGACTGTGGATGCTGCTGTGGCTGCAGGACCTAGCTGGGCAACAGGGATCCTAAAGCTCCTCACCATATACAAGCTTTGTAGTGTGCCTGGAAGGTCAGGGGGCAGAGAATTTCCAAGGGGAGAGGTTGCTGTGGAGAATGCTCTGCCAGCAGCCAAGTCAACATGCTTCTGTTGAGAAATGAACTCTGCAAACAAAATACTGTGCACCTGGTTGTCTGGACACTACGCGAGTGTAGGATTTTAGTGGAATTACACTGGCACAGTGCAATGCAATTATGAATCAGGTCCACTACTCACAAAATGAGAAGAGACTTATCTAATAAACTTACATTTTCTCATATTATTCTCTGTCCCCTCCCAATGCAGTAGAAATGTTATGTGCTTTTTTTGACCACTTCTGTGCAGTAAGCAGATGTACACACTGATGCATGGCTCTTTTTTCTACCAGGTTAGAAACTAAAGGTATGTCTCCACAGCAGCTGGGATTGTGTTTTACAGACTGAGTAGACAGATATGCGCTAGCTCTGTTTGAGGTAGCATGCAAAAAATGGCAGGGTGGCCATAGCACCCTGGGCAGCAGCTCAGGGTATCCATCTGAGTACATAGCTAGGGGGTCAGGCAAATTTGCACTTAGTGGCCAGCCCAAGCTGCTGCCTGTGCTATCACAGCCACACTGCTATTCTTAGTGCACTAGCTTGAGCAGACCTAGTGCATGTCTGTCTACCAGTGCTGGGAAGCACACTACCAGCTGCCGTGGAGACATATCATAATTCTTAGACTATCCATTTGTAGGAGTAGCTTATTTCCCTCCCTTTCCTAGGTATAATACTTTGCACCTGATGACAATGAATATCATCTGCTATCATGTTTCTTAGATACCTGTTTTAGACAGGTACTTTAGCAGTACCATACAGTTACCATTGTGTGAACATTCTGAATATTTTTCTGTTATCAGAAGATGTTGCATTTTACTCTTCACCCTGTGTTGTGTTCCCTCTCTCTTCCTCTTACCTCTATATGTGACAGCTTTCTGACATCCTAATGACCTCCCTCTGTTTGAACGTCCCCAGATAGAATCCCAGAACATCATGATCTTCATCCTTCCCATTGTTTTTGTCCTTGACAGGCTCATAGAACTCTTCCAACTTTCATCTTCACCCTGTAGTACCAACGGACTCTTCTCCATTCTCTTTGTTCTTATTAATATACTTGTGTTGCTAGGCAGAGCAACTGTAGCTGCCTCTTGGCTACGTTCTTTGAATTTATCTTTCTCACATACTTGGATTTTTCATGTTAGAAGGACACACTGTGCATTGTGTGTCAGAGCACTACCTTTACATTGTTTAGCACTTTGGGCCCAGTAGCAAGTCTTCATAGATGTTGAATCTTGCAATTTTACCAACAAAGATAGGTGGCTCTGGGAGATGCTAGCGTTATATAATCTAAAAAGGTTGAGTTCTGATTGGGAACATGACTGAGTTTCAGACTGGTTCTTAGTAAAAGACAATTGTTTTGCTCAGTCCTCAGTAAAGCCATGAGATTTTATGCTGTGAAGGCATAGTAATGCACAGGGCTTCCCTAGGGCTTGATGGAAGTCAATGGAAAGACTCCAAGTGACGTCCATGAGTTTTGGATCAAGACTTTAAGTGCAGTATCCTTCCACTAGTAATACCGCTTGTGTTTCCAGCAAAAAAGAGGAAAAACACTCCCTTTCTTAATTGCCACTGTAGGATGTGTCAGTGGCATCTGTTGTAATTCATGGAGAAGTATAGCTGAAAGAAGTTACAAAATTACACTTCAGCAGAGGATGCAAAGGTATTTAAAAGAAGTGTGTGTGAAACCAGGGACCCTTACAATTAATTTATCAAAGTGTTTGCCATTTCCATTTCAAGGCAAATGAAATAATATTGA
This sequence comes from Terrapene triunguis, assembly GCF_002925995.2. NCBI lineage: Eukaryota > Metazoa > Chordata > Testudines > Emydidae > Terrapene > Terrapene triunguis. The sequence goes on from NW_020664409.1 coordinate 23,044,123, forward strand.
GCAAAAGAAAGTTAATCTGTATCTAGAACATTTTAATAAATAGTTTTAAAAAATAAGCACAGATTAGTTGGCTCTAGCCAACCCTTGTTTATCTTCCATTTCTGTCTGTCTTTGATGGATGTTGTTCATGCTCTTTTGTTTATGGTAATAAACAGGTTTTTAATTTTCGTATTTTCTATCTCTCTAGTGCCAATCTGTGATGGATGATGTGACAAAAGATTCCTCAGTAAATTCTGAATGCTAAATAAGTTAGTGATGTAAGAATTGGTGCTGCATTCACCTTTGACAGCATTACAATTGCTGCTGCTCTCTAGCTTGTTCCCATCACTTGCTCAACCTGTGTCAATAATATTAATTCAGCACAGGGCTGATTTACAAAAGATACGTAGTTCTCTAGAGTAATGATGCAAAATATTACATAGTACTATCTAAGCTGCAGCGTTTGGGTTTATTATTGTAGAGAAATGACTAGTGAGCAACCAATAGTCAGTACCACCAGCTGTTTCTAAATGCTTGCCCATCTTAGTGTATGCATCTTCCATGACCCCCTTGATATACTTTCACTTCCCCACAGAGTGGCATGTCCTACACTTTGGCAAATGTTGTCCTAAGGTTTATAGGTGTTTGGATCCAGGGACTGGTTGTTTTGGTTTAATGTTTAGTTTGGATTCTTTGTTTGTTTTAATACAGGGGAGCCAAGATTCAGTGTTAGATGTTCCTTGAATGTTGCCAAAGTGCTCGTACCAGAAATGGAGGTGATAAGACTCACACAGTCCTTTGGTTTTTCAGTGTGAAAAGTGTTTTCTTTTAGAAGTAATGCTTATTTGAGAAAGGACAATGAAACCTTTTATACTGTAAACTGAAGAGTTGATTTACCTCGCATCATCACTAGCTTAATGTCTAGTTTCACCTGAACCAGAGCTGTGTTTGGCACAAAAGAACGGGAAGAAAGAACCACTTCTGCCTCCCCAGTTCTTAGGGATAGCCTCAGCACAGATGCTATTTAGTGCAAAAGTCACAGTCTGTTCTTAAAGAGATGAAAGGCTTATATGTACTGAATATATCTTTCGCTGCAAGTAGTTCAAGCAGGTCAACATCCACGTCTTTTTCTTCTTTTCCTTGGAGCCCCAGTTTATCACCCTTGCAACACACCATGGGCCTGAACCCAAGTCTCAGAGTGCTGCTTACCAAACCGCAAGGCCAATCATCACAGCTGGATCTTTCTGCTCTGTTTAGTCATTGCTGGTCCCACATGATGGTTTTCAGTACTAGTCAGGAGATTAGGGACACTATGTCCCAGAGCACTTTTAGATGTTCCAGATAAAATGGAAAATAATAATAATCATAATACATAATAAATAAAAACCTTTGTTCTACTATAATTCTAGGGAGATGGGATAGTCTATTTCTCAGAGATTCAAAATGCAGCACCATATTGCTGGCATAGCAGGTGGCATCTTTAACACTACTAAACTAGAACAACAATGCTGCACATGAAGGAAGATAAGTGTAAAAGTACTATGTCAGGACAATATAAATTGTGAGGTACATGGTAGGAAGTAAAACAAGTTATCATCAGTAACTCAGACCCATATTTTAGCTGGGATGTCTGCATCTTAAAATTAAAGTCTAACTTGAAAGTCACTAAATACCAAAAAAAAAAAAAAAAAAAAAAAAAAAAAAAAAAAAAAAAAAAAAAAACAAAAAAAAAAAAAAAGAAAAAAAAAAAGAAAAAAAAAAAAAAAAAAAAAAAAAAAAAAAAAAAAAAAAAAAAAAAAGCTTAGAGTGGAGAAAAATGAAAACCAGGCAATAAAGTAACAGGGGAAAACTTACAAGGTAAAAATGTGGCAGTTTACCATTCCTTTTCTGTACCAGAGAGAATAATGAAGGGTATTTGAGGAATGAGGGGGAAGTATTCAAATGCATCTGCACCATTTTAGGCTTTGTAATATAGTTCTGAAAATGAAAGGAGATAAAACCTATCCACTGATTAAGATGATTCTCAGCTCTAACTGTGTTAGGAATACATTTCTGATATCTAATCGTGCTTCTAGTCTTCTTTATCTAAGCACCAAGATTGGGAGGAAACAAGTTAGATGTGACAAACCACAGTACAGTTCGCTCCTTGTTTTTATAGATTTAGTCAATGAAAACAAGTTGTGAAAACCTGTAAAACATTATTATAAAAATGATGCTCTTATCTGCTAAAAACAGAATTCTTAGAGGAGGCTCAAGTCTGTGAAAAATGGTCCCTTAAAGGGACAATGTCATCGATGTGAAACAACCTCTCTCAACTAAGACATGTCAGATTGCTAGCACTGGACATCAGTGGGAATATTACTGCATGAAAAGTTTAAACTAACTGCAGGAAAACAGTCAGACTTCAGATGTCCCCAGCTTTATTTGAATGGGTAGATTTGAGAAGAGGGACAAAAAGCTTTGAAGAAAAGATTTGTTAGATTCCTCTGAACCTGAAAGGGTTTTGCTTGTTATTGTTTTAAAGTGCTTGAATTGTTCACACCACAGTTGCCTGTGTAGGATACTTCTTCTCCAGTATGCTTCCAGCTAGCTAAAATTATGACATGCAAAACTGATACCAGTAATTGTGTTTACAGGTGAACACAGTGCAAAGGAGTTCTTCTTTTAGTCTTAAGAAGCGTGGGTATACTGCTGCACCAGTGTACAGCCCCATTGAAGTCAGTGTGATTCTTCAAGGGCTCATTAGTCCATCTGTGCACTGCACCATTGTAGGACTGATGCTTAACTTTGGATGATATCAGTCTAATTGAAGCACAGGTTCATAGTAAGGAAAAATAGCTACCGCCTGTGAGGTATTTGGCAATTTCTGATAAATGTGTTAGTCTCAGCTCAGTTCATTTCACAAAACAAATCTTCTTAATTTGCATGATTTTGGGTTGTGGCTGTTAAATGTAATGTAGCTTTTGCAATATTCCCTGATATTCCCCATTATTATTAATATCATCTCAGTAGCACTTAGAAGCCCTAAACAAGATCTAACTTCATTGCACTAGGCACTGTACAAATATAGTAAGTGACAGTCCCTGCCCTTAAGAGCTTGCAATCTAAATAGACAAGAAAGACAAAGGGTAGGAGATAGAAAGCATTATTATCCACATTTTACTGATGGGGAACTGAAGGACAGAGAGACTAAGTGACATGCCACAGAGAAAGTCTGTAACAGACATGCTAACTGAATCTAAATCTTCTGAGTCTCAATCCACTGCATCTTCTTTGTCCCAGTCCAGTGCCTTAACTATAGGACTTTGCTCTCATACTGTTTTTCTCAGTATAGGGTATGCTCCAAATAAGGCATCACAATCGAATACCATGCTGTGGTACAAGCTGGTTTTATTTTATTTTTAATGGCAATCACTTTAGACACGGCAGAAGCTCAAACACCACAGAAAATGAACTACCCTTGCAGTGCTAGAAGTTAGCCCTACAGGTTAGGATTAAGGCATGTTGGCAGTTCAGTATGTGATTCATCTCTGCTGCTCACTTTGTCCTTGCTTTGTGGATAAATAGAGAACTGAAGTTTACATGGTTTTCAATATGGCACCTGTCACGAGCACCAAAATCATGTACAAACACAGAATCAAGCCATATTCACAAGTAACACATAATAGATTATAGAAGCCCATTCATCTGCTTTGAAAAATCTACCTTATCTTTGTCCCATTAGACAAACTGTGCACAATGGAACGTAGGGTACCTTGACACCTTACTGAGAATGTTGAAAGGGGTCTCAAACGTCCAATCCTAAGCACTCAATGGCACTCTAGCTGTTACTTAAAAATATGTGGGAACTGTCATTTAACAGGGGGGGAGAGAGCTTCAAACAAATACAGAATTCAGTCAAGAGGGTTAGTGTTCTGAATTTAGATGAAAAGGGACAAGTGGGAAAGGACTAAGTGGGACTGGGAGATAGAGTCATTCACCCTAAGCCTCTGGATGGACTCAGGGTGCGACCCCATGCCTATGAAATCATTTGCTATTGTTAGCCTGCATAAAACGTTTGTCTGTAAGCCTGCAATAGAGCGAGGCTATTTTTGTGCCAGACTCCTGAGAGAAGGACAGTGTGTGACTGTCACTTTGCTGATGCTGAACAAAGAACTACAGATTTTATTTTCTTTTTTAAAATAGTTTGGTACAAATACATAGACAGGTGCACCTCTTACACCAAAGAGAAGAACATCCTGCAAGATGAGTTTAAAACCATTAGAGAGAAGGATCACTCCATACTTGGAATGTTGCATATTTTCACCCAATGAACAGCTCCTCTAATATTTGCAGTTATGAAGATCATCTCTTTCCACAAACTTTTCCCCAAACTGCAAAAGGGCCTTGACTGGGAAATAGAAATATTTGTTGTTGTTTTTTCTTCTGTAAGTAGGTTCAGTCTGTGGGAAACAGCATGTAGCTTTGCTCTTCCCTGAGAGAACTGATGTGCTTCAAAATGTATAATGGGTCATGGCATGCAGACACTGAGGGTATGTGCCTTAGAAATACAAAAAAGAACAAAAACAACAGTAATAATATACCTAAATGTCTCTGACATTCCTGTGCCTCACTAAGCCCCCCATTAGAGTCCCTCAATGAAAATGAGTAGAACACTAATGGAAAAGTTCATTCTGACTGTTGTTACTTTGGCGTTAGTATCTCAGTGTCTCCCAGCTGCCCCATTGCACATCTGTTTCACTGGTTGCAATATTTACCTAGGATAAAGAGGCATCATCAGTTATGAAGACACAGACGATCATATTTTGCTGCCCTTTTCATTCTGTAGACCACCTGGCAAGCAAAATTACCTTTCATAGATCACTCCCTCTTCCAATACTCCAGTCACCCCATAAACTGTTCTCAAACTATTTAATTCTACAAGGACTATGAAAACCACTGGTGCTCTGTTGACCACAATGTGAACATTTCTGATCTAACATGAATCAATGCTACATAAATTCAAGAAGTCTTCTCTAACACTAATTTGTTAGAGAAAAAAATTCCATTACTCTCAGTTTCCCTTTTAGTCTGTTCTAATTTACTCCAGTGACCAAATTGGGCTCTGGCTGGCCCTCAGATTGCAGGAACATAAAGGTGCCTTAAAGTTGCCTCTATCCTTTTTCACCTCACCCTCCCGTGACCAAACATTATCACCAAACAATACTTGGCTTGACCAGAGAATCCAGCCCATCATATCTTCCACATTATGACAACCTGATCCTTGGGAGGCCACTAATGTGTTCTGCTTGCTGGAAGCAAGAAGAGTTATGGAGGTAGAGAAAAACAAAGAGGTACAGTATTTACTTCATTGTAAAGTGAAAACAGATTTAAAGGTGTTGTTCTCTAAATTGTGAAAGAAGAAAGAAGAATAAAGAATATTCAAACAATCCAGCAAAGAATGGAGAACATGTGTTTGCTTCTATTCAAAAGCACACTACGGGCAACAATGTTTAGACTAAAGGAAAGACAGATCCTGAGCAGTTTTCCAATCACTTTGTATCATTTGGAGAATACAAACAGCTGGAAACCCAGTGGATCCAACCTTCTAAGGATTCCTCATCAGGTTGTAAATAGCTACTGGAGCAGCTTCTATGGTACATCCCTCACCCACAAAATCTGGATAATCTTGCACCTCAGTGCTCCCCAACTACATTCACGATTCCTCACCTGTAAAATACAGATAATATGTACTTACATCAAGGGACGTTGTGGGAATAAAATAACTGAAAGTTTTAAAGTGTACTGAGATCTTCAGATGAAAAGCATTACATACAGCAAGTGTAAAGTACCAGCACTTTTTCACATGTCAACACTGGAAAATGCACTATTATGAAATAGGTCATCTCAGAGTCTCATGTTCTGCCCTAGTCACACCAGTTTAACATTAATAGCAGAGGCTTTAAAGGGGACTGTTTGAAAGAGAGACCATGGGGAGGGAAGGCTATTTTAAAATGTTTAATATAGCACAAATCTAGTCAACATATTTTTTTCAATATATATTATCAAACTTGGATATAATTCACATATCTGTTAATAGGGGCAAGTGATCAAAAGAGTGTTACTAGCAAAAGTACACACACACACTCACACACACACACACACACACACACACACTCCTTGTTCTTTTTCAAATGAAGTCAATAATATCCAAAAACAAATATACTATAATACCCAACACACACAATTATCTAAGCAAGTTATAATCTGTCAAATTCATAAAACAATTTCTCATTCAAAGACCTTTGATATATTTCTAGTCTACCCTCAGCACCCCAGGAGTTTAAATTATTCCCAGTAACCTGTTGATACTGATGAAGGATGAGGATGAGGAATATTGACTATGCAATAAATGTTTCCATTAAACAATTGACTGTAGGTAAAAAATATGCTCTGTGAAATACAACTCCCTTAAAGCCCTATACTATACCTATGCTCAGTAGATTACAAAACAGCTACTAGTGGTAATCCTAAGGAGAAGTCAAGTAAATGCTTCCATTCAGGTGAAAGGTATGTGCTAACCAAGGTATGTTGTTTTATTTGAATATGGACTCCACTCTGTGAGGTTCTTTTTAGAACTAGCTGAAAGAGAAGCAATTAGGCTGTAAATAAAGTCACACAAGTTACCAAAGACACAAAGAATCTAGCCCAGGACATTTTCTAGTCCTTTTTACAGGCAAGAAATTTACTCAAGGGCCCATCATAACTATACAGTATTGATATTTTCAGTTAAACAATCTGTAGACTAAAATAAGTCTTTAAAAGTCCAGTTACCCAAGTACTATATTCTTATTTTCAATGGGCCAAATAAAATCACACCCCTGAAGAACACCAGCACAATACCAATATATCAATAACATCTCTCAAAATAGGGTCCCTGCAAAGGGATGAAAATGATAATACAAATGTAGCAGGAGGGTAGGATTTTAACAGAGGGCTTTATAAGGCACACCATAGTTTTTCTTTGTTAAAATACTAAGGATTTTGAATATCAGCATTATTATTTAATATAATTATTCATTTTCTGTATCATGTCTATGATTTTCTCCTCTTCATCAAGACCTGATTTTGCTGGTCAAGTGAAGGGTCACCAACAGAACGTGCTTTCCAAAGCAAGTAGACTGGACTGAAAAGTAAATTTCATCCATGGAGAAAAGAGTTTAACTGCAAAAAGCTTCAGTGAATACATTTATCCCCCATAGTGAGGATCCAGACCAATTTGACACAATAAATTGCCTTGCCGCTCAATGAGTCCCTGAAACAAGTACAGATTACATGTTTAAGACCTGTTGTTGCCTCCAGCCAATGTACCCAGAAAGAGTGTTAACTGTCCCTGTCTCTGCTTCCCAGCTAGTAAAAGGAATTTGGCTCTGTAGACTGACTTCTAAGAGGAAACTAAGTGGAATGCTGAAAAACACAATTAAAAGAGGGATAAACATGTGAAAATGTTTACCACCACCAATTGGCATAACATTCCAGACATATTAAGTAAAGCTACGCTTTCAACTAAGGGTATGTCTACACTACCGCGGTAGTTCGACGGCTGGCAATCGAACTTCCGGGTTCGATTTATCGCGTCTGGTCTGGACGCGATAATTCGAACCAGGAAGTGCTCGCCGTCGACTGCGGTACTCCACCTCAGCGAGAGGAGTACCGCGGAGTCGACGGGGGAGCCTGCCTGCCGCGTGTGGACCGCGTCTGAACCGCGGTAAATTCGAACTAAGGTATGTCGACTTCAGCTACGTTATTCACGTAGCTGAAGTTGCGTACCTTAGATCGAATTGGGGTGTTAGTGTAGACCAGGCCTAAGAGTATAATACTTTGTTATTTATTGGAATGTAGAAGAAAATGCAATTTCAGAAGCCACACATATTAATGTGCCAGATGGGGGGAAGGGGAACCATGTTATAGATTCTACTAATGTGACTCCTTGAAACAGTTAGAGCTTCATGCTGTAACAGGCTGAAAATTAAGTGCAAATTTATCAGTTTAATTATTTCTTCTTTTCCTTTTGTGGGGGACATATTGAAGACCGGACATCTTTTACTTAATCATTGATTACATTTGTTGCAGTATATGTCTGTAAAACAAGTGTAGCAAATCTATTGCTACGCTGTATTGTCAGGAGCCCCAGTTCCCCTTCCTGAGTTTGTAGCTATGCTGTATGAAAAACAGAAAACTCTCTTTCCCCTGCTGGTGTTTTGAATTGCTCTAATTTGTTCTGGTAATAGGCCCCAGATGTCAGAGTATAAAAGGAAGTCGGACCCGGCAAAAAGATTGCCATTCTGACCTTCTATTGAATTCTAGAGCTCTTGCCCTTTTTTGTCTTCTGAGCAAATCAAGCATTCACAAACATGCTGAATGGAGTGGAAAAAGCAGCTTGACTCTTGTGAAAAAAGTCACAAACAGAACTGAGATGGCCGCTTGCCACTTTCCCTGTCAGGGTGACATCTGCCACTGTTTGTTGAGCTGCCTTTTGTGGGGGGAAAAAAGAACCTTAACCTCAGCAGGGCTGTCTCTTCCTCCTCCTTCCCCTCCACCCCCTCCACCATTGTAGCTGTTTCTTTTTCTTCAGAAAGGCTTTCATTTTTAATTCAGTCTTTGGAGTTTATCTTTTAGGAAAGATGAAGGCTGTATCTTACGGGCTTTTTTCTTCTGTAACTAGAGCCCTGACAATTCCTTTTTCTCCTACTATGAGCATTTAGTTTATTATATTTACCACTCCATTTGTCTTGGCAAAACAGGTTTACATCTGTAAAAATGCTCAGTAGAGTAAATGCTCAGTAGAGTAAATCAAAGTGAATACAGCCAGATGCCTGCTAGCATTGATAAGAGTCCACATTCATGATAAAGTCAATCAACTTCTACACAATTTATGTGTCTTAGCCTCTAAACTACATTTTTGGTTAACTGATCTTTGGCATGTTCTAGGAAATCTATGCAGGGCTATATTTTTCTGTTTGTGGAAAAAGATAAGGTTCAGAAGTAATGTTTTAAATACATATATACTTCAACTATTAATTTAGTTTGCATGATTCTTGCTCACATAGGACTAGACTGCAGCTTTGCCACAAGAACTGAATAAGGGGCAGCATGCAGCTATGCTGCACCAGGACCAAACTAAGGATTATAGAGTGACTCAAGAAAATCTCTGAATCACAATATAGCCCTTGGTTCCCCTCTTGTTCCAGTGAGAAAGTATTCCGGGTCATCCCAGTATTGGCATAGATTATTTCTCCCTCCAAGTTGGTTCAAAGGCACTAGCCAACACACTGTGGGGCAGAGAGAAGAGGCCCCACTGAAGGCACTATCTGCACAGTCCCATATGGACCCACATGTATTCTGAGTAGCCTGTGCAGAAGAATTAGGTGCTGGCTACCTAGAAGAATATAGAGTGAGTGATCATTTTGCCCATAGCACAGAAATCAATATTGAGGGTTTTCACCATTTTGGGGTCAGATTTTGCAGCCTTTACTGACATTGCGTAGTATTTACTCATCTAAGTAATCCCATCCAGTGTGTGTCATGGTTCCAACATGGTGCTCTTAGGTAGTTAGGAAAGCAGAATGGTAGAAAAGACTGTTTTGTTTAATGTGCAGAGCTCAAATGAGAAGAAAGTCTATCCCTCTTTTTGATTTTGTGCCTCAGGTTCAAGAGAGTGAAAAACAAGAAATGGATTTAGGAAAAAGGTAAGGAGTCTCCCATCTTGTTCATTCTTTATTATTCAAATAGTACATCTTGGGCAGCTAGGAAAAGGCCCCAAAGGGTTTGTGAAACTGTTAAATTATAATTATTTGCTCACTGCGTTAGAGGAAGCATTTCACTATTCAGGAGGAAGCCTAGGGCTCATTCTAGAGCTAATGGCTGTTGAGCACTGTCTGCAGTCATAGCATTCTCCATTATTACTAGAGAAATCTTTCAGTTGTTGCTTTAGATTGATTCAGCATGACAGAAAAGCCAGTTAGCTACTCATATGCCTTGAGGTTTTTTAAAGCTGTGGGTACAAAGGTTCTACCTTTTGTAACAGGTATGCCATCATGTAGCCAGGCTTTGTTTAGGACTGACAATCACAATATTCATGCATTTGGGCATCCAGGGAGTTTGGGACGAGGCCAGCCAGCAACCCAACCCTATCTCTGAAAATGTCCAGCAAAAGAACTGTAGCCTGTCAGACTCAACACGTAGAAAATAGAAGAGTACATCAAATAGATAGAGAGTCATATGGGTCCAAAGCCTGTTGGAATTTGGTGTCCTAGAAGTGAATTAAATCTGTGTCCAGGATCACTGAAACTTTAGCAAACATCACTGACTCTTTTTCTAAACAAAGGTTGAGTTGGGTGTTTTGTTACAAATGCTTTGCCCATTCCTTACTGCATTTAGTATTACCTCAGAACACTAGCAATTAGCTGAAGCAAGTCTGTCTGTTGTTATATAGTGTTGCTGTGCACTGTTCAGTTGTTGCTTTGTTTCACTCCAGAGCTAGTGGAGCTTCAGTGTTGGATTCAGTGATTCTTATATTATTAACATCATCATTACAGTTCACAAAGCATGGAAGGTTGTATATAAATGTAAGAGATTATTTTCAGCAGCAAAATCAGATAACATGTAACCAAGTAAAAATCAAATATAACGCCTGCTAGACTAACACTCTTCTTTGGAGATTTCTATTTAACTCTTCCCCCCTGCCCATTAATCTCCAGTCCATCTTCTCTTTTTACGTTCTACATTACTAGCTGACACCCACTAGCAACAGCAAGACTAGCTCACTAAGGCAGCTGCTTGTACCCTGCCCACATTGGCCACGGATATAGCAGCAGGGTGCCACCTCACAGACAAAGGTCACTCAACTTCTGTCCCTTGGTTTTTCATTTCTACACAGGTTACTAGCACGTCAAGATTCCTCCTCCTAGCCTGTCATGTTGCTTCACAGCAGTATGAAAAATAAGGACAACTCTAACCTCGCTAAGGTCTTCTTTATTAAATGTTGCTTTACTAACAGTTCAAAAATATATGCTCCCTTGCAACTGTTAGCCAAACTCAAATGAGATGCAGTAGAAAAAAGATTGTATCCAGTAACAATTGCCACAACAGAAAAATTCCAGGAAAGAAAGAAAAGCTTATTCGTTAAAGATAACCTATTAAATCTAAATGGAAATATGTAGTGGAGGAATCATATATCTTTAGGGCTGACATAAAAATAACCTAATGTGATGCACAAATTCACTCAGATACCTATCATAGTGATTTTTGTTGATGCCGAGCACTTTAGGATATATTGCATAACTAGCACCAGACTATTTATCTTCAAGCAAAAGAGCTTTCAGCAGTTATGCAAAGTCTTTTATTTAACCAGGATAAACTTGTATAGCACAAATAAGCTTAGGATTTAGGTATTCCTTTTTGGCTCAAAAGTATTTAATACAAAATATATATGAGCATGTGAAACATACTTCACTTTCTCAGCATTCTCTTTCCTCTCATAAATCTGGCATAGCTAACTTTGTGTAGGAGTGAACAGCACATTCACTGATAGGTTGCTACAGCCATAATTTCTGTCTGACAACAGTATAAGCCTCAAGAACGCTTCTAAAATATTCAAGTTCGGTAGTGAAATAACTTGTTCTGAAGAAAGGAATACTGTTGATTGTTCTGATTCCCTGGTCCCTAGGGAATAAAGGTGAGAGGCTGTGAAATCCTCAGAAGTCATGAGCCCTTGACATGATCTAGAAAAAACAGTAAATATACTCGATGTTAAAAAACTGAGAATTAGAATATAATGAGTCAGATTTTCAAATGAGATGCAGCCCTTAAAGTGGCTAACATAGATTAAAATGGGAGGAAGACATCACCAATTTTAGTGGTTGTCCTCACAGGTCTTGATCTCACATTACATGATGACATGGCATCATATTATCTGGTGGTGATAGGACACAGCAAGAGGAAAAGAATAGGGACAAGAGAAGAAATATTCCTCAAGCAGTTGATGTTCCCAGAAGAAGGATAGACAGCTAAATAAACTAAACTTTCTGACTCTGACCCAGCAAATCACTTAAGCACATGCTTAATTTCATTGCCACAAAATACAGTTGAGGCCAAGAGCATAGCAAGATTTTAAAAAAAAAGATTAGGCATTTATATGGACAATAAGAACATTCACAGTTTCATTAGATAGTTTAAAAATATTAGAAGGGTTATAAGCCTTCATCCCTTGGGTCTAAGTCAACATCTAACTGATGGCAAGTTAGGCAGAAACCTTTATGGACAGGTTGCTCCATAGTAGACCAATATGGAGTATTTTGTACGTTCTGTCAGACACAGGATATTAGAGTAGATGTGTCACTGGACTGATCCCATATGACCATTCCCATTTTCCTAACTAAGTATAAGCTTTCAAAAAGTCCTTTGAAGTCATAGAATCATAGAAATGTCAGGCTGGAAGGGAACTCAAGAGGTTATTTAGTCCTAGGGTGAACAGATGTCCTGATTTTATAGGGACAGTCCCGATTTTGGGGTCTTTTTCTTATATAGGCTCCTATTACCCCCCACCCCCATCCTGATTTTTCAGATTTGCTGTCTGGTCACCCTATTTAGTCCATCCCCTTGTGCTAAAACAGGATTAAGTCTACTTAATCTATCCCCGACAGATGATCATCTATCCAGTTCTTAAAAATCTCCAGTGACAGGGACTCTACAACCTGCCTAGGTAACCTGTTTCAGTGCTTAACTATCCTTATAGTTCATGGGTCGGCAACCTCTGGCACGTGGCTCGCCAGGGTAAGCACCCTGGCAGGCCGGGTCAGTTTGTTTAACTGCCGCGTCCGCAGGTTCGGCCGATTGTGGCTCCCACTCGCCGCAGTTCACCGCTCCAGGCCAATGGGGGCTGCGGGAAGCGGCACGGGCCAAGGGATGTGCTGGCCGCGGCTTCCTGCCACCCCCATTGGCCTGGAGAAGCGAACTGCGGCCAGTGGGAGCCGCGATCGGCTGAACCTGCAGACGTGGCAGGTACACAAACTGACCTGGCCCGCCAGGGTGCTTACCCTGGCGAGCCATGTGCCAGAGGTTGCCGACCCCTGTTATAGTTAGACAGTTATTCCTAATACCCAGCCTATATTTCCCTAGCTGCAAAGTCAAGTATTTCAGTCTATTGCCCTGCCACTGTTGGGCTGTTCCTTATTAAATGTTGCTTTTGTTTGGGACAGTCTATTTTTAAATGTCCCAAGCAGTAAATCTTCCTCCAATTCTTTGGGAAGACTGTCCTAGAGTCTAACATAATCTTACTGTCTGGATGTTTTTCTAGTATTCAGCTTTAATATTCTATATTTTATTTTCAACCTATTACTCCTATTTATATATCTTGGATTAGCCAAAATAATTCTTCCATTTCCTTTGTATTAAAACCCTTCATAGAGTTTTAGATTGCTATCTTGTCCCTTCCCTTTATCAGCACTTAAGCAGGTTGTATAGACTTAACCCTCTTAGTCCCAGATTCTCCTTTATAAGGTTGCTTTACATCAGTCTGTCAATGTAAAGAGGTTCAGAGTGGTATAAAGGGTCCTTAATTGGAATGACAATCTGTCCCATAATCTTTTCTTGCAAATTATTTCTCAAAGCCCCCTAATAATTTATTTTGCCTTTCTCTGAACCGCTTCCACTTTGTGACTAGCTCCCTAGTAATGTAGTTCCCACCATACTCCAGGTATGATTGCACTCTCTCCCAGTTCAGAACAATATGTAGGTAGCCCAAAATTGCATTAGCATTTTTTGCTGTCACGTCATATTGTAAACTTATGTCTAATTTGTTGCACAGAATATAACAGTACCAGAAACCAGCATAGACAAAAGGTTGTCACTGAAATACCGAGTATATAACAGTACCCGTGCATAAGTACCCCAAATGCTCACATATCTGAAAGTTTATCTTGAGTGACTTAGTTACTGGAAGTACTGCCTCAGGTAGGTGATACTTCCAGGAATATCAGTACAGCACTAATATTTCCTGTGTCTGTCCCCAAACTGTAAACCAACTCCAATATTACTACAGGGGTGTACTTATAAGAGAATGACACCATCATTTTAAAGCAGTGGCAAAGTTCACTGTAGCTGGGTAACAGTAGTTAGAAAATGAATAGAGGTGATTGGAACGTTTTAGACCAAATTGAATTTCATTGAAATGTGCTGTTTTGAGAAGAGGTACCAGTTATGATGAATATTTAATCAGGAAGGTTTTTGAGATCCAGGGCATTCTGATCACTTCTGAACACAGAGAGATAGAGATAGAGAGAGACCTGAATCAAAACCCTGAGGTTTCTGACCAGAAAACAGCTCTGCTGAGATAATTCCATTTCATGAAAACATCAAAAACATTTTGGTTTTGCTCCATGCAGAACAAAAACAATTTCTACATCTCAAAAGTTGTCATGGAATGGAATTATCATCTTCTAGACAGGTATAAAAATAACCATACTGGATTTTTTTGACCCTCAAAAAACACCCCCAAAAATGGGATAGAGTACTTCCCATTTTTTAAAGGTCCTAGCAGTAGATCTCCTTTGACTGATATCAGTGCTGCAATTGCTCCTTCATTCGCCTCCCTCCAAGCAGTCACAAATGAACAGATCACCATATTATATGCTCATGTCTCAGGGTAGAATCCAGGACTGTGAGGCTGCAATATTATGTAGCAACTAGAGTCTTCCTCTGCCCCAGTAGGATTCTGCCACTGCCTCTGTCAGGATGATAGAGCTCCAGACCAATATGGTCCCTCTGGAGTCCCAGGTATGGTAGACAGAGACTTACTTAGCCTCCCCTGACTCTCTAGAATTGCAGTTTCTGGCCCCTGGGATTTCAGTAGATGGGCCGTGCAGAGAAGAGCAATGGAAGAAGAATTCAAGGAAGAAATGTTCTTTAAGGAGAGGATTGGGTGAAGAGAAGGCCCTTGATGGGCAAGAAATGAGACACTTCTACAATCATAGGAAGCAGCATTACAGAGACACTACGACATTAGATCGAATTAATAGAAGCCGGTTTTATAGAAATCGGTTGTATACAGCCGATTGTGTGTGTCCCCACATAAAATGCTCTAAGTGCATAACGTCGGCGGACCACGTCCACAGTAACGAGGCTAGCGTCGACTTCCGGCGCATTGCACTATGGGTAGCTATCCCACAGTTCCCGCAGTCTCCGCCGCCCATTGGAATTATGGGTTGAGATCCCAATGCCCGGATGATGCAAAACAGTGCCGCGGGGGGTTCTGGGTACATGTCGTCAGGTCTCTCCCCCTACGTCACAGCAACGGCAGACAATAGATTCACGCCTTTTTACCTGGGTTACCTGTGCAGACAACATACCACGGCAAGCATGGAGCCCGCTCAGCTCAGCTCACCGTCACCATATGTCATCTAGGTGCCGGCAGACATGGGACTGCATTGCTACACAGCAGCAGCAGCTAACTGCCTTTTGGCGGTAGACGGTGCAGCATGACTGGTAGCCTTCATCGGCGATCTGGGTGCGGGCAGCTGTGGGGCTGGCAGCCGTAGGGCTGCATTGCACCAGCCCCTTGCCTTTTGGTAGAAGATGGTATATTACGATTGGTATCCATCATCATCGTACTGCAGTGGCTGTCGATCATGGGCACCTGGGCAGACAATGATGGTTATCAGTCGTAGTATGCCATTTTCTGCCACGTGCCCTGTTGGATCATCGCACGTTAGCAGAGTCGTAGTATGCTATTTTCTGCCAAGTGCCCAGTATTGTCTGCTAAGCACCCAGAAGAGGCCGAGGGCGATCTGGGTGCTGGCAGACATGGGGCTGGCAGACGTGGGGCTAGATTGCTACACAGCAGCAACCCCTTGCCTTTTGGGCAGTAGATAGTATATTACGACTGGTATCCATTGTTGTCATACTGCAGTGGGTATCAGATGGTGCAATAGACCTGAAGGCTTACTGCCAAGTGCCCAGTATTTGCTGCCAAGCACCCAGAAAATGCCGAGGGCTATCAGTCATGCTGCACCGTCGTCTTAAGATGTAAAAAATAGATTTATTCTGTATTCATTTGCTTCCCCCCTCCCTCCTGCTAAACCCTGGCTTTTGAGTTCAATCTTTGGGGGGGGGGGCCATTCTGTGTGGCAGTTGTTTGTGTTTCTCCCTGATGCAAAGCCACCTTTCTTGATTTTAATTCCCTGTACCTGTACGCCATGTCGTCACTCGCCCCTCCCTCCCTCCCTCCCTCCCTTCTTCCCCTGGTCCGTCAGATACTACTTTCGCGCCTTTTTTCAGACCAGGCACTATAGCTAGCACTGGGATCATGGAGCCCGCTCAGATCACCGCGGCAATTATGAGCACTATGAACACCACGCGCATTGTCCTGGAGTATATGCAGAGCCAGGACATGCCAAAGCAAAACCGGAACCAGCCGAGGAGGTGGCAATTAGAGCGCGGCGACGAGAGTGAGGAGGAAATGGACATGGACCTAGACCTCTCACAAGGCACAGGCCCCAGCAATGTGGAAATCATGGTGTTCCTGGGGCAGGTTGATGCCGTAGAACGCCGATTCTGGGCCCGGGAAACAAGCACAGACTGGTGGGACCGCATCGTGCTGCAGGTGTGGGACGATTCCCAGTGGCTGCAAAACTTTCGCATGCGTAAGGGCACTTTCATGGAACTTTGTGACTTGCTTTCCCCTGCCCTGAAGCGCCAGAATACCAGGATGAGAGCAGCCCTCACAGTTGAGAAGCGAGTGGCGATAGCCCTGTGGAAGTTTGCAACGCCAGACAGCTACCGGTCAGTCGGGAATCAATTTGGAGTGGGCAAATCTACTGTGGGGGCTGCTGTGATCCAAGTTGCCAGGGCAATGAGAGACCTGGTGATATCAGGGGTAGTGACTCTGGGAAACGTGCAGACCATAGTGGATGGCTTTGCTGCAATGGGATTCCCAAACTGTGGTGGGGCGACAGACGGAACCCATATCCTTATCTTGGCACCGGAGCACCAAGCCACCGAGTACATAAACCGCAAGAGGTACTTTTCAATGCTGCTGCAAGCCCTGGGCTGGCCGGGAAGGGTACATGATGCTCGCGTCTTCAGGCACTCTGCTCTGTTTAGAAAGCTGGAGGAAGGGACTTTCTTCCCGGACCAGAAAATAACCGTTGGGGATGTTGAAATGCCTATCGTGATCCTTGGGGACCCAGCCTACCCCTTAATGCCATGGCTCATGAAGCCGTACACAGGCAGCCTGGACAGGAGTCAGGACCTGTTCAACTACAGGCTGAGCAAGTGCCGAATGGTGGTGGAATGTGCATTTGGGCGTTTAAAAGCGCGCTGGCGCAGCTTACTGACTCGCTCAGACCTTAGCGAAAAGAATATCCCCATTGTTATTGCTGCTTGCTGTGCGCTCCACAATCTCTGAGAGAGTAAGGGGGAGACATTTATGGCTGGGTGGGAGGTAGAGGCAAATCGCCTGGCCACTGATTACGCGCAGCCAGACACTAGGGCGGTTAGAGGAGCACAGCGTGGCACAGTGCGCATCAGAGAAGCTTTGAAAACCAGTTTTGTGACTGGCCAGGCTACGGTTTGAAACTTCTGTTTGTTTCTCCTTGATGAAATCTCCGCCCCCCCCACCCGGTTAACTCTACTTCCCTGTAAACCAACAACCCCACCCTCCCCTACTACCCTCCCTCCTTCAAGCACCAGTTGCAGAGGCAATAAAGTCATTGTTACTTCATTACACAACTAGGGGGATAATTGCAAAGGATGGGTGGGGGAGGAGGGAAGGAAAAGGACACACTGCAGTTTAAAACTTTAAAACTTTAACACTTATTGCTCGGGAAATCTTCTGGGCTGGAGTGACTGTGTGGCCGGAGGCCCCCCCACCGTGTTCTTGGGCGTCTGGGTGAGGAGGCAATGGGACTTGGGGAGGAGGGCTGTTGGTTACACAGGGGCTGTAGCGGCGGTCTGTGCTCCTGCTGCCTTTCCTGCAGCTCAGCCATACGCTGTAGCATATCAGTTTGATGCTCCAGCAGCCGGAGCATGGACTCTTGCTTTCTGTGTGCAAGCTGACGCCACCTCTCATCTTCAGACCGCAACTTCCTCTGTTCCTCCCGCGATTCAGCCCGCCACCTCTCCTCCTCAGCCCGTGATTCAGCCCGCCACCTCTCCTCTCGCTCATATTGGGCTTTTCGGTAATCAGTCATTGACTGCCTCCACGCATTCTGCTGGGCTCTGTCAGCGTGGGAGGCAGTCTGAAGTTCTGTAAACATTTCATCACGCATCTTTCGCTTCCTTTTTCGAATATTCACGAGCCTCTGTGAAGGAGAACGATTTGCAGCTGGTGGATGAGAAGGGAGAGGTAGTTAAAAAAGATACATTTTAGAGAACAATGTTTACACTCTTTCACGTTACATTTTGCTGTTCACACTACACAGCAGATGTGTTTTCGTTACAAGGTCGCATTTTTCCTCTTATATTGAGGGCCTGCCTGTTTGGTGTGAGAGATCACTCACGCAGTGCCAGGTCACAGATTTCAGCTTGCAGGCAGCCATGGTAAGACACAGTCTTTTGGCTTTCTTAACCTTCTTAACATGTGGGGATGGTTTCAAAGAGTACTGCTATCATTAACCATACCAAGCACCCGTTGAGTTGGCCATTTCAAATGGGTTTGCAATGTAAAAGGAGGGGCTGCTGCGGTTTCAGGGTTAACGTGCAGCACAAACCCAACTAATAACCCTCCCCCACACACCCAATTCTCTGAGATGATCACTTCACCCCTCCCCCCACCGCGTGGCTAACAGCGGGGAATATTTCTGTTCAGCAGACCAGGAAGGGGCACCTCTGAATGTCCCCTTAATAAAATTGCCCCATTTTAACCAGGTGACCGTGAATGATATCACTCTCCTGAGGATAACAAAGAGAGATAAGGAATGGATGTTGTCTGCATGCCAGCAAACACCGGGACCATACGCTGCCATGCTTTGTTATGCAATGATTCCAGACTACGTGCTACTGGCCTGGCGTGGTAAAGTGTCCTACCATGGCGGACGGGATAAGGCAGCCCTCCCCAGAAACCTTTTGCAAAGGCTTTGGGAGTACATGAAGGAGAGCTTTCTGGAGATGTCCCTGGAGGATTTCCGCTCCATCCCCATACACGTTAACAGACTTTTCCAGTAGCTGTACTGGCCGCGATTGCCAGGGCAAATTAATGATTAATCATTAAACACGCTTGCTTTTAAACCATGTGTAATATTTACAAAGGTACACTCACCAGAGGTCCCCTGTGTGCCCACAGGGTCTTGGGTGAGTTCGGGGGTTACTGGTTCCAGGTCCAGGGTGATAAACATATCCTGGCTGTTGGGGAAACTGGTTTCTCCGCTTCCTTGCTGCTGTGAGCTATTTACATTATCTTCAGGCTCATCTTCCTCGTCCCCAGAACCCGCTTCCCTGTGTGTTTCTCCAGTGAGGGACTCATAGCACACGGTTGGGGTAGTGGTGGCTGCACCCCCTAGAATGGCATGCAGCTCTGCGTAGTAGCGGCACGTTTGCGGCTCAGCCCCGGACCTTCCGTTTGCTTCTCTGGCTTTGTGGTAGGCTTGCCTTAGCTCCTTAATTTTCACGCGGCACTGCTGTGCGTCCCTGTTATGGCCTCTGTCCTTCATAGCCCTGGAGACCTTTTCTAATATTTTGCCATTTCGTTTACTGCTTCGGAGTTCGGCCAGCACTGATTCATCTCCCCATATGGCGATCAGATCCCGAACCTCCCGTTCTGTCCATGCTGGAACTCTTTTGCGATCCTGGGACTCCATCACGGCTACCTGTGCTGATGAGCGACCTGTGCTCTCCACGCTCAGCAAACAGGAAATGAAATTCAAACGTTCGCGGGGCTTTTCCTGTCTACCTGGCTAGTGCATCTGAGTTGAGAGTGCTGTCCAGAGCGGTCACAATGAAGCACTGTGGGATAGCTCCCGGAGGCCAATAACGTCGAATTCCGTCCACACACACCCAATTCCGACCCCCTAAGGCTGATTTTATCGCTAATCCCCTCGTCGGAGGTGGTGTTAAGAAACCGGTTTAAAGGGCTCTTTAAGTCGAAAGAAAGGGCTTCGTCGTGTGAACGTGTCCAGGCTTAATTCGATTTAACGCGGCTAAAGTCGACCTAAACTCGTAGTGTAGACCAGGCCACATAGAGCAATAAGGAAAAAGGGTTGTGAGGTCCATAGGGAGCAGGAGGAAATGAGAGCAGAGATATAGGTGGGGTGAAATTAGGTGAGGCTTTAAAGATTAGGATATTGAATTTGATGCAATAAAATCTAAGAAGCCATGTCAGGATTCAAGGTTAAGGGTGATGAAGTGTTGGGTGCAGAGTTTTGACTAAATTGGGGGAGAGGGAGACTGAGACAGACCCAGAGGATATTACAAATATCGTGATGAGAGATTAATAAGGTGCACAAAAACATTTCAGGCAAGTGGATAGAAAGGAAAGGACAGTTAAATGAAATATATTGTAATTTTATGTTGTATAAGTTTGTGTCAGTCCAATAAAATTAGTAGTGTGTGTTGGCTTTGTGAGGCACTAAAATGATATTTGATTATTTAAAAAAAGGGAGTTAGCTGCTATCACATCTGGAGGACTGAGCGTCTCCCACCAGCCAGTAAAATTGTTGGTTTGGGGTGATAATGCTAAATCATGATTCACAACAGTGAGATTAACAATCCACTATTTTTTTTTCCTTCTTAAATGTCAAGTAAAATCGCTGAAGCATGAAGTGGATTATTTAACTCAAAGTGATAATGTGCAGCACTGTTAACACTTACAGGCAGGAAATGAAACCTGAAGTTGTAGTAATCTTACTGTGGTTAAACAGATAATTATGTAATTTCCTACCTTGTGATTAAGAGCCCCCACACCATGGGAAAAAGGCAACAAATTGTCAAATTGCCATTGTTTGATTTCTGACAGAGGCCAGGCCCTTCCCCGCCTCATTATGGCCTTCATCACCCCCCTGCTCAACTGTCTGCTTTGCATTGCCTGCGAATGGCAGAACAGACTGCTCTTGCAGGAGCTGGAAATTGAGAGGCAGTCAGTCTTTATAACAGGAGAGGGCAAAAGCCAACTCTCCACATTGAAGATTTCAGAGCAGCCTGATGAATGGCTACTTGCACTTCAGAGAGAGGGAAGGAGGGAGGAAAGGAGCCCTGCGATGGTGGGATTGAAAGCATTAACGTTCTCCACACACTGTTCTGATGTACGTCTGAGTTGGCAATTTAAAAGCTTTTTTTAATTTGTCCCCAGCACACTGAACCATCATTGTTTTCACCCTGGTGGCTTCAGCAAGTGCAAAAAACAAACAAAAAAACCCAATCCACAACCTGAGGTATAATCATGTTTTGTTCTGATCAATGTTGTGGTTTGGAGGACATGATAGTGAGCTACAGGAGTCACTATGTATTAATTTTAGTGGTTTATTTTAGTAAGCAATTTATAGCTTTTTCCAGATATCTTTTATATTTTCTGCTCATTAATTGAGTCCCCATTTATGCTGTTCCTTTTGCATTAAAAGATGTATTGCACTATTTAGAGCCTTAATTTAGCCCATACGTCAAAACTATATCTAAATGAGCCACTTACAGTACTTTAGTGTGAAATACATTATATAAGTCTCTTCTCCCCTCCACAGCCATATTTTTCCCTTTACAGATTTGGCTTCTTCAGCAAAAGTAAAGTATTGTCCTTTCATCAAATGTTAAATAAAAAAACTGTATTACCCAGAATAATTAAAAATTATGGGAAGAAATACAAATATTGGCCTATCACACCAAATCATGAGCATATAATATGCTGAAGGTTTTCAGGGATATTTAATCCTTGGAAAAATAGGTCAGATCCTCAGATGGTGTAAATTGACTAAGCTACACTGAAGTAAACGGGGCTGATTTACATCGGATACATTGTGCTCCAAACAATGGACTATAGTGCTACAATAAATTTGAATGCCATGCATTTCTTTTTTTAAAGCCTTATTAATAAAGTAACTACAGTAAGTTGTTTTTCCTGTCACCTGATCATTTTTACCAAAATATATTATTACCCTGCATGTTCCCTAAAATAATCTCTTCCTGTAAAATATTCTCTTTTGTTGCCAATGTTGTTATACTAGCAGAACAGGACACTGCAGCATATGTAAGAATAAAGAATCAAGACAAAACATTTTTGTATGTTCTTTCTCGAGGCTTGTGTGGAGTCCCACCTGTTTTGTCAATTTTTCTACTGTAGAATTGCCAGATTGAGAGGTTGGATGAAATCCTAGCCCCATTGAAGTCACTGGAAAAAAAATAATTGACTTCAATAGGATATCACTCCTTCTGTACTGAGTTTCTACTGAGAACATTTCTTCTACAGGAGAATTTTATCTTTTTTTTTTTGCTATTAGTCCTGCACTGGGTCAGTTCCTCAGCTAATGTAAACTGGCATAGCTCCTTTGAAGTCTCTATTAAATTGGACACTGAATCCAAAACAATACATTTACAGTTGAATATGGGAAATGTAGCTCTTTACCCCTTCTTGGCAAGCAGAAGAGTGTGATTTTTTTTTTTCCTTTTTGGGAGTTTTACCTTTTCACGATTAGAATGTGTATATAACTTGCATGATGATACTGATGTTCACAATGATAATGTTTGTCATCTACTCCATTGCAAATGGGATCTGCTCTCCCCCATTTAGCACCATGCAATAACTCTTCATTCTCACAGCTCTTAATTCTTAATTCTACATTCTGAGGGTTCAGTGGACTTTTGTATTGATTTATGTACATAAGGCTCTTTCTCTGTTCTAATGGTACCAATCTCTACTTTCCCTTTTAACGAGGAAAGCCTGGGTGTGTCTTTTAATGATTTATGGGCACATACCATTGAAAAAAAATCGGAATTAGTATTCATCTAGAACTTTTTTTTCTCTATCCTTAAGAATCAGACCATTTTCTGAACCGATCCTCTCTCGCTCTGGCAGTACTCTTTACTGATATATTGCTTATTACAAGATACAACATTACCATGGTTATAATAATGATATTTAACATCTGTTCATTTTATATACCAACTGTTTCCTAATTCATTACAAAATTAAAAAAGAAGTCTATTGTCAACACTCCAATTCAGTATCAGGCTATATTTAACATCAGAGCATTTCACCAGGTTAGGGCCCACCAGTTGACTTTGTTTCTTAGTATTGTATAGTTGGTTCTTTAACCCCTTATACAGACCTTTTCAAGCCTTGCAAAATAAGAAATAAACAATCCCCAAATTCTATGTGGAGTTTGGTTCTAATGGAATTTGGGGTATCGGTATTACATTTAGTCATACTATAGCCACACTGATGTCTCTGTTTGTTTCTTGTAAATAACCCCCTGGCACCCAGTGCTGAGCAAAGTAATTAATTTCCTAGTTATGGGGTCTTGTTATGGATTTGACACAGACATTTGGCCAACTTGACTGCTCTCATTTTTTGTAATTGTGTAAGTAAGTTAAATTTCAACAGCACCTCTGCTGTAGTTTCTAGTTGCAGAGAGCTTATAGCTCAAGGTAAGGGACCTTTTCAGTACTTTACGTACATTGGACTTGACAACTTTTCAGTCCCCTGGGACTAATGTGGCACCTGATCCATCAACACAGACTAGAGTAATTTTGAACCCAAATCTTGAAGATTATTGTTGAGGTCAGTAGCTGCCAAGAGTACTGCATAGCACGTCCCTGCGCCCATACAGAATCCCATTGACATTAGTAAGGCTCTTCATGGTTTTCCTTGCAGAAATCACTAATGTATTTTTATTGATTCTCCATTTATCTAGCTATCCCAGGGTCTGATCAAGACCCTATTGAAACAAAAGAAAGGCTCCCATTAATCTTGTGCATCAGATATTTGAGGTTGGGAAGGTTGTTATTTTGCTGTCAGAAATCCAGTTCTTAGCCAGAGTTCTAGAACTAGGGTATCCCTTGAGAACTGGAAGCACAACAAAAGGCAGGGAAAATCACTATGTAGAGGGCAGATGGGCTGGAGACTCAGGTGCAGTAAGAGGAAAAGTGGTCAGAAGCCACAAGGAAAAGAGATGGTACTGGAACAGAGCTTCCTCTCCCACTTCTGATTCCAAGTATCTTGACATGCACTCCTCAGTCTGCTGAAGAGCCTTAACCACAATCATCTACTCAGTGTACCATGTTGTCAAAGTTTGAGAAACCTACTTCTGGTGGCTGGCGATGGATGCCCCAGTATGGCTCAAAGAAAAAAAAAAAAAGGAAGTGAACATTCAACAAATGTAAAGTTTTTGTAGTATGTCCATGTCAATCCTGTCTTAGAGGCAGTTCCCAAGTGATGAGATTCTTAATGCCCACTTCAGTCTTGGGCTTTCTCCTGAGGCCACAAACAAAGATACCAATTGTGGTGTTAATCTTTATGAACTGACTAGGGCCGGCTCCAGCCACCAGCCGACCAAGCACATGCTTGGGGCAGCACCTTCTAAGGGGCGGCCAATCTTGGGGTGGTGGGGCAGTGCTCCAGTTTTTTTTTGTTTTGTTTTGTTTCGGCAGGGTGGCGCTTTGGGGGGGACAGGTTGTTTCGGCAGGGCGGCGCTCGGGGTTTTGTTGTTGTTTTGGCGAGGCGGCACTCGCGGGGGGAGGGTTTGTTATGCCGGGGTGGCGTTCGTTTTTTTTTTTTTTTTTTTGCTTGGGGAGGCAAAAAAGTTAGAGCCAGCCCTGGAACTGACCATCTGTTCACTAAGACATGGTTCAGAACACCAACTCATTTCACTTCAGAAGCCATCAGATTGTAACAATGACTTTAGGACACTACTGATTTACTGTAGGTGGGATTTGACTGACATCTTAACCATTATTGAAAGGGGTCCATTATTAATCAGTTGATCTATCCCACTCCCTATGAAGAATTTCTGTCTTTGCATTCTGTTCAGGCCCAGGTCTATGAAACCTGGAAGGGCTTTGTGCTTCAGTCAACTCTAACTATTGAGGATTAGGAAGAAACAGAGGCCAGGTTATCCCACAGCTACCTACTAAAGGGTTTCTTGTACCTTCCTCTGCAGCACCCGGTACTGGCCACTGTTAGAGACCAAGGACTGTATTAAATGGACCACTCACCTCATCCAATATGGCCGTTTCTGTGTTCTTGTAAATGACTGTAGTGCTGATAAACAGTCTATCACAATATGCTATCAAGCAGAAATTCCATGAGCTTGAGTGTCCTGGATGCAAAGTTTTTTTCAGAATAAGCTATGACCCCCCTACGTAGGACCCAGACCTGCTGGCTGATTCCAGGATGCACACAGCACGGTGCCAAGACAGGCAGGCAGCCTGCCTTAGCCCCCCTGCTACGTCACTGACCGGGAAGCGCCTGAGGTAAGCCCACTCATGCCCCAACCACCAACCCCCTGCTCCAGCCCTGAGCCCCCCCCAAACCCAGAGCACCCTCCTGCACCCCAAACCCCTCATCCCCAGCCCCACCCCAGAGCCAGTAATCCCAGGCCAGAGCCCTCACCCCCTTCCGCACCCCAACCCAGTGAAAGTGAGTAAGGGTGGCGGAGAGCGAGCTACCAAAGGAGGGGGAATGTAGTGAGCAGGGGGCAGGGCCTCTAGGAAGGGGCGGGATTAGGGTGTTTGGTTTTGTGCAACTAGAAAGTTGGCAACCCTAGATAAGGGGCTGGACCTTACAGGAAATACTCTGAGTGTTTGTGGGGTTAGTAGCCTGTTACTACCTGTACAGAAAGAGTGTAAGGTCAACAAAGTCTTGTAAGGGAGTGCTGTGCAGCAAGAGGCTGTTAGTTTCGGGGAGCTGATCTGCAGCAGACACAGATAAGACTACTTCACTCCGAGGGCCGGTAGTTGTGAGGTGACTCTGTGTACCCCTGGGGAACAGCACACAAACACCGTGTATTACAGGTTTTTTAGAAATGGTTTTACTGAAGTAAATTTCTTTACATAGGCACAGTAGATTTTTAAATGAACCAAGTTATTTGTGTATTCATTTGCTGCATTGCTGCAGAGATTCTTTAACATGAATGCACAGGGACAAAAATAGCCTAATTTTCATTGGAGATGTCAGTTTAACAGTGAAAGCTGCCTTTATTTATTGATTGATTGATTAGGTTAAAGCAGAAATACTTAAAAGCTGTTAACGTTCCTTTAGGGATGTGCAGAAAAGCTTCATGAATTGGAGGTGGGAAGGAACACTTATACTTCAATCAGTTGACATGAGAAAAAAATGTTTATATTCTGTATTTCAGAGAATTTAGTTTATAATCCAGGTATTAAACATTACCAAAGAAATTACACTTTTTCTCACTGAAGATGTGGCCTGTATGATTTAATGTAACAAGTGCTTACAGCACTGTCCCTATAAATATCTCCAATTTTTCCTGTTGAATCTCTTAACTGAACAGAAATTAGAGACTAATCATCTCTTTTGAAATTGGGGCAATGGGCAGGAAGGGGAGTGCATGCATGTGTATATAATTTTAACAACCTTGCTAGAGTACCAAATAAACAAAACTTAAGCACTTGTATAACACTTCTCATCCATATATCTCACAATGCTTCACAAAAGAGGGACATATTGTCTTCATTTTGTAGACTGGGATACTGAAGCACAGAGGCAAAGCACTTAAACTAAAACGTGCTCAAATACTGTCCTAAATAGGGATGGTTTAAGCATATGCTTAAAGTTAAGCAATTGCTTAGCCAAATCAAGACAAGACAGATTCATTTGTCCAATGCCATTCAGCAAGTCAGTGGGAGAGGAACAGAATCCAGGTTGCCGGTCTTCCAGTCCAGACCCTATCCAGGAAACTACGGTACTTTTGAACAAGCAAATAGACTGACATTAGAGCAGTGTTTTCTCCAGGTTAGGCTTAAGGTATATTTGTAAGGCAGAGTTTAGACTGGCACCTGCCATTCCATTTTGTTCTCTGTGATAGGCAATGTAATTGAGGCTTTAAATCTGTAAACCACTACCTCCCTCATAAGAAACCCACTGCAAATCAGTGATAGTAATAATTTAAAGCAAAAAACGGATTCAATGTGTGTACAAATTTGCATCAATGTGAGACACTGAGTGCAAATTCTGCCTTTGGATATGAGCAGAAATTCCTGTCGAAGTTAAGTGGATCCCAATGTGTGTGCGCGCGCGCGTGTGTGTGTAAGGAAAAGTTTTTATCTTTAAGTGTGAATATTTTATAAGCTATTAAATAGAAAGAGAGAACACTGTTCCTCTAGGAAGAAAATGTGAAGTTTTCTATTTTTAGAGCATTTTTTCAGCCTTATTCTGCTCTGTTGCACTGATGTAAAACAACAACAGTAACTCCACTGCATTATCTTGATATACAACAAGTGAGAGCAGAATCAGACCCTTTTGTCTTTAAGGAAAAATGGATATAAATTCTTATACTAATCTGTTCTTTCTAGTGAAGTCCAGACTCTCTTTATTAGAATAGCAAAAAATATCTCAGCAACAATAATACTTTGCAGTTATGCAGGGCTGACTTCCACTGACTTCAGGCTTTGGATTGAGCCCACAAAGAATTTTATCTGAGATTCTCAAAGTACTTTACAGAATGAGTAAATATAATTGCCCTTCTTTTACAGTTCAGGAGTCCTAAGGCAGAGAAGTAACCTGAAAAGGGCCAAACAGTAAATCATTGGAAGAATAAGCAATAGAGCCCAGGACTCCTGATATCCAATTTCTTGCTCTAACCAACACACTATAATACCTCTTTAGCATCATACTGTATTCAGCTAACTGGATCCCTATGCCCTTTCAGACATCTTGGAGTAGACCTGCTTAATAATAATAATAGCCATCTTTTCATTTCAGGTTTCTCCACTATTTGAAATCCCTTGACCTTGCTGTTTGCAAAGTAGACTGACTGACTGTGGAACTGAGTAGGCTGAGCTGCTGCATTTGCTGGTTCTCCAGCTGGCTGGTGGTTAGTTGGCTGTCTCCCAAGACAGGAGTGACCTTGCTGCTGGGCTAGCTAGCTCTTAATCTGATTGGGACCTTGCTGTCTTGCTTCTAGCATGGTTTCCTCCACTCCTGGCTGCCACGCTAGCTGGTTCTCCATCTGGCTGGTGGCCAAGATGACCCAGTTGCAACTTCTCCATCTGGTTTATTCTTGGAATGATTCACCATCTGTTGCTAATTTAATATAGTCACCCCACACACTCTTCCTACAGCCTTGATACTGTATATCCTCACTCATTTTTGGCTTGATTTCTGCCTAATGCAGAGACTGAATCTATTTTTCTGTGCCTCTTCTTCTGTTTCTTTACTTCTTCTGCACTAGCTGGCAAAAAGCCCCCTAACAATCTCCCGTCTTCACTGTCACTTTCCTCACTTATGCAGCGTTCCATTAACAGTCTGCTGTAGTCCTTTGCAAACCAGCTACAGAATCTGTCTTGTATTGTAATTGCATCTTCATGGTCTTTTCCAAAACATCCATATCAGCCTTATACACCTGTTTTATTTGTTCATTTGTTTGTTTTCCCCCTCTGTGGGTAAAATACTGCCTATTACAACAACACATTCGCTTTGTAAGCATTACATGAGAACAGACTCCAACCATTCAAACTCCAGAAAAGAGAATATCTTTAAAACCAAAGTCTTGTCTCCTTTGGATTGACAATAAATAGCTCATGATTATGTAATATTTTGTAAATGCAAAACACTATATAGGTGATGTAGATGATTATTTTATTACTACAGATCCCATCTCACCTGGGTTTGCCACAGAATGTTCCCGCCCTACTCCTATTGTACAGTGTTGTATATCTGGACATCTCTTTCTGGAACTTTTAAGGTTGCTGCATCTCAACTGTACTATATACACATTTATTTCAAAGAGCTGGTGGGGATCTTTGCCCGAGTGGGGCTACCAAAGGAGATATTAACAGACCAAGGAACCCCATTTATGTCAAAGCTAATGAAGGATCTCTGTACCCTGCTCCATATACATACCCTGAGAACTTCAGTCTATGATCAGCAGACCGATGGGCTGGTAGAAAGGTTTAACCAAACTCTCAAGGCTCTGATAAGGAAGGTGGTAAGTCAGGACAGGAAGGATTGGGACACCCTATTACCTTACCTTATGTTCGCCATCCGAGAGGTACCTCAGGCCTCAACTGGGCTTTCCCCCTTTGAATTAGTATATGGGCGCCACCCCCGTGGTGTATTAGATATTGCCAAAGAGATCTGGGAAGAGGAACCCAATGAGGGGAGAAGTATAATTGAACATGTATTGCAGATGCGAGACCGGATTGCCCGGGTCACCCTTGTAGTGGGATGGTCACCCGCTCCTGCCCTGAAAGGGCTTGAAGCCAGCCCTGGGGGAGGGCTGGGGCTGAGAGCTAAAGGCTTGCTGATTGGGGAAGCAGCTGCAGTTGGGCCATGCCCCAATCAGACTGCAGCTGGCCCTATAAAAGCCAGTGAAGCCAGTAATTGAGAGAACTCTCCCTGTAGCTCTTGAGGGAGAAGGGCCTGTCTGCCTGGGAGCTGAGAAAGAGTACCTAAAGTGGAGCAGGGCTGGGGGAAGGCTAGAAGAGCTGGGGGAGCTCCAGCCTGGAAACCCCCCAGGCTGCAGGCCTTGTTAAAGGCCAGAAAGGGTACTCGGGTTGCAAAGGGGCAGTCCAAGGGTAGGAAGAGGCAGCAGGTCCAAACCCCACTTGCCGGTGATGAGTGGTATTTAAACTGCAGTCTGCCCCAGGGAACAGGGGCTAGATCGAGACTAGCAGTAGCTATAGACTGAGGCAAGGTGGGGGACAGAGGGTTGGGGGTCCCCCCGGGAGGGGAGACCTAGAGTTGTGGGTGTACTGCCAGGGGGCAGAACCTCTAGGCAAAGGGGCATTGGGGTCCAGGAGGGACATGGGGGCCAGTGGCAAGCGGGGCATCGGCCTGCAGAGGGTGCTCCAGAGGCTGGAAAAGCTAATTCCCTGAAAGACCAGCAGGAGGCGCCTCGCTACTCTCCTATTGTACGGGAACATTTGGAAAAGGCGCAGGAGGCCCAGCTAACCCATTACAATTTCCAGGCAAAAGTCCGACAATTCCAACCAGGGGATTGAGTGATGGTGTTGGTACCCACAGCAGAAAGCAAGCTTTTGGCCCAATGGCAGTGGCCCTATGAGGTAGTTGAACCTGTGGGGGAAGTAACATACAAGGTGTGGCAACCAGGACACCGGAAACAAGAACAGATTTATCACATTAACCTCTTAAAGCCTTGGCACCAGCGAGAGGCATGTGTAGTAGCCCAAGAGACCCTGATCCAGGGAAATAACCTGCAGGAGCAGATCAGGATATCCACTGATCTGACACCAAACCAGAAGAAGGCGGTAACTGAGATGATCACCCGATACCAGGATGTGTTTTCAACCAAACCAGGTCGGATCACCGAAGCATATCACCACATTATCACAGACCCTGGGGCAAAGGTAACTTTAAGGCCCTACCGGGTCCCAGCAGCAAAAAGGGAGGAGATCAAGACAGAGGTAAAAAGGATGTTGGAGCTGGGAGACATCAAAGAGTCCCACAGTCAATGGTCGAGCCCGATTGTGTTGGTGCCCAAACCCAATGGCACCACTAGGTTTTGTAATGACTGTTGCCGGCTGACAGATATCCAAATTCGATGCATACCCCATGCCCCGTATTGATGAGTTAGTTGACCGCCTGGGCAATGACCAATTTTTGAACACCCTTGATTTAACAAAGGGATACTGGCAGATTCCCCTTGCCAAAGATGCGAAAGAAAAGACAGCATTCTCTACCCCAGAGGGTCTGTTTCAATATACTGTTCTTCCTTTTCGACTGCATGGGGCACCTGCCACCTTCCAGCATCTTATGGACAAGCTCCTGCAGCCCCATACCAGTTATGCAGCTGTGTACCTGGTTGATGTGATTATTCACACCCCCGACTGGGAGACCCATTTGGAAAAGATGGAAGTGGTACTGGACATGCTAAGACGGGCCAGCCTTACAGCCAACCCAGCCAAGTGTGCTATAGGGCTAGCCGAGGCTAAATACATTGGCCTCATTGTAGGAAGGGGCGTGGTCAAGCCCCAACTAAACCAACTGGAGGCTATCCAAAATTGGCCCCGGACAAATCGGAAAAAGCAAGTCCGGGTATGGTGGGGTACTACCGGCGATTTATTCCCCATTTCGCCACCAGAGCAAGTTCCCTGACGGACCTGATAAAAGCCTGGGGTCCAGACATGGTGAAGTGGACAGATGCCGCAGAGAAAGCATTCACAGATCTACGGACAGCCCTCTGCAGTAACCCCGTGCTTATAGCCCTGGACTTCAACAAAAGTTCATTTTACAAACAGATGCATCTGAAGTAGGATTGGGAACTGTCCTATCACAGATGGTCGGAGACGAAGAACACCCGATCCTCTACCTCAGCAGGAAACTCCTCCCAAGAGAGCAGAAGTATGCAGTGGTTGAGAGAAAGTGCCTTGCTGTGAAATGGGCCATGGAAACACTACGTTATTACCTGCTGGGACGATGGTTTATCATCGTGACTGACCATGCACCCTTCCAGTGGATGCAGTGAAATAAAGAGAAGAATGCAAGGGTGACCAGATGGTTCCTGTCCCTACAACCTTTTCAATTCACCATACAATACCGGTCTGGAAGCCACCATGGCAATGCAGATGGCTTGTCACGGGTACACAGCCTGACGTCCCAAGTTGCCCAACCCCGTGGTGTTGAGCAGAGGGCGGGGGATATGTGACAGGGTCAGATCAGATGGCTACAGGAGAGTGATAGAAGGCAGATACATTAGCCTCAGATTAAGCAGATCCCTTTTCCCTGGGTAAGGTAACGGGACGGTTCCAGAACAATCAGGAACTTGCTAGAATCCATTAAGACAGGCAGGCTAATCAGGGCACCTGGTTGAAAAAGGACCTCACTGCAGTCAGTGAGGGGCGTGCAAGGAGCTGGGAGCAAGAGGCGCGCAAGAAGCTGAGAGTAGTAGGCGTACTGCTGGAGGACTGAGAAGTACAAGCGTTATCAGACATCAGGAGGAAGGTCCGGTGGTGAGGACAAAGAAGGTGTTGGGAGGAGGCCATGCAGAAGTAGCCCAGGGAGTTGTAGCTGTCACACAGTCGTTACAGGAGACACTAAAGACAGCTGCAATCCACAGGGCCCTGGGCTGGAACCCCGAGTAGAGGCCGGGCTCAGGTTCCTCCCATCCCCCCAACTCCCTATTTGATATAAGAGGAGTTGAACTGGACTGTGGGTCCCACCGGAGGGGAAGGTCTCTGGCCTGTCCCCCGACCCATTAGGTGGGCCAGCAGAGACTGTGGGGGATTGTTCTCCTACTTTTCCCCATGCTGGCCAGTGATGAGGTTAGCTGAATGAACGGCAGGTTTGTGCCACTAACAAAAGGAGCCAAACTGAGGACTGCCGAAAACCTCTGAGGCAAGCAAATCCTCCAGAATGCGCAGAACCCACCAAGGCAGAGAAGAAACTTTGTCACATACTATTAATTGTTATTAAAAGGGTGAAGCCAGGATTCTGAAGCTCAAATCCATTTGGTCATGGGAGGCTAGATCCACAAAGGGAACTTAAACTCAGAGTTGCAACACTTAGTATCTAGGTGCTGTGATCCCAATGGAATCCACAGCCATGAATTAGCGGTCCAGGTTCCCTCTACAGTGCATACAGAGAATAAGGCACCTAATAATGCGATTCACAAAAGTCAGTTCACTGAATAGGGAGTGCATAAACTAGCCAGTAGTTGATACTGAGGAGAGGGGTGTGGCCTAAGCCCCACATCTCAAAGGGAGTTAGGTGCCTAATTCTGATGTAGAGAGAGGTGCCTTAAGCTACTCAGGATTCACAGCTGTGACCCCTCATCTGGAGGTAGGTGCCCAAGCCAGCTCTTCCCTTTCTTGCAAAACACCAACGAGGAAGAGGTGGTAGAGGTACTGGCACATTAAATTGCGAAAAACAGAAAATGAAATCTAAGATAATGATCTCTCTGTAAACTCTATTTTCAGTGCTTACAACTTCTGTTGGGCACTTCTTACTCCTGCCTCTGCTAATTTCCTTGGCTGTAAGTGTATGTCTACACTTAGAGCTGGGGGTGTGATTCCCAGCTGGTGTAGACATACTCACGATAGCTCTTACTGAGCTAGGGTGATAAGATAGTACTGAAGCAAGTGTAGTACAGGCAGCCGTGAGCAGCGGCATGAGCTAGTCATGCTGAGTACAAGCCCACTTGAACCTCATGGGTGTGTGCTTCTCACAGGTAGCCTGTGCCACCACTTGCTGCCCATGCTACCCCAGCTATGCTACTATTTTTAGCACACTAGTTCAATGAAAGCTAATGTGAAGATGTCTACACAAGGTGGGAATCAACCTCCTAGCTCCAAGTGTAGGAGGTAGCTTAAGGCAGAAAGAGTGTGAGAGAGTTAACTCTTTCCTTTGAAATAATCCCACTTAGCCTGGTTCCCCTATTGGAAACAGGCTTACTTCAACCTTTATTTTCTTTGCTTTCAACTAGTAATCTTTTCAGTTTGAACTAGGTATGAAGAATGCAGCAACTTAAAGATGTACCTTCTGGGTAAAAACAAAATGAAATCCCAGCTTTCAAGTGTGACTGGGATTATTCACACACAAACTACCATAATTACTATACTATACTAATTCTTGAAAAATCAAATAAATCCAGTTTCAGTTAACTCATTGCGGTAACCTTTGTGAAGAAAATAAAACTACAATGGGTCCAAGTTAGTAAACAACTCAGCAGGGATCCCTATTTAAGGAGGGACCTGGTTGCAGGTGCAGCTGCAGCCAGAGGGAGTTCATGGCAGCATGGCTCAATTCTACCAGGAGCCAGAACTTTTGTGGTAGAGCAGAATTACTCTAATCTCTGGTGCCTCTCTTAGGATATACAGGGGTCCTGAATGAGATCTGTGACATATTCCATAGAGGAGTGGGGGGGAGGGATAGCTCAGTGGTTTGAGCATTGGCCTGCTAAACCCAGGCTTGTGAGTTCAATCCTTGAGGGGGCCACTTAGGGATCTGGGGCAAAAATCAGTAATTGGTCCTGCTAGTGAAGGCAGGGGGCTGGACTCGATGACCTTTCAAGGTCCCTTCCAGTTCTAGGAGATAGGATATCTCCATTAATTTAAACCCCGGCAGAAAAATGTGGAAGGGGATCCCCTCTGAAAGGGGATTCTTCAGGAGATTCCCTCATGCTGAGCCCATTCCCCTGGGTTTTAGCCTGTGCAATGAATGGAAAGAGTGATGGAGTTTGAGTATGTTCTCTTTCTGACACAATGCACTCCATAATAGGAATATTGAGTGCACTATTTAGAAAAAAGAAAGATTCACCTTTGGAAAGGCATGACTACACTATAATGTTCAGATTCTTTTCATTAAGAAGGTTATGCACCATTTCCACAACATTTTCACACATTTACTAAGTCTACACTTTTCCCAAAGTAATTATGTTTTGTTGCGATTCATTAAACTCCTATCCCCATTCAAAAAGAATTCCACAATATGGTAATGCAGAGTCAAAGATGGAGGAGGAAAAACATGAATAGTATGTGAATGCACAAAATCCATCATTAAAGAGCAATATTAAAAAAAAAAACAGATAATGAAATTGATTGTCAAGATTACCAAGGGAAGGGGTCTTATTTTCACAAGGGAAGTTACAGCATGTGGTGGCTACTTAAAGCAATTATCCTATATATAAGGAAATGGGATTGTTGTGTTATTCATCCATTGATATTGCATATTGTATGCACACCTTTTGGCTAAAGATAATTGACCAGATTATGGTTTTGGATTAATTTTAATACTTGTTGCTTATAATAGTTTTAATCGGGGAGGTAGGATTCGGCTGTGTGGATATCATTACCAACAGAAAGGCAAAAAGGGAAATATTTGTATTCAACACAAGGGCTGAGAGATTGCACTGGGATGGTGTATCTCAGACAAGCACAATGGCTATAATCCAAAACACAATCGCTAAACAAACTAAAAGAAGTGGTTAGAGGCAAAAAAGGCATCCTTCAAAATTGGAAGTCAAATCCTACCGAGGAAAATAGAAAGGAACATAAACCCTGGCAAGTCAAGTTTATAAGTATAATTAGGCAGGCCAAAAAAGAATTTTAAGAACAACTAGCAAAAGACATAAAAACTTAGAGCAAACATTTTTTTTAAATATATCAGAAGTAGGAAGACTGCCAAACAACCAGTGGGGCCACTGAATGATCAAGGTGCAAAAGGAGTACTCAAGAAAGACAAAGCAGTTGAGGAGAAACTCAGTGATTTCTTTGCATCGATCTGCACTGCAAAGTATATGAGGGAGATGCTCACATTGGAGCCATTCTTTTTAGGTGACAAATCAGTAAAGGAGGTTTTGGAACAAATTGAAAAATTAAACAGTAATAAGTGACCAGGACCAGATGGTATTCATCCAAGATTTGAAATTGCAGAACAACTAACTATGGTATATAACTTATCACTGAAATCAGCCTCTATATAAGATAACTGGATGATAGTTAATGTAACAGCAATTTTTTTGAAAAAAGCTCTAGAGGCAATCCTAGCCATTACAGACCAATATGCCAAACTTCAGTACTAGACAAATTGGTTGAAACTATAGTAAAGAATGGAATTATCAGACACATTGATAAATATAAAATGTTGGCGAAGAGGCAACACAGCTTTTGTGAAGGGAAATCATGCTTCATCAATCTATTAGAATTCTTTTAGGCGGTCAACAAACATACAGGCAAGGGTGATCCAGTGGATATAGTGTGTTTGAACTTTCAGAAAACCTTTGACAAGGTCCCACATCAAAGGCTCTTAAGCAAAGTAAGCAGTTCTGGGATAAGAGGAAAGATCCTCTCATGGATCAGTGACTGGCTAAAAGACAGAAAACAAAGAGTAGGAATAAATGGTCCCTTTTCAGAATGGAGAGAGGTAAATAGCGGGGTCCCCCAAGGATCTGTATTGGGACCAGTGATATTCAACCTACTCAGACTATCTGGAAAAAGGGATCAACAGTGAGATGAACAAGTTTGCAGACAACACAAAATTACTCAATATAGTTAGGTCCACATCTGACTGAGAAGAGTTACAAAGGGATCTCACAAAACTGGGTGACTGGGCTACAAAATGGCAGATGAAATTCAATGTTGATACATGCAAAATAATGCATATTGGAAAACAAATCCCAACTATATATACAAAATGATAGGATCTATATTAACTGTTACCACTCAGGAGATCTTGGAGTCATCATGGGTAAATCTCTAAAAACATCTGGTCAGTGTTCACTGGCAATCAAAAAAGCTAACAAATGTTAGGAATGAATAGGAAATGTATAAATAATAAGACAGAAAATATCATAATGCCTCTATATAAATCCATGGTATGCCCATACCTTGAACACTGTGTGCAGTTTTGGTCGAACCATCTCAAAAAATGTATTAGAACTGGAAAAAGTACAAAGAAGGAAAACAAAAATGATTAGAGGATGGAACCCTGGGTGTCCCTAAGCCTCTGATTGCCAGAAGCTGCAACTGCATGATTGGATGGATCACTCAATAATTGTCCTGTTCCGTTCATTCCCTCTGAAGCTTCTGGCACCGGCCACTGTCAGAGGACAGGATACTGGGCTAGACAGATCACTGGTCTCACCCAATATGGCCATTCTTAAGTACATCAGGAAATGAAAGAGATTTTCATTGACTTAGGGTCAGGCCCAACATCTACCAGAATCCAGGGGAAAGCAGCCACTACACAACCCTTAGAGAGGTTGTAATGCACCCTCCCACTACTTCTGCTAGGACCCATTGGCTGGTATGAATGTACGGTCCTCTTCCTACCTACCCTTGGGAAGCATGGTCTGCTTCTCTAGCCTGAAGTAATCCTTACACTTACAGACTGCCACTTTGTCCACTGCCTGCAATACATGAAACAGGAATGTATGTGTGTGTGTGTGTGTGTGTGTGTTACCTTTTATTCTGCATCCATCTGGGACTGAAAAACGTTGAACCTGCACTGAATATTAGGTAAGTATTTAAATATCCTTCAATTTCTTATACTATTTCTATAAACCGTAGGTTAAATAAATATGTAAGCTTATATATATATTGTAGGTTATTACTGATGAGCTGAGAATTCATCAGATTAAAGCCCTTTCTTAAGAATGAAACTCTTAGGGATAACCTTCCCTCATACTGCTCATCAGCACTGTACAATTTTGAAAAGTTATAAACTGCACATTGATAAAAGCACCATGTAAAGAGATACACACAAGAAGCCAATTCCAGTGCACACCACCTTCCCATTCTGTTGGCCCTGTTCAAAATCCAGAAAAGATGCTAATATATTCTGGAGCACCATCTATTGGCAATGTATCTATTAGCTAACTATTTGCATTTCTAGAGACAGATCTCATTTATCGAGCACTCCCATAAAACACACCAATTTGCCAGCAATGTGACAACTTGGAAGCCATTTGATTGGTTTCCATTAACCTCTTGCCAAAACGTTCAGTTGTTTTACAAAGTGATTATTTTCTTTCCCCCTCTTTCTCTCTCTCTCTAGTCTAATGACCATGCTGCACTTGTGATTTATTTTTTCACCTTCTCTAAGAACCATAAATCTTTCTAAAATAAAAAGGCAGCTTTGTTTCTGGTGCAATACTCATTCTTTTTCATACTCAGCTCTAGTTTCAGGATTCTTATGCTCAGTGTGTAAAATTCAACTCTGTGCAGAGGTCCAGCACAAAGCTTATCCATCACTGAAATCCCATTTAAGCCTCTCTCTGTATTGTCAGCCCATTCTGTACTTTAGAAGGATAATTTTAAACAAACAAGGCAAGAAGAAAAATTATAAGGCTTGAATCACATTTTTTGCCCTGAAGGGAAAAAAAGGTTTTTCTGACTCTCCCCTTGGGATGCCAAGAAGTCCCACATTTTCCCCTTGGTTTGATCACTCTAAGACATCCTTCACTATGGTGAAAGCTCCACATAATGGGCAAGGAATGGATACAGATTTTTCTCAAGGGAAAACTCACTATCGGTGTTGCCTAGTGGTCAGGCGAGGGTGCAGCAAGTTGTCTCCCTCCTTGACGAACTCCCCTTTACAGTTATATCCTGTCTTCTGGGGTCTCTCTTCTTTTTGTGGCTCAGCCCCCATCCCCTAACTGGCTGGGTCACACATCCCTGTCCACTCCTTTCAGGGTATATATACCAAAAGAAAATCAATCACGGAGAAGCATTTCAGCAGCCACAAGGTCTTCAGGGCTTGCGCCTTAGTTTGTGGACTTTGGGTCTAGGCCATTGCACATTCAGGGTTTGTCTAAACAATAATGTAAACCTAAGGTTAGTGGGACTCGAGTCAGGTGACCCACGTCAGGGAACTCTGTGCTTGAGCGTCCACACTGCATTTTAACCCTAGGTTAAGGATTGATTGTCTGACCTATGCTCGAAACTAGGGCTCTGGCATCTACACTGCAGTGCAGTCATAGAGCTGAGTCAAAGTAACCCCATCTCAGAGCACCGCCCCACCCAGTGTCAAGCCCTACAAAGGTGTTGCACTGTGGGAAAACTTTACTGCCCACCCTGTGTCCTAACTGTGACAGTGCCCATAAGTAGCACATGAGCACATAAACTGCATAACTAGCTCCTTTGGTGGCTGTCTCAGTAGAATGAGTGCAGTTTGAGAAGGCTTTATACTGAACTACCATCTACTGGGAATTGGGCTCTCCACCTCTAGGCTGAGTCCCATGGCAGGAAGATGCCCATGTGCACCTGTTCTGAGGATAATGGGGACATCAGTCTCCCGGGATGTCAGACTATTACAATGAAACTTTGCAGTTCTTCATTCTGAAAATGGAGTGTTGGATGAAGGTGGTTTCGTTTGCTTGATTTTTTATTTATTTTTTCTGTTTGTTTTGAAGTTTGGCAAAAAATGTAGATTTCAGAGGATAAACACACACACCCCAGCCTGGGTGCTGCTGGCTGAAGAGAGGTGAAGTGCATCCCCAGGGCTTAGGGTACAGTGCACCCCAGAGCCCCCTGGGGATCCCAGCTCTCTGCCTCTGCCATACCCCAGAAGGCAAGGATAAAAAATCCCTGCGTGGCTGTAGGGAAGTTTTAGGGCCAGCTCCTGCAGAGCATGGACTAAGTGGCTGCCCTGCAGGAAGGAGAAGTGGCAGAGCTCCCAGCTCAGCACAGCCAGGGGAGGGATGATCCCCAACACCCTCTCCGCTCCCCCCTCCCTACAGGGCAGCTGCTTGGTCCACACTATGCTCTCTGGCTCCCTCCACCCTCACTGGGGGTGTATGTGCAGGGATACCCAGGCTGTGTGTACTCTCAGGGTGGCAAGTGTGAACAAGCCCCAAAACTGGGGCTGATTCCCATTTACTGCCCTGACAGCCCAAGTGCTTCTGCACATGCATCCCCAAGAGGGGCAGGGGAAAGCTGGGAGCAAGGGCCAGAGAGCAGAACGGACGGCAAGCAGCTGCCTTGCAGGAAAGGGGAGTGGCAGGGCTCCTGGCTCGGCACAGCTGGGGGATGCCTCCCACCTGTCAGCATTGCTCCCTGCTCTGGGCAAGCTCTGCACAGCAGTGGGGAGGAGACGAAGCTGGAACTGCTGCTACCACGAGAGAGGCAGGAACGGGGAGCATGCTCAGCTAGGCAGTAATGGCGCTTCCAGCCAACTGTGCTGGCTGCCTGCAGTGCTGCTCCTCTGCCACTGGGAACATCCAGAGGACTTCCAGAACCCTAGTCAAGCTGGGGCCCTGGGCACACAGGAAAGCAATTAGGCTCAGAGCCCTAGGTCCCAGCTTAACAGGGGCTCAGACCCTCCAGACCTGCAGAATAACTTTTTCTCCCACAGCAAATTAAAGAACCACAAAGAAAGTTTCTGACCTTCACAATCAATCTCACTAGTCTCTCCTCTGCAAGCTATATCAGGTTTGTGTTGCCAGGTCTCAGGCAATGAGAGTTCCAGGCCTCAGGCAATGAGAACTCCAGGCAGTACTTCCCCAGAGCTCAGAGGAGAGATCTGCTTCCTTTCACCCCCTGCCTTCTCCGAGTGGCTCTGCTTCTCTTTTTGAACCCCACCTCCCGCTTGTGCAGTCTCTGCAGGTGTGTCAGAGCAGCATTGCCTGAACCCGAGCTCCTCCTTAGCCCCTTGTTCTCCAGCGTGGGGAATACAGACATCACAACCACTAATACATCTGGATGAATCCACCAGAGTGGTATCATTAGAAAGCAATTTTCAGTGAAGCCTGCCCTCTGTTGTGCTAAATCGAGAGCTTGCCCTGCTCTGATTTGTTTTATTTTAAAATCTTATTTTTTTTAAGGTTGCCAGTTGTCATTTTCTTTCATTAAAAGGAAGTGTTCTAGCCAACGCTTGTTTAACCGGAGGAAAAACAACTTGAGTTCTTCATACAGAGTAATTCATTATTATTTTCTGGGTATTTAAACAAACTTCAACTGCAATTCTCTTCCACTAAGCCATCACAATAAAAACATTTTAAAAGTCTCATTTCATTATATTTAAACAATAATGCAAGACTAAATTCCTGGGAAAAGGGTGAAATGAGGTTGAATTGCAGTTTGTTAGGAAGGATTGGTTAATGGGCAAATCCTCAAAATTATTTAGTGATTTTATTTAGTACCCATTTTTGGCACCTTATTTTAACTATCCAGATAAGCACCTATTGGAAGTATCCAGCGCTCTTGGCTATACAAAATTTCTTCTTCTGGCCAGGTAAACATAATATGAAAAAAAAATCAGCTGGAATTCTAGCATTCTTCCCCCCCACCAAAAAAAATCATAATAATTCCCCAGGTAATATTCACTAAAAAAAATGAAATTTTAATTTTCATACTAAACTCAGCTTCTTTCAACCTTCAAAAAAGTTTCTTTCAAAAGTGATGGACAAATGTTCAGGTTATTGCTTAACTGTAGCTGAACTGGTTTGCCTATTCCTTTTGATTGTGATACAGATTTTACTGTCAGCAAGCAGAGGTTCTCCCCTGTAGAGATAGCTGATGTTAGGCCTTTCACGTGTCTTGGAGGAAAGCTGTGACAACAGTCAAGGTGACAGTGGCTGCTGAAAGGTACCATCTTTCTGTCAGATACCTCTCTGTTGGAAGTAACATGGACTGTGACCTGTGAGATTCAGGGAAGAAATATCAGGGTAATTTTATTTGTTAATATATGACAGTCCTAATTATTTACTTTGAAAGTTAATAACAAAAAGTTCTGGTGGTAATTAGTACATGTATTAAAAATCATTGTTTTATCTATCTACATATCAGTAAAACACATTGGGATGTGCACCACTAGCCAAGTAACACACTCCCAGGGTGTTTGTATGTGGTTCTTATCCTTTATTGCCAAGAACTTACTTAAATGTTCCATTTATTTTCTCATACAATCGGTCATCGCTCAATCTGGTGGTCACCACTGAGGTAATTCGCTATGACCACAGTCTGGGAGCTGATGTTCTGTTCTCCTCAGAAGAAATTAGTTGGGAGTTTTCCTCTCACAGTCACTGGAAGCCCTCCCCCTCTCAATATGGCCATTTTAAGGCAGCAAAAAAACCTTGCTTAACTTTTTCATAGCTTTGAAAGGTGTGTGTGCACAGTGCAGCCCACCCTACCCCACCTTTCAGTGCCATTTATTGCTGTAAGCTCATCAGCTTCTGGCCAGTGATTTCCCATTTCATGTGATGGGTGTGCTTAGCATCCAGTCCATTTAATCAGTTCTACTGTCCTTCTTGTCAACCTCTAACTTCCAGTAGCCTCCTATTGTTCTTTTCTCTTCTGTATGAACTTAGCATGCCCTACTTAGGGCTTATCTACATGGCCCCACTGTCAGGACTATGGGAGTGTGAATTGCAGCATGCACTAAAGTGTGTTGTAACTGCCCCAT
Organism: Terrapene triunguis; assembly: GCF_002925995.2. Lineage (NCBI taxonomy): Eukaryota > Metazoa > Chordata > Testudines > Emydidae > Terrapene > Terrapene triunguis. The sequence goes on from NW_020664409.1 coordinate 23,086,097, forward strand.
GTAGACCCTGCTAGGGCAAATTTAAAGGTACCTAGTTCGCATTAACATAGTCCTAGCAGTTCAACACAGCAGCACTACAGCAGCAGGGTTTACACGGGGCAGATACAACTTTGATGCACATGTAACAGATATAACAATATTCTGCAGGGTCCTGGACAAACATTAGGGAATTAAGATAAATATTATTTAATTAAGTTTAATACTTTTGGGGTCCATTGTATTAAAAACACAATTGTGTGTATTTTATTGTGAAAGTGTATGTAACTTATCTTGGAGATTGACTAATCCAATCTCTGGGAAGGATTAGGAACCTCCAGCTGAGGCCTAACCAGAGCAGAGTAGAGTGGAAGAATGACTTCTCATGTCTTGCTCACAACACACCTGTTAATATATCCCAGAATCATGTTTGCTTTTTTTGCAACAGCATCACACTGTTGACTCATATTTAGCTTGTGGTCCACTATAACCCCTAGATCCCTTTCTGCCGTACTCCTTCCTAGACAGTCTCTTCCCATTCTGTATGTGTGAAACTGATTTTTTCTTCCTAAGTGGAGCACTTTGCATTTGTCTTTGTTAAACTTCATCCTGTTTAACTCAGACCATTTCTCCAATTTGTCCAGATCATTTTGAATTATGACCCTGTCCTCCAAAACAGTTGCAATCCCTCCCAGTTTGGTATCATCCGCAAACTTAATAAGCGTACTTTCTATGCCAATATCTAAGTTGTTAATGAAGATATTGAACAGAGCCGGTCCCAAAACAGACCGCTGTGGAACCCCACTCATTATGCCTTTCCAGCAGGATTGGGAACCATTAATAACAACTCTCTGAGTACGGTTATCCAGCCAGTTATGCACCCACCTTATAGTAGCCCCATCTAAATTGTATTTGCCTAGTTTATCAATAAGAATATCATGCGAGACCGTATCAAATGCCTTACTAAAATCTAGGTATACCACATCCACAGCTTCTCCCTTATCCACAAGTCTCGTTATCCTATCAAAGAAAGCTATCAGAATGGTTTGACATGATTTGTTCTTTACAAATCCATGCTCGCTGTTCCCTATCACCTTACCACCTTCCAAGTGTTTGCAGATGATTTCCTTAATTACTTGCTCCATTATCTTCCCTGGCACAGAAGTTAAACTAAGTGGTCTGTAGTTTCCTGGGTTGTTTTTATTTCCCTTTTTATAGATAGGCACTATATTTGCCCTTTTCCAGTCTTCTGGAATCTCTCCCGTATCCCATGATTTTCCAAAGATAATAGCTAGAGGCTCAGATACCTCCTCTATTAGCTCCTTGAGTATTCTAGGATGCATTTCATCAGGCCCTGGTGACTTGCAGGCATCTAACTTTTCTAAGTGATTTTTAACTTGTTCTTTTTTTATTTTATCTGCTAAACTTACCCCCTTCCCATTAGCATTCACTAGGTTAGGCATTCCTTCAGACTTCTCGGTGAAGACCGAAACAAAGAAGTCATTAAGCATCTCTGCCATTTCCAAGTTTCCTGTTACTGTTTCTCCCTCTTCACTAAGCAGTGGGCCTACCCTGTCTTTGGTCTTCCTCTTGCTTCTAATGTATTGATAAAAAGTCTTCTTGTTTCCCTTTATTCCTGTAGCTAGTTTGAGCTCATTTTGTGCCTTTGCCTTTCTAATCTTGCCCCTGCATTCCTGTGTTGTTTGCCTATATTCATCCTTTGTAATCTGTCCTAGTTTCCATTTTTTATATGACTCCTTTTTATTTTTTAGATCATGCAAGATCTCGTGGTTAAGCCAAGGTGGTCTTTTGCCACATTTTCTATCTTTCCTAACCAGCGGAATAGCTTGCTTTTGGGCCCTTAATAGTGTCCCTTTGAAAAACTGCCAACTCTATTAAATCCAGAGCAACTGATTGGTCCTCAGATGAAGAGTTAGCAATTAACTAGTTAATGTAAAAAATCCACAGACATGTCCCTACCTTTTTTCAAGGAGGACATGTAAAAGACAGGTCATTTGATCAGGAAATAAAAACAGTCCCATGTGATTTAAGTGAGTAATCTCACAGTGCAAATATCAGATTATCAGTCCCTTCACACTTCAACCACCATTCCAGAGGACATGCTGATGACGGGTTCAGCTCGATAATGATCCAAAGCGGACCGACGCATGTTCATTTTCATCATCTGAGTCAGATGCCATCAGCAGAAGGTTGATTTTCTTTTTTGGTGGTTCAGGTTCTGTAGTTTCCATATCTGAGTGTTGCTCTTTTAAGTCTTCTGAAATCATGCTCCACACCTTGTCCCTCTCAGATTTTGGATGGCACTTCAGATTCTTAAACCTTGGGTCGAGTGCTGTTGCTATTTTTAGAAATCTCACATTGGTACCTTCTTTATGTTTTGTCAAATCTGCTGTGAAAGTGTTCTTAAAATGAACATGTGCTGGTCATCATCTGAGACTGCTATGACATGAAATATATGGCAGAATGCAGGTAAAACAGAACAGGAGACATACAATTCTCCCCCAAGGAGTTCAGTCACAAATGTAATTAATGCATTCTTTTTTTAACGAGTATCATGAGCACGGAAGCGTGTCCTCTGGAATGGTGGCTGAAGAATGAAGGGGTATACAAATGTTAGCATATCTGACATGTAAATACCTTACAACGCTGGCTACAAAAGTGCCATTTGAACGTCTGTTCTCGCTGTCAGGTGACATTGTAAACAAGAAGTGGGCAGCATTATCTCCTGCAAATTTCAACCAAACTTGTTTTACTGAGCGATTGGTTGAAGTAGGATTGAGTAGACTTGTAGGCTCTAAAGTTTTACACAGTTTTATTTTTGAATGCAGGTTTTGTTTGTACATAATTCTACATTTGTAAGTTCAACTTTCATGATAAAGAGATTGCGCTACAGTACTTGTATTAGGTGAATTGAAAAATACTATTTCTTTTGTTTTTTACAGTGCAAATATTTGTAATAAAAAATAAATATAAAGTGAGCACTGTACACTTTGTATTCTGTGTTGTAATTGAAGTCAATATATTTGAAAATGTAGAAAACATCCAAAAATATTTAATACGTTTCAGTTGGTATTCTATTGTTTAACAGTGTGATTAACCAGGATTATTTTTTTTAATCACGATTAATTATTTTGAATTAATTGCGTGAGTTAACTGCAATTAATTGACAGCCCTAATCTCCATTGCTACGATGATCAGTACCTCCTACCACACACCTTTCAAGATTTATGCATCTGACACATGCCTGTCACAACATTTGGTGTACCTCATCCAGTGCATCAAATGCCCAAATAACTATATGGGTCAAATTAGACAATCATAGAAACTATAGAAATGTAGGACAGCAAGGGAGCTTGATAGGTCATATAGTCCAGTCTCCTGCACTGAGACAGGACTAAGTATTATCTAGACCAGTGTTTCTCAAACTTGGGACGCCGCTTGTGTAGGGAAAGCCCCTGGCAGGCCAGGCCGGTTTGTTTACCTGCCCTGTCCGCAGGTTTGGCCGATCGCGGCTCCCACTGGCCACGGTTTGCTGCTCCCGGCCAATGGGGGCTGCGGGAAGTGGCGCAGGCCGAGGGACATACTGGCCGCCGCTTCCAGCAGCTCCCATTGGTGTGGAGCAGCAAACCGCGTCCAGTGGGAGCCGCAATTGGCCGAACCTGCGGACGGGGCAGGTAAACAAACCAGCCCAGCCCGCCAGGGGCTTTCCCTACACAGGCGGTGTCCCAAGTTTGTGAAACACTAATCTAGACCATCCCTGAAAGCTGTTTGTCTAACCTGTCCTTAAAAACGTAATATGAATGACATTCCACAATATTTGGTTCCAATGATTAACAATAAGGACGTTTTGCCTAATGTCTAACCTTTATCTCCCTTGCTGCAGTTTAAGAACATTACTTCTTGTCCTGTCCTCAGTGGTTAAGAAGTACAATTTATCACGCTCCTCTTTATAACGTACTTGAAGACTGTTATATTCCCCCTTCGGTCTTCTCTTATTCTGACTAAACAAATCCAATATTTTCAATCCTTCCCTTGTTGGTCATGTTTTCTAGACCTCTAATAATTTTTGTTGCTCTCCTCTGGACTGTCTTCAATTTGCCCACATCTTTCCTGAAGTGTGGTTCCCAGAACTGGACACAGTACTCCAGTTGAGGCCTTATCTGTGCTCACAGCATTCCTGGTATAACATCCTAGAATGATGTTCGCCTTTTTGTGTGTGTGTGGCAAGTGTGACATTGTTGACTCATGTTTAGTTTAGTTTTTGATCCACTATAACCCCAGATACAGTGACCAGATAGTACATGTGAAAAATGTGGACAGGCCATGAGGGGTAATAAGCACCTATACAAGACAAAGTCCCAAATATCGGGACTGTCCCTATAAAATTGGGACATCTGGTCACCCGACCCCCACATCCTGTTCTGCAGTACTCCTTCCTAGGCATCATTTCCTATTTTATATTGGTGCAATTGATTATTCCTTCCTAAGTATAGTACTTTGTACTTGTCCTTACTGAATTTCATCTTATTTATTTCAAACCATTTCTCAAGTTTAAGATCATTTTGAATTCTAATCCTGTCCTCCAAAGCACTTGCAACCCTTCCAAACTTGGCATTATCCACAGGATCTATGAGTGTACTCTGTCATTATCCAAATCATTGATGCAGGTATTGAATTAAACTAGACACAATCACCTTGACTGTGAATCATTAATAACTACTCTGAGTACAGTTTTCCAACCAGCTGTGCCACCCACATTATTGTAGGTTCATCTAGGCTGTATTTCCCTAGTTTGTTTATGAGAAGTTCAAGTGAGACAGTATCAAAAACCTTTCTAAAGTTGAGATATATCACATCTATTGCTTCCTCCCCCCCCACCCATCCACAAGGCTTGTTACCCTTGTCAAAGAAGGATATTAGGTTGGTTTGACATGATTTGTTCTTGACAAAACCATGTTGACTGTTACTCATCACCTTATCTTCTAGGTTATTACAAATTGATTGATTATTTGCTCCATTATGTTTATGGGTCCCAATAATTCCCTGGGTTGCCCTTATTCCCCTTTCTATAGATAGGGTATGAGATTTGCCCTTTTTCAGTTCTCTGGTATCTCTCCTGTCCTCCACAATTTCTCAAAGATAATCAGTAATGGCTCAGAGATCTCTTCAGCCAGGTCATTAAGTATTCTAGGAAGTATTTAATCAGGCCCTGCCGAGCTGAACACATCTAACTTGTCTAAGTAATTCTTAAATTGTTCCTGCCCTATCTCAGCTTCAGATTCTACCCCTTTTACACTGATGTTCACTGCACTATCATCTGATCACTGCTAAGGTTTTTGGTGAAAACTGAAACAAAAAAAGGCATTTAACACTTTGGCCATTGCTATGTTTTCTGTTATCGTCTTTCTCTCCTCATACTAATGGCCTACCCTGCCCTTGGTCTTCTTCTTGCTTCTAATGTATTTGTAAAATGTTTTCATGTTACATTTTATGTCCCTAGCTAATTTTATCTCATATGTCCCTAGCTAATTTAATCACCTTTCTAATTTTGTCCCTACATGCTTGAGGTGGTGGGTTTCTTTATATTCATCCTTCATAATTTGACCTAGTTTCAATTTTTTTGTATAACTCTTTTTTGTATTTCAGGTGGTTGAAGATCTCCTGGTGAAGCCAGGGTGGTCTCTTACCATATAACCTATCTTTCTTACACATTGGGATAGTTTGCTTTTATTCCCTTAATAATATGTTTCTTTAAAAAATGCCAACTCTCCAGAACTTTTTTCTTTAGACTTGATTCACACAGGAACTTACCAATTCTCTGAGTTTTCTAAAGTCTGCATCCATGAAGTCCATTGTCTGTATTCTGCGGTTTTCCCTCTTACCATACCTTAGCATCATTAATACTATCATTTCATGATCACTTTCACCCAAGCTGCCTTCCACCCTCAAATTCTCAACTAGTTCCTCCTTTTTGTCAGAATCAAATCTAGAAGAGCCTCACCCATAGGCACTTTCTCCATCATCTGTAATAAAAAAAGTTATCTCCAATGCATTCCAAGAGCTGGTTTGGATAATCTACCCTGCCGTATCAGCTGTCTGTGTAGTTAAAATATCCTATCAACACCAAGTCCCGTGCTTTGGATGATTTTGTTAGTTGATTTAAGAAAAGCCTCATGCTCCTCATCTTCCTGGTTAGATGCTTTACAGTAGACCCCTACCATGACATGAATATATTTCCAAATGTAGAAAACATAGAAAAACATGCATAATAAATTGAAGTTGGTATTCTATTATTGTTTAATAGTACAATTAAAACTGATTAATCACTACTATATTTTTAATCTCGCAATTAAGTGCAATTATTTTTTTTAATCATTTGACATCCCAAATTATATTCTCTTATATTCTCTTTTATGGTAGACTAGGGTTTGTTTTGGTTTCTTTTTTGTGAAAACTAAGGGTCAAAATTAGCTTTAGTAGTCAGTTACAAGGAGGATAAAATGAGTCAGTTCATAAAGTGTCAGAAAACATGAGACAAGACATAAAGCTATACTATGGATATGGTTTCCTCACAGTACCATTTCTGTTCAGAAATAAGGAAAAGATTCAGTAAAGTCATTGCTGGAGAGCAAAACACAGACTGCTGAAACCCTCTCATCTTTTATATAATTTTTGTGACTGCTCTAAATTTATCATTTGCTTCCTGATTACTCTCTAAACAGACGGCATGTCCCTTTCACTTGTGAAATACTCTCATGCAAGATGAATTACCTTCTTACCACTTCAGTTACATGCCAAGAAGTACTTTATTTTTCCACTAGAAAATAGAAAATAATAAGCTTGTATTTTACTTGCTGGATCCTTCAGCATTTTAATTCTGGACTCTCGGTGAACTTCAGAGGGGCCTTATGATGTTTAGCACAAAAGTGCCTGTGTTCATAGTTTTACTCCCGGCACTGAAAATAGCACGCAGTAAGCAGTGACATACTGTGAGTTTTCAAAACTAAAAGCACAAGTGTCTTTTACTGGCAGGAAGCTGTAACTTCTCAAATTTTCTGAGGAGGAGGCTGAGAAGTTAAAAAAGAACTCCTTCCTTTTCTCCATCAGATGTTTAAACTGATTTTATACTACCCATTCCTTTAAGGGTAGGAGGGCCCGGAGGTCTCACAGGTAAGTTTGTGATATTTTTTTCTTCATTATCTGTACCAATCAAATAAAAAAGGTTCAACTGGGTGCCTCTAGTATACATTTGAAAGACCTATAAAGGCAAAACCAGAAGCCACTCAAAAACCCGTCAGTAGCAGGGCTCTGCTTCGGTACTGTTTTCTCAAAACATACTCGAAATCTTGTAATTGTTGGAAACTTGACTTTATTTACTCTGATTCACCTGATTGAGTCATCTACTACACTTGTTTTGTGTACCTTGCATGTTAGAATTCTCCTGCTGATTATCAATCTGTGTTCCTGCAAGGCATCCTCTCCTGACAATTTATGAAAACATCATCTACTCCATAGTCATCCAGGAGATTTTCATTTAATGTGTTCACAATTTTTGTGACCCTATAGAGATGAGAGAAAAGCTTCCTGTTGTCTTGCAGAAAGACTGAGAAGTGTTATCGATTCCACAATTCAGCATCCTATTGCAGCAATAAGAAACTTTTTAGTTTCTTATGCTGTACATGCACATATCTGATCCTATTTCACTTTATAATCCTATATCTGACAATCAGAATGCCTTTCAGGCTGCAGAAAGTTATTCCTGTGCTTTTATTAGATCTCACATGTAAAATGGTGCTTGCCAGAAAAATAAGATTTTTCAAACATTAGTGCAGTATACCATAAATATATTCTAACTGAGCTTTCCTTTGTAAATCTGCTATTAGCCAGGAGAAGTAAAATTTCCAAGAATATTGGTGGGGTATTTTGTTTTTCTTTCATGTACAACATTTCTGAGATTAGACTGGACTAAAGAAAACAATCAGAAAAAAAGAGGTATTTAATAGATGAAAATTTATCATTTCAATACAAAATGTATACCAGTGTATTGAACTTTAAACATCCTTGTTCTATGAAACAGATATGGGTGATTATTTCACCGCTGTAATATATGGTAACTTGGAGACAAATTCTGCTCTCATATACAAAAATTCACTTAGTTTCAGTGAAATCATTTAAGATGCACACTAGTATAACTAAATACAGAATTTGGTCTGTGCACTCAATCAACTATGATTGCAGAGATGTATTTTAAAAAGTTTGGCATATCTCTGTTGAACGTGATTGAACCAGACAGATATTGTGGTGTATGTGTGCCAATAGAGCTCTGTTTTTATTGCCTTTTCTGACATTAATTAATTCATCAGAATTATGATCAAATAATGAACAATGAAATCCATGCATGGAGACATTTTTAATTAAGGGAGGAGTGGAAAGAGTTTAATATCACTTGGGGTATCACAATACACTGAGGAGAGCCATACATAATAGAACAGGATAAAACAAATCAGTACATTTGGATTACTATTAGAGCTGCAATTTAAACTATTTTTAGCTATGTCAGATATTCTATGAAATGCTAGTATTGATTTCATATCTGCGCAGACCAATGTTTAGAGTTTTCAGAAATTATCTCACAATAATGACTTCCTATTTCAGTGACTACCACTCAGATCAATAAATTCTCAGTAAATATTGACCAAGATCAATAAATCTTGATATTCACTTATATTCAATAAAAAGTCAATGTATGTTATGTTTAATAGTTGGAGCTGGATTGATGCCTATAGTTAAGGTTGCTGATCACTTTTCATTTTAATGCTGTGCTTTCAGTTGCATGTAACTTTAATAAATTTTAACTATTTGGGCTGACATTTTCCACGTGTAGTCTTTATCTCAAGTTCAATTTTACTTTATTTTATTAGGTTTGATCAAAAAATGTTTGGCCATTACCAAGAATGTGATTAGTGCAATATAAGGAGTTTTGCAAACCTCTTTAGAGCCTATGTGGTTTGAAGCAGGAATTTGAAATTTACAAGGGGGCAATGCTGAGACTGGAGAGATTCATTCTGTCCCCAAGAAAGACCATGGAGATCTGGCAGGGTTATATGCCACAGAAAATCTCATTTCCACATGTGCAGTAGAGCTTGTTCCACACCTGTCCCTTCATTTTGTGAATGTTACAACTGCACTGCACCTTGTTCCCAGACCCCACGGAGCCTCCCTTAGTGAATACCTACACTACACAAAGCTAGAGCTCTAGCCAGGAGGACAATTCAACCAAATATTATCTCCTTCTCCACTTACTGCTATTCCCCCAACACCTTTATCCCAAGAAAATAATCTTTGGCCTAGAAGAAGATGCACTGGACTTGGAGCCAAGAACCCAGGTTACTAGCATTAATCACAACCCTTATTACTGGATAGGGCCTCATGCCCCTATATTAGGAATAACATCACATTCCCCATTTTACAGAGAAAGTAGCTGAGAATTAGAGAGCTTGCAGAAGATCTTGCACTGGACAGAACTGGAAATACAACCCAAGTTTCTAATATGGCAGACTTATATGTCATTCCTTTAAACATATTGCCTATAGGAATGAATATGAGAAATATATGCAATTAGCTATGGTGTCTTTAAAAGGGGGTTACTCCTGCATACTTCCTTTGAAAGACACAAATGAATAAGGCCTGAGTAAATGAATGCTTTCTGTTAATGAAGCTTATAAAACCCATAACTCTCACTCTATGCTCTAACCACCATATCACTTTTTAGGCACCAGGAATAGAATCCAGGAATCCAGATTCTCAGCATTGTGCTGGTGTCTAGCGAACAACTGTGTGACCAACTGGCAAAATATGTGTCATTTCCCCTTCAAATGACTGATGTACACAGATCATAACATCCTATTTCTATCAGTTGATTGAGTTATTACTCATTTAGGTCAAGGGGTAAATCAAACCCTGCTAATGACCCATGTGGGAAGTTGTTACCAACTGATTTTTTTTCTTTTATTTTTAAATCGCATACGAAATTTTAAAAATCTGCATTTTTTTTTGGTTTGTCTTTAAGGATTCAAAATCAAGTTAAGAAATGCCAAAGGTTGCCCAAACAACCTCAATTCTGCCCCCTTGTACATTATGATACAATCTTTAATTATTTGCTTACAAACTCTTTTTGCAGAGGCAACTTTAATTTTGCCATTTTCTCACTTTTGAATGTTTGACGTTGTAACTTAACAATGTTTTTGTGTTTGGGGTTTTGTGTTTGGTATGGAATTATTGCATGCTATAAGTCAAATCCAATTCCCATTAAAGTCAATAGAAGCACAATATTTGACTTTGGTGTGAAGAAGCGTTAGCCCTATGCATTTATTATTAGGATAATTCAATTCTATCAAGGCTAAAATTCCTCTGCTAAATCATCTTTGTTCTATTGTTTCCTAATTCCCTTAAGGAACAGCTCACTTCCTGCTGCTCTGGGTAAATAAGATAAGAACATAAGAACAGCCATACTGGGTCAGACCAAAGGTCCATCTAGCCCAGTATCCTGTCTTCCGACAGTGGCCAATGCCAGGTGCCCCAGAGGGAACGAACAGAACAGGTGGTAATCAAGTGATCCATCCCCTGTCGCCCATTCCCAGCTTCTAGCAAACAGAGGCTAGGGACACCATCCTTGCCCATTCTGGCTAATAGCCATTGATGGACTTATCCTCCATGAACTTATCTAGTTCTTTTTGAACTCTGTTATAGTCTTGGCCTTTACACCATCATCTGGCAAGGAGTTCCACAGGTCGACTGTGCGTTGTGTGAAAAATTACTTCCTTTTGTTTGTTTTAAACCTGCTGCCTATTAATTTCATTTGGTGATCCCTAGTTCTTATGTTATGAGAAGGAGTAAATAACACTTCCTTATTTACTTTCTCCATACCAGTTGTGATTTTATATACCTCTATCATATCCCCCCTTAGTCATCTTTTTTCAAAGCTGAAAAGTCCCAGTTTTATTAATCTCTCCTCGTATGGCAGATGCTCCATACCCCTGATAATTTTTGTTGCCCTTTTCTGAATCTTTTCCAAGTCCAATATATATTTTTTGAGATGAGGTCACCACATCTGCACACAGTATTCAAGATATGGGCATAACAGGGATTTATATAGAGGCAATATGATATTTTCTGTCTTATTATCTATTCCTTTCTTAATAATTCCCAACATTCTGTTTGTTTTTTTGACTTCCACTGCACATTGAGTGGATGTTTTCAGAGAACTATCCATAATGACTCCAAGATCTCTTTCTTGAGTGATAACAGCTAATTTAGACCCCTCATTTTATATGTATAATTGGGATTATGTTTTCCAATGTGCATTACTTTGCATTTATCAACACTGAATTTCATTTGCCATTTTGTTGCCCAGTCACCCAGTTTTGAGAGATCCTTTTGTAGCTCTTTGCAATCTGTCTGGGACTTAACTATCTTGAGTAGGTTTGTATCATCTGCAAATTTTGCCACCTCACTCTTTACCCCTTTTTTCCAGATTATTTATGAATATGTTGAATAGGACTGTGCCCAGTACAGAGCCGTGGGGGACACCTCTCTCCATTCTGAAAACTGACCATTTATTCCTACCCTTTGTTTCCATCTTTTAACCAGTTACCAATCCCTGAGCGGACCTTCCCTCTTATCCCATGACAGCTTACTTTGCTTAAGAGCCTTTGGTGAGGGACCTTGTCAAAGGCTTTCTGAAAATCTAAGTACACTATATCCACTGGATCCCCCTTGTCCACATGCTTGTTGACCCCCTTTAGCATTCTAGTAGATTGGTGAGGCATGATTTCCCTTTACAAAAACCATGTTGACTATTCCCTAACAAATTATGTTCATCTATGGGTCTGACAATTTTGTTCTTTACCATAGTTTCAACCAGTTTGCCTGGTACTGAAGTCAGGCTTACCGGCCTGTAATTGTCTGGGTCACCTCTGGAGCCCTTTTTAAAAACTGGCAGCACATTAGCTATCCTCCAGTCATTTGGTTCAGAAGCTGATTTAAATGATCGGTTACAGACTACAGTTTGTAGTCCTGAAATTTCACATTTGAGTTCCTTCAGAACGCTTGGATGAATACCATCTGGTCCTGCTGACTTACTGTTTAGTTTATCAATTTGTTCCAAAACCTCCTCTAATGACACCTCAATCTGGGACCGTTCCTCAGATTTGTCACCTAAAAAGAATGGCTCAGGCTTGGGAACCTCCCTCACATCCTCAACTGTAAAGACTCATGCAAGGAATTCATTTAGTTTCTCCACCTTATCATCCTTATCATCGAGTGCTCCTTTAGCATCTCGATTGTCCAGTGATCCCACTGGTTGTTTAGCAGGCTTCCTGCTTCTGATGTACTGAAAAAAAACCTTGCTATTACTTTTTGAGTCTTTGGCTAGCTGTTCTTCAAATTCTTTTTTGGCCTTCCTAATTATATTTTTACACTTCATTTGGCAGAGTTTATGCTCCTTTCTATTTTCCTCACTAGGATTTAACTTCCACTTTTTAAAGGATGCATTTTTGCCTCTCACTGCTTCTTTTACTTTGTTGTTTAGCCATGGTGGCTCTTTTTTGGTTCTCTTACTATGTTTTTTAATTTGGGGTATACATTTAAGTTAAGCCTCTATTATGGTGTCTTTAAAACGTTTCCATGCAGTTTGCAGAGATTTTACTTTTGGTGCGGATAACAATTGTAAGTCCTTTTACCTTGAAGTTAGATTCCTCATGGTCATTTCAACTGAACATTTTATTCCTACAAATGTATTAAAAACGAGTAACAACCCTAAATGTAAAATGGCACTGTAACCTTTTTCCCCTCAGTCATATAGATTGTATAGACCATATTTAATTTATTTATTCACTGCAGGTATTTATATAGCACCTACCACCATACAATCTGCAGTCTTTAAATCCTCTAGACTGCAAGGAACAAAACTGCACAAGTATAGCATAGGGTGCCAGCACACCTTTCCAACACAGCCACTTTACAGAATGGAGATTGGAAAATGTGAAGGGAATTAATCGTTGGAACAGCTTAGCTAAGGATGTGGTGGATTCTCCATCACTTGCAGTGTTTAAGTCAAGGCTGAATGTCTTTCTAAAAGAGATGCTATATTTGAAACAGAAGTTATGGATTTGATGGGGAAATTATTGGGTGATGTTCTTTGATCTTTGTTTTGCAGATTAGATCATCATTATGGTCCCTTCTGGCCTTAAAAAAAAAAATAAAACTATGAGTCTATGGAAATCCTGCCAATACATCGAATTCCAGGGATACTAGTAGAAGTTCGCATTGAAGTCAGTAGCAAAACTGAGTTCAGTAGTAACAGGATTGATCCCTAAAAAATACCACTAGAAACTTTAACATGGTTATTCACAAAACAGCAAAAAGAGTTCCCTTTTGAATGTTGAAAGATGAAGAGTTTTCATTTTACCTCTTCTGACACTATGAAATTGATTCAGCTATAATATGTCTTCTAGGCCTGTGGAAAATTGAACTCTTTTCCCAGAGTGTTAGAACACTAGAAATGGCCACAATCTCTTTATACAAAATGACTCTTTACTTGGAGGAGATAGAAAACATTATCAATTAAAGTACCAACATTTTTTCAATGACTGGATTTCTGCTGCTGCTTCTGCTGCTTTTAAGTTCTTATACTTTCTTTCTGTTGAATTCTCAATAATGCTTTAAAATAAGGCTCCCAACATTTCTTATTAAGGCCCACTTGTAGCATACATAATTTCATGTTTTCAAAAATTCCATATTAGTGATTGAGGGCTAAATTGTGGCTTTGACTCCAAGCTCCACAAGAAGCAGTCCAGGTACCAACTTGTGACACAGTCTAGTTCCAAGTCCCCCCCCCCCACGCACTTTAGCATGCATGAGGTGTGGGGAAGTAATCTGTACTAGTCCTCCTAGTGCAGATTATATTCCCATAATGGCAGCATGTTGCGAGGCAGTGCTAAAGGTTCCACCCACTCCCTGTCCAGTGGCAGAGGTTACACTTAGAATAATAGAAGGTCAGGGTTGGAAGGGACCTCAGGAGGTCATCTAGTCCAACCCCCTGCTCAAAGTAGGACCAATCCCCAGACAGATTTTTGCCCCAGATCCCTAAATGGCCCGCTCAAGGATTGAGCTCACAACCCTCGGTTTAGCAGGCCAATGCTCAAATCACTGAGCTATCCCTTCCTTCCTTCCACCCTCCTTAAACTCTTAACACTCACCAGTGAAACCATGTTAGCTAGGCCATATTTTGGCCCTACGGGTAACCCCCTAAGGTGGGCAAGCTAGCATTGTTTATTTCATTCATGGTATTCCATGGTATAGCTCTGGAAAATTAAAAGAGTTCCAAACAAATTAAGAAGATGATAACCAGTCTACATAAAGAAAATATGGGTGAGTGTATCTGTTTTCCCCCCAACAACAAATGTAACATATAAATTGAATTGGTTTCAAAAGGCCAGATCGTTAGATAGCTGATGTGCAGGGTTATTTTCATAAAGAAACTGACCCATGAAATATATAAAAAGCATTTGGAAATGTCACATGGAGATAGACTGTGATGATGGTTCAACTTTTCATGTGTGCATTTGAGAAATATGCTAATGCTATAAAATAAGGACTTTTTGAACAGCATAAGATAAGTAGTGCTTTGTGTATAAAATATTATGCTTTTCAGTTCCTTAGCTCAGTCTTTAATCATTTAGTTTTCCTTTTGTGAAAAGCTTTTCTCCTTTGAAAGCTTAAGGGAAAATGAGACATGAACCTGATGTACAGTTATATAAAAATAGGGAATATTGTAAGAAAGGTATATACAAATATGATAATAGATAGTGGTGTTCTAAGCTGCATGTAACCATATCTTTAATGGAAGCTCAGTGAACCCTGAGATGCTTATCCGGGGGGTCAGGTTGCGAGCCCTTTTTTCACATTTGTGAGCAGTTACTTACCTAAGTTGTTCTGTTACTGTCAATGGGACTATCTTTGCAAGTAACTGCTCACTCTTAGGAATAATGTGGTGGCAGTTTGATCCCAGTTAGCAAACTGTTTACACTTGGACAATACTAGAGGTCTCATAATTTATAGAAAACCCCTCCACTTATTTTCCCCAAGTCTTTCCAGGTACATTGCATATATTTTTGACCTGAATTATTTTACTTATACAAAATATATGACTGGAACAACTAAGCAATAATGTATATTGCTTAATGTATATAATAACACAGCTGTAACATCACTATGTAAACTGAGGCAAGAGGCATTTTTACAGCAACTCTTACATCTCCATGAAAAATTTCCAGTGCTCTCTAGCAATAGTAGGAGTTCCCTGAACCAGCAATTTCCCATTCAGACCTAAGAATATAATGGAATTTTAAAGAACGTCACTGCACCGAGGGATTTTAAGTGACATTTCCAATTACATTTGTGTCCTTGGTTTAATCCCACAGTCTGAAATTAAGCTGAAGGCAATATGTTTTTTCCCCCAGCAAATAAAACAGTTCATCCTGGAGATAAGAGAGAATATAAAGTGAGGTCTCACACCACGTGAGATACAGCATTTGCAAGTATTGGGCTTGCAGGATATATGAAGTGTCCAAGGAATCTTTAAAATAATGTCTCGATACACATAATACAAACTGGACATGAAAATAATGTGGAAGTGTGAATAACTGTCAAGTTGCCATAAACTATGGATTCTTACTTTTCTTATCAGCTATAGTTTGGATCAGATAGTCTCTCCAAAATGACAGCAGGTTTTCAACCAAAGAAACAATGTCTCTTACCTGTTTAAGTCCGTTTTGTTCCAAACCAAAACAAGGCAACACAAAGTGTTGCATTAAAAAAATATGTATAGTCTATATCGCTCTGGGGTCCAATTTAGTTAATCATAAATGTTCAAATACAAATGTCAAAGTAGCAAGTATACACTTTACATAGAGATAGCTGTGACTAAATTATCTGCTGGCCCAACTCCAGTGACTTCATGAAGATAATTTGATAACTGAATTTTGGAAAGCAAGAATTTTTATGGTGAGGAACTTTGTGTTAAGGATACATTGTTGAATTTTTTGGATATTTCCATATATACCCCTGCAAAAGGAGGGATATATTTCCTTTCACATAGTCCTGATCTTGGGGACTGCTGGGGCAGGGGGTTGAACTAACCACCAGCACAAGTCTGAGCACCAAGTTCCCAAAGCATTACAATCTGCTGTGATTCACTGGAAATATTGCACTAAACAGGCATGAGGCACTAACATAATAAACTCAAAAATAAGAACATGAAAAGACAGAGACTTAAAGGATTTTTAGTCTTGTCCAAAAAGACATTTTTCAATTCTTGTGATAATTGAGAAAAGTGAAGTGTTGATTTTTTTAGTTTCAATTCAGGAAAAAACATCCAAGAGATCAGCTGTTTATCCCAATCTTATCTGAACATCTTCAGTTTTAAAACTGAGCTAGAAATCTTCTGAGAACAGGCTTCATAGAGGAATTTCCATTGATTTCAGCCAACTGGAAATGCTGCGATTCTTTCATTGTAGCACTATCCCAGTTGATACTAGACCAAACTAGGAAATAATGTAGCCAACACAATATATATATATATATATATATATATATATATATTTTAATCACCAAACATTCTCCCAAGCTGGAAAAAAAAAATTGGATTTGGGTAACATTTTTGTCCCATTCTTATTTGTCTGAACAGATTCATCCATCTTTACCTGAGATAGTTTATACCATATATATATATATGGAACACCCAGGCTTAAACTTTAATTTAACAGTAACATTCTTTAAAAAGATGGTCTTCTTTAATATTATTATAAACACTGAGGTAAGTGGGACTACTTAAAAGAATAAAAAGATATGCAGTTTGAGGAAGGAGATCGGAATCAGATGTTAAAAAAATATTTGAGTCATTTAAAGTAGGACTGGATAAAGCACTAGGTAATATAATGGAGGAAATCTTTCACTAGCATGGGGATAGACTAGATGACTATTTAAGTATTTATCCAGAGATGAACAATGCTGGGGGGGGGAGGGGGGAGAGAGAAAATATGACTCTGCGGTCCAATGGTTAGAGTACCCTCCTGGGAGATGGGAGACCCTGGGCCCAGTCCCTCTGTTCCAGTCACTCTTTCATTATTTATCCACAGTGGAACACCTTCAGCAGGGGAACCCCAGCTCAGAATATCCCATAACTCAATGCTTAGAGTACCCCTTGGAGAGGTGGTTCAATTCTTTTTTCCCCTTCTGGCAGAGAAGGGGGAATTGAACCTAGATCTCATTTCCACCATCCATAAAATTATTTGAATATTGTGTTCTGGAAAATCCTATTTGATATCTGATCTTTAGGTATCAGTTATTTGATTGCCAGTATTTTGGCATAATTAGCATAAATATTGGCAAGAAGGGAAAGGAGGGGTGCAAAGTTGGCATAAAGCTCATATTTTTGCTTGACTGATCTTGGGCTGGGTGGATGCAGACACAGTGTCTGTAGTCTGCTCTACTTTATACCATCTATCCAAGTGCTCAAACGAGATATATGTCAGCTAGACAGAAAGCCCCTACAATAGTACTGGGGGCATAAAGGCTGGCTTAGGAGCATTCCTGTACCACCTAAGAAGCTTCTTACATTGGGGTGATCAGTCTGAGACTATTTGCACCAGATGTAGGGGTATTTTTTGCAAGCTAGATTTTTTTGCAGTACAGAAGCTGGGCCCTTTTGTAGAGGTTGGCAGATGACAAGCATAAGATTTTTTCCTGAAGAATGAACACGGACTACGTAAATATAATGTATAATTTTCCTCTCCAAGATTGTGCATTTCAGTCATCATGTCTGGGTATCTCTATTCACATTTCCTCTCCCCTGCATATGTTAGTTTATATCAGACTTTGTTTTGTTTTAAGTCAGATAAACAATTAAATTCCTTACCCCAAAAATCCTTAACAAACAGGACAAGGTTAACAAAACGGTATTAGCGAACTCTTATATTCATGTACCTACTCCATATTGTATGCCTATTACAGCCTGTAGCATAGTGGCCAATTACTGAGCATCCCCTCATGGCCAAGCGTACCTCTGCAGTGCCCTACCTTCCCCGGGCTCCTTAAACAAATTCTACACAGTCCAAAGGAAAACTAAAACTTTCCCTACTTGGGTTCAATTTATTCAGTCCTCAGGTACACACTGGCCCTTCAGGCTCCTGTCCCATGTCTTTCTGCCTTAGGCAGGGGTGTGTATAAGGCTGTTCCAAGCCCTCTTTCCCAAAGGTGGGTCACAGCTCAATGTCTTGCCCCGTGAAGCTGCTTCTTCAAACCAGCTACCGCCTTTCAGGCTTGTTTCCTGAGCTTTCCCAACTTCCTGCCTCCTACAGTCTCAGCTACTCTCTCATCCACACCCTTCCCTGCAACTGCCTTTTATATAATCAGGTCATAGCTTTCAGGTTGGGCTCATCTTGTAATGAGGGTTGGTTTAGCCTGAAGCTCTCCAGTCCACTGGCAAGCCACATTGTTACAGAACCCACTTGGCAGATTGTCCATTCCCAGTGTCTTTCTGTTCTCTTAATATGTACTGTAAATGGTATCTCACTGTTCCTTTCCACTGAAACAATTTTAAGAGCCTCTTAGCAATCAGTATGTCTCTGTCTTCCATATTCAGAAAGACCATTTTAATCTGTTTTAAAGGCATGGCAAAAAAGCATGATATGAGAGAGGAACAATGATCTCTTGGGTAGTGCACTAGCCTGGATTTGGGAGACCTGGGTTCAAGTCCCTGATCCACCACAGATTCCCCGTGTGCATGGGCACCAGGTTTGTATAATTTTTGGTGGTGCCCAAGCAGTGCCATCCTGTCCATAGGACAAACCAGAGCAACTGCCCCAGTTGTGCTTTGGGGGCCCCTGCACTTCAGGGGGATGCTGGGTTCAGGGCAGCCTCAGGCGTTAGCGGGGGGCCTGGCACCAGCAGCAGTGAGCAACCCAGCCCCAACCCACTCCACTCCTCCCCCAAACTCCCACCCCTGAGCAACGCCAGGAGCCGGTGGGGCGGAGCAGAGTGGGCTGGGGCCAGGTCACTTGCTGCTGCTGGCACCGGGCCCCCCTGCTAGCTCCTAAGGCCACCCTGGAGCCTGCGTCCCCCTGAAGCGCAGGGCAGGGATAGGCACCACCATGTTGCACAACGGACACTTGACAAAATTACCGGACCTAGTGACGGACATTGTGTGTTAGGGGGGTATTATGTCATTCAGTCATTCAACCTGTAAAATAGCACTCAATTTTCCACACTGACCCCCCCCCCAAAATAGTAACCTATCTAATAATAATCATTAGTAATAAATTCAACTCATATAATTAATGAAAAATGTGTGTATACTGTATATGAGATTATTACATGAGAAATGAAAATGAGCTTGCGTTGGGATTTTACATGGCACTTATATCATTTAAACACATTTGGTACCCTGAGTAATAACAACACTTCTTGCAAATTACATAAATAGGGAACCCATGGTCCCCTTCCCTCAACCTGTTGCAAAGGCACAGGGGTTATTGCTGGTTGCCCTAGGGCTGCAAAAAACCCTATGGGCAAAATATATGGAAAGAAGGGGATCAATTTATACAGAGGGCTGTAGGGGGACTCCCATAGTGCATTAATTAACACTTAATCAATACATCACAATTAAATACATTACAGAGATAAGAACCTGTAATGACAGACTTTACTTCATGAGAAGCTCCAGAGAAAAAAGACCCAAGGGAGTAATGGTAGGGGGAATCCTAGGGAGGCCAAAGGGGCTGGTAGAGGGAGCGTACAGAGAACAAGGGTAGGGGCAGAGTCGCTGCAGGATTAACCCAGTCTTCTGCCTCTCCCCTGTGTGTGGAAACACTGATCACTATCACCATAGGAGGGAACAATAGAATGCAATTCCCAGAAGAATTCATGACTAGAGGACAATTTCCTGAAAGGACCCTTACCCTTGCAGAGCTTTTCTAGCTCTGACATTTACATTTCTACATAGGGTGGTTTGGCCCTCAGAAATAAAAATCTGCACATCTTCCATGTGTTTTTGAACCAATGGAAAAAAACAAGTACAGTTCAAGTGACTTTTAAAATTGCCTATGAAACTGAGTTAACAAAATGAACAAGCTTATGAACAACCAGAAAATGTACTTCTCAAGTGCAAAACTGTAAATGGACTTCTTTGCAAAGAAATTGTAAGTTTTCTTACAGGAAAAGCCACAAACTGTCTGGAAAGAAAGAGTAGATTAAATTACTTGCCTCAGTGAAATTAAATACCCAGAGAATTCCTGTGCCTGTGATGATAATGACCAGGGCTTGCTCACCTGTGGCTCCCCCTCCCCATGCTGTGGAGGCAGGGCCAGGCAGGTCTGCATCTGCAAGCCAGGCAGCTCTGGCGCCGCCCCCCACAGCTCCCATTGGTTAGGAGCCGGGCCAGTGCTGGGGGAGGAGAGAGGACAGACAGGTGGAGCCGGAGACTCACCTCTGCCGAGACTCTACGCAGCACGCAGGGACACTGGGGATGGGGGAAGCTTAGGGTGACCAGACAGCAAGTCTGAAAAATTGGGACAGGGGGTGAGGGGTAATAGGATCCTATATAAGAAAAAGACCCCAAAAATCAGGACTGTCCCTATAAAATCGGGACATCTGGTTACCTACCGGGAGCTGCTTGTGGGTGGATGAGGGAGCCATTCCCAAGGTGAGAGCACCCCACGTTGTCAACCCATAGCATGGGCCCCCCAAAGTGTGGGGACTGGGGTGCAAACATTGGTGGAGCCAGGCCCACCTTCATGAATATTGATGGATCACGGGTACCACAGGCCCATATAACTCGCCGCCTATGCCTGTGTGACCTTGGGCAAGTCAACTTGGTCTCTGTGTCTCAGTTCCCCATCTTTAAAGTGGGGATAATAGCACTTCCCTACCTCACAGGGGTGCAGGGAGCATAACTATATTAGTGATTGTGAGACACTCAGTACAATAATGGAGCCATCTAGGTGCCTAAGACAGAACAACAGAGTATTGGTAACATCCAGAATGGAGGCTAAACCCAAAATGTATTTAATTCTCTCTTAGGACCCTGTGTTTTTTGATGGCAAAACACACTAGGACCAACAATTGACCTAAATCTCAAGCTGGCCCACCACATAAAATTTATTCCAAAATAGTCATTTAAAATTCCCTCTCCTCAATCTGCTTCAACAAAGCAGCAGTATAATGTTTGATGTACTGTGGAAGTGTGGTTAACTGCTCCTTTTGGCCTTGATGAGCATGAGGTCTACATTGTTTACTGAGAGCTCTTGCACATCTCCTAACACTTTGGGTGGGATTTTCAAAAACTTTGCAACCATTCATGTCAGTGGGAATTACCATGATGTCAGTAGGAGTGGTCAGGCCAATGCTGCATGGTTGGGAAAATCCCTGTCAAAATTTTCAAAAGTGCCCTCTAATTTTGAGCATCCAACTGTAGACACCCTGGGCCAGATTCTTCCTTTGAGATCAACTCTGATGGTGAAACAGGATCAGAAATATAGAAGGACCTATAGCACATCTCTAAGATATCCCCCCAGATAGGAATTCCTACACAACGGTGTAGCCTTGAGTGGGCATAGAGTCAGTATAAGGAGCACACCATCTCCTGCAGTTTCCAGCATAGAAGGCATGCAGTGGTTTGGAGGGAATGAGGAAGGGGTATAGAACAGAATCTAATCCTTCGGACCTTCACTAGGAGATGCTGACTTGAGTTGGATTTGTGGGTGCTCACAAAATCAGCTGTACATATCTAAAGTTAGGCACCCAAAATCAGTAGCACCCAAAACTGGAAGCCAACAACTGGTCCATATAAGCTGTGCTAGGGGTAAGGTGGCTGTACACCACCTTTGTTGCCCCTTGGTTCTCAGGGTGGCTGGGGACACTGGTGTACATTAAAGCATTGTAAGGTCTTCTCTAATTGATTTCCATTTCACATGACCCCAACAGTCCATTCCACCAGTTGAGGATTGCCATAGTGTAATCCTCCTTTTTCTCTATCCATGCTTCCTAAATCATGGCAGCAAAGAGCTGGTTTGGTGTCTTTATGCCACCCACAAACTCTTCTTATGAAAAGAGAATTCCCAGGTAGTTACTTAAACTGGCTTGCCACCTGCTTTGCATCAAACAGCTGGATTATGTCTTAATTCTTGAGTCTACTGACACTTTGAGGCTGTTTTAAATATTCTGATGATAAAAATCAAAGATGGGCATGCTTCTGAGAGTAACAAATTTATTCAGAGGAAAGCTGAGTGTTATCACTATTTTTTATCATATTAGCATTATAGCAGTGACTAAGCTCCAATCAAAGATCAGGGCTGTATTGTGCTAGGGACAGTAAAAATGTAGTGAAAGAAACAACCCCTGCTCTAGTCATTTTACAATCTAACATTATGATACCATGTAGCAGGAGGATGCAATAGACAGCCTACAGCAGTAAGGGGAAGAAACTGTGTGAAGAATGTGGGAGGTATCTGATTTCATTTTTATGTATATTCTATCTCTGTGTGTTTGGAGGTTATTGCATTGCCGTCTAAAATGTAGTTAAGAGTTAAATCCTGCAGGAACCCGAAATAATGGCTGTAGTCAGAGCCCTATTGCTGGTGCTCAAAGGGACAATACTGGGAATCTACTGTTGGAAGACAACCTCCAGTCCCTCTAGAGAAATGCATAAACCGGGTCTAATCAAGAGCTCAAAACCTCAGGAGATTTCTGCATGGGAACTTTCATACAAAGGACCTTGAAATGGATAAAAGACATCCGATGTCCTGAAGAAGACACACTAACTGGGAGTGGGTGGGGGGTCAGACTGTTAGAGATGCAGTGTGGGGGGTACCTAAGCTAAGTGGAACCTTCTTAAACTTGCAAGGAAACATTAAGTTTAGGTAAGACAATTTGTGTTTTGGCTTTTGGTATTTTTAATCCTTTTCTCTCTGCTTATCAGATTCACAGGGGTAAATGAATTATACTTTGTTTTGAACAAGCTGTTTTCTATTATTACATTTACTGGTTGGTCACAGCTCCCAAAGAGGATTCTGCAGCAGGGGCTAAACCCAGTCGTGCCTGCTGGAGGGAATATGTTTGGAAAACAGAGGGTGCTGTCTCCTTGTGATTCAGCCTTAAACTGAGGTGAATCATGGGATTCCACTTTAAGAGTATAGTATAGGTGTTGGTCTGTCAACTGTAAGAAGTTCCCATGGGTGGGGGCAGGGGGATGGAGAGAGAGGTCACAAGTACAGCTCACCCCTGAACTGTAAACACAAGGTGACAGTAAGGTTAGAATATTTAAAATAACTAAAGCATAAGTCTCAGGTTCCCACCTGTGCTACCCATATCAAGCATGCCATATTAATGTAAGTGGAGGCCTCAGGAACCCCAGGAGAAAGTGACACAGCACCATGGGAGAATCTAGTGGTCCCATGAAATGATATATCTAGGCTATTAGATTTTATAGTATGGGTTATATAAAATGATGAAAGCTAGAGATAGGAAAAGACTTAATAGATCGTCTAGTCCATCTCCCTGCCAGTGTAGGGTTGGTTCCAATCATACATTTATTAATCTTATGTACAAGGGTTATGGATAGTTAGAATGAGTTAGGGCAATTAAAACTCAGTGGCCTATATTCTCCACTGCTTTTGCACCTAGTGTAATCATTTACACTCGTGGTTTTCAACCTGTGGGCCGCAGACCCCTGGCGGTCCACAGACTATGTCTAAGATTTCCAAAGGGGTTCACACCTCTCTGAAAATTTTTAGGGGTTGGCAAATGAAAAAAAGATTGAAAACCACTGATTTACGCTATGGGAAATTGGCTAGCATGTGAAACCTATCAGAATGGTAGCATTTTAAGCATATCACAGTTGTAAATGACAGCAGGGAAGTAAGCCCAGTTCTCACATATGAAATTATGCACTGATCGAAGAACACACTCGTAAGTGATAAATGATCATAGCTAGTGTGTGACTTCCATACAATTAATAGTCAAAGATCTAGTGTTAGAGACTGTAACAGGCTACTTGGAAGGCCAGACTGCCTAGCAATTGGCATGCCTGACCTCTGGCCCCTTGTTTTCCTCCTTGAGTTGCCTAATTTTTTTAGGTAGTGGGGTAGAGGACCTGGGCCCACCCTCTCCTCCGGGTCCCTGCCCAGGGCCCTGTATGAGTGAACCCTTGAACAGGGAGCCCTCTCAGCAAGGAGTCTAAATCCACTGCCCTGGGCTACTTCTTTCCAATGTCTCTTCAGTCTGGGGCATGGCCCCTATAGTCCAATTTTCTGGGGTGGCTTGCCTCCTGTAGCACCCTCTCATGGATCTTGGGTGGCACCCTGCCATGGTGTTATGGATTGGGAGGGAGGTTGTCTGGTCTAATAATCAAAGCAGGAGTCCTATGTAGCAGGCAGAGCCGGCATCCAGGTTGGGGAATGAAGCCAAGGGTCAGTGCCAGAGTCAACTGCCAGTTACCAGAGCCAGGGGTCAATCCAGAGTCAGAACCAGGAATCGATAATGAGGGTCAGAGCCGAGGTCAGATGCCAAATGTCAGAACCAAGGGCCAAGACAGAGTCAAGGTCAGAACTCAGAGTCGGAGCCAAGACTGGTCACTGAGGATTAGATGTGAGTCATAAAGACAGGAGGAGAGGCAAGGGTCAACTATGGAGCAGGAGCACAATGGAAACAGGAGCACAGGCGGGAGTAAGGCAGGAGCAGAGCAGGTTGAGTGCAAGAGACAGGTACAAGCAAAGTCCAATGCAGCCACAACAGGACACTACTTTGTTGCTCAAATTTCCTGTTCCTCCTTCTGGTATAAGTAGCATAGTTGGACTGATCGATGGAGCAGGGCGATCCTCCAATCAGAGCTCCCGTGGGTGGTGTCTTAGCTGGGACCATAGCCTTAGTAGCTTACCAGCCAACATGGTTTCAGCAGCCATTGGGTGGAGGCTAGGATGTGGCAACTGTCTGAGGACCCCAGGCCTGTGTTCCAGATGTGGGATAGGCTCCTTTGGGCAGGGCAGCTGCAAGTTTAGTGAGGCCAAACACCACAATGTCTCTGGGCTTCAGTTACAGAGGCTCCTAGGTATCCTCCTCAGTCACCTTTGGCTAGGGGGACAGTATGTGCTCAGGCAGCTAGCTCCTACCTCTTTACCAGTCAGCTGTGAACTAAGCCAAGTTCTCTCCTTTTCTCCCCCTCCAGACCTGGCATTGGCTGTATGTATAACAGGGTGGGCTAGCAGGGACTCTCTAACTCCTGCCATGCTGGCGGGCAGTTTCTCTGCTCATCACAGAGACAAATACATAGAGAAGCAGGCCACTTCTCTGAACTAATGGTAATGTGTCATTTTTTATTGCTTAATTTTGACACATTCCATCTTGACATCACAGAATATAACAGATGACTGCATCTCATCACACATATTCCAACATAACAGAATTCAATACATCAAAATAAATGCCACATCTCATGACATACTGATGTAATGGATCAACTATTTTCCAAAAGCCTTTTCCCCTGCCCGGTTGCACAGCTTGCTCATTATTTGGGCAAACAGTGCTCTTCACAAATTATATTTGTGAACTGGAGCAAGCAGAACAGAGGACTGGCCCACCAATTTTCATTAGCTTGCAAAACCAGAAGCACTTTGCCCCCTGCTACTGCATGGTCCACGCTATTTTTACAGAGCTTAGCTGTTGCACTTTGAGATCTTTTTTTCTATGCTTATCAAAATAAATGTCTAATAAATTAATGATACATATCACGTTTTGTACCTTAACATGAAAAGAATTAGTGTTACTGAATTGTGTTCTCCTATTCCTTTTCATCCACCTTGACTTCAAGACTGCCTGAATATCAAACACAAAGTGCTTTTGTGCCAGTATGGGGCAATCAAAGCACATCTCTTACTATTAAGGAACTGGCACCTATTTATTAAATATATATACACATTTCATTAGCAGTGTACTTTATAGATAATACATACATAATCAAAAACCTTTACTGTCTACTGAATCTGAGTTCTGGCTCAGCCAGGTCACTGAATTAACTCTTTGTCCAATCAGTTACTATGGCAACATTATGGCCTACCCAATTTTTTCCGGCTCAGGATGAATTGTATTCAATGGTCAGTATCCATGATTTCTGAAAGAAGGAGAATTGTGTGTGGAAAACCAACTTTAAAGAAGAAAGATTATATGGAGAAATTGATTTCAGTTGTTGTTGTTGTTGTTGTTGTTGTAAGGGTTTACTTTTTGTAGGCAATTGTAAGCAATTCTAAAAGGCAATGAAAATTAAAACCGTGTTTGTGTGTTTTATACATATATATTTACATACACCTTTGTGTGTGAAAGATTTTTGGATGACATTCAGTCATCAGTGTAGAGGCCAGAGAATGTCCCAATGCAGCAGGGTAGCTGAAAGGGGACAGAAATAGCTACAAGACAGGAGCACAGGGAGATGTTATACTTTGAGCTTGACCCAAGGCCTTTGAAGTTGATCGAAAATGCCCATTTGCTTCAATGGACTTCGGAGCTGTAAGGCCCAGAAGGTCTCAGACCCAGGCCTGTAGAGTTGCCAGGCAAACACTGATACCCAGTGGCAGCTATAACCAGATCACACTTACCTACCCATACCCCACTGCAGTTATTGACCGCAGACAATCCTGCCTCAAGGGGTTCAATAGGCAGCATCCTCATGGTGCCTAATTGGCTTTCCAAACAACACCCAATTGACCTGATACCTGGTACAGACCCTTGGCCTGATCCTCGACTTGTCTCCAGTCCTGACCTACTGTCTGAACCTGGGCTTGATCATGGGCCTGACTATTTTCCCTGATACTGACTTCAAATCCCAATGGTTGTTCCTACCTACCGAGCTCCTGCCACTAGTCGTGCCTACCTTTACCCAGGATCCTGACAGGAGCAGGGTCTCCTTCAGTGCAGGTTTGCATAGGTCAGTGTGGCAGGAGTAGTGGTGGAGCTTGGAGAGGTATGACCACTGAGTCCACAATTACATAAATCCAGTTGTCAGAAAAATATAGAGGGCTGCCAAAGTTCATGACCACCATTCTAGTCAGCTCAGGGTGCAGTTGTAGACATAGCAGGGCTGAAGAACTACCTCCTACAATCCTGCCCAACACTGGGAAATAATTTCTATTCATCTAGTTCTCCATAGCTCCTTACACAAAGTCCACTTTGAACTTTGTGTAGAGTGTGGAAGAAGTGAATGTACAAGAGAGAGGGAATTTAAGGACTCCTTATGTAACAGATCCCATTTTTATATAAAAAAAATCAATATCAGCATGCAAATAGCATTTTTCATAATCACCAGTAATATCAAACCATTTAGTGGACACAAAATATTTTTCATACTTGTGAAAACATTTTCTTCCAACTATTGCTTATAACAACTCCTTTGAAAATTAAATCAGTTTCCTCATGCAGGATTTACCTACCTCCCCTAAAAGACCAGTGTGTTTCTGTAGGCTTGCTCATAAACACTGTCTCTCTGATAGGATACATTTTAAGAGTTTGAAATATTTTCTGGAGCAAAGTCCTCCACATGCATGATGTTGGGGAGGCAGAGTCCTTTTCTAAATATTATTATTGTTCACTGTTGATTGAACTCTCTGGTGTATATAAATATGTTATTAATAATGATAGTAATTAAATGGACTTTACAGATCCGTATGGGAGAAAGCAAGCCAGGTCATAGCTACTCTGAGTCTCCTTCATTATTTTCTGACAAAGTTACCAAAACCATGTATTGATTTAGGTTCTCTCAATCACATGATACAATAGCTCAGGGGTGGGCAAAGTACGGCCCTGTGGGCTGGATTTGGCCCACGAGCCATTTTAATCTGGTCCTCGAGCCCCCACTGGGGAGTGGGGTCTGGGGCTTGCCCTTTCCGGCGCTCCAGCCAGGGAGCAGGGTTGGAGGCCATTCCATGCAGCTCCCAGAAGCAGCAGCATCACCCCTCTCCAGCTCCTATGCATAGGGACAGCCAGGGGGCTTCGCTCTGCATGCTTCCCCCGCCCCAAGCGCTGCCCCTGCAGCTCCCATTGGAACCGCAGCCAATGGGAGTTGCAGGGGCGGTGCCTGTGGATGGGGCCGGGTGGAGAGCCACCTGGCCACGCCTCCGCATAGGAGCTGGAGAAAGGACATGCCACTGCTTCCAGGAGCTGCTTGAGGTAAGCGCTGCCCGGAGCCTGCACCCCTGAGCCTCTCCCTGCACCGCAACCCCCTGCCCCAGTCCTGATCCGACTCCTGCCCTCTGAACCCCTCGGTCCCAGCCTGGAGCACCCTCCTGCACCCCAAATCCCTCATCCCCAACCCCACCCCAGAGCCCACACACCCAGCCAGAGCCCTCACCTCATCCCCCTGTCCCAGCCCGGAGCCCCCTCCCACACCCTGAACTCCTCATTTCTGGCCCCACCCCAGAGCCCTCACCCCCTCCCGCACCCCAACCCCAATTCTGTGGGCATTCATGGCCCGTCATACAATTTCCATTCCCAGATGTGGCCCTTAGGCCAAAAAGTTTGCCAACCCCTGCAATAGCTTCTATTCAGTAACCTAGATAATGTGAAAAATGCAGATGCACAAACTCTGCTTTAGCAATAATATATTTACAAGATTCACATAATTCTTTTAAATTTTTCCTTGTTACTTTGATTCTTTATGTATCCGCACATCTCCATTGCACATTTTGAGCAGCTATTTAAAGAAATAACCCTCCCACATTCCAGGACATAGTCTTAAGAACAGCTATAAATTGTCTAATTGTTTATTAACTGCCGAAACTTCCTACATCCCAGGACAATCCTGCCATCTTCCAGAGCCTCATGTTATTTCCCCAACTTGATAACCCAGTGTCCAAATCTTTCCTGTCCCAATGATATTCCTGGTCTTTGAAGGAAGGCTGTGATTCCCTTTCCATCCCATCAACTCTGCTTGTTGTTTAGCTACATGATTTATTTCAGAACTACAGAATAGTCTCCCTTTTTAACAAGGTCTGATCACACAGCATCTATAACACTCTTATTTCCTGCTCCAATCTCTTACTCACCTGGATCTGGAAAGTAGATCTCATCTCAGACCCTTCAACGTTATACACTGACCACACAGGCCATCCCTATTATATAGTGTTTTGCTTATTAATTTGAGACAATTGTGACAGGCCTTAAAATTTAGAATACACTTCTGCCAT
This sequence comes from Terrapene triunguis, assembly GCF_002925995.2. NCBI lineage: Eukaryota > Metazoa > Chordata > Testudines > Emydidae > Terrapene > Terrapene triunguis. The sequence goes on from NW_020664409.1 coordinate 23,115,379, forward strand.
CTACAAAATACGGGACTCTTCTAGTGAAGCTTGCATAGTTTCTGCAAAGTTCAGCCCAGCAACAGAAGATTACTTTAACAATAATATTTTTGAATTACGCTACCAGAGCCAAAAACTAAATGGAAACTCCTTGCAGATTTTGTCTAAAATCTCAAATGAGTCTTATAAATGGGGAAGAAAACTGCAGCTTTTGACAACATTCCATCCCGATTTCTGGTAACCTAGTACATGACTGTGGGCACAGGACACTGCTCTATGTGGAATAAACTGCTGGAGACCCGCTATTGTTTCCCTCTAACTCCGTAGGTTCTAACTCAGTGCCTGGCTACTTTCCCAACCACTGCAGGAGAATTAAACAAACTTTATTTTGTTTTTCATTCTGAACGACAGCCTCTACCAGTCATTCACTTTTCTTTGTCATTTGCCTCTAATTCAGATTCCAGCTCCATTAATCCTCTCACGCTCTCTCAGACTGGCCAGGATTTATTTTTTAATGTGGACTCATTCTGTTTCTATCTTTTCCCGCTGCTGGCTTCTTAGCTTGAGTTGTATCTCTTGGGGAAAGAGAAAAGTATGTAATAAAGTTTAAAAATCTACAGTTTGATTATGCATTTTAACACTACAGTAACATAGAAAGCACTGAAGATATCAAACACTATTCAGTTTGAGATATGAAAAATGAGACTACAAAGTTGTAGTAGCTCTTGAGGTAGACCAAATTACCTTCTGAATGAGTCACAGAGACTTTGGTTCAACAATATAATACAGCACAGTTTATTTTTTTTACAATAGTGTTCTATGAAGTAAAATATCAAAAACACTGTACAGAGAGCTATGATTGAGAGATAAAATTTAACAGAGTTAGCTACAGAGACTCATGTAGGTAAAGAGGGAATAATGACATACAAAGATTGAAGAGAGTTAGGAAACTTGGATCAAGATGCAATAAAGTATTCTGGCAGATAAGTTACAGTAGTGGAGATAGAACTGACAGGTGCTTTAGTGAGCAGGTAGATGATCAATCTTAGGCTCAAACAAACAGGCAGGTTTTAAATTAAGATTGGAAGAAATAAATTGATTTAATATCTTTATGAGAGGGGAGGGAGAATTCTGTGTAGGCTGGGGAGAGCAAGTAAAAAAGCAATTCAGCATTGCAGTGAGTCAAGGAAGATAAATTGGACAGACAGAGAAAGTGGGCAGGGAATTTACTGGATGTGAGGTCAAAGAAGAAGGGTAGAGAGCATATCATAGCGATGAGCATGGGGTTGATATAGTCTTGTTTCTTTTAGATACACAATACTCTGCCAGCATCCAAGATACCATGAAATTTAGAGAGTAGGGATTTAGAAGGATTAAACCTGCCTCCAGAAAAACACAATAACCCAGAAGGAAATTGATTATTTTACTAATAACAACAATAGTAATAACAATAGATTTTAATTTCTGAGGCATTTGTGCCATGAGGCCTCTGGCTGTATTGACTTTTTGGAACTGATTTTCCCATTTAATACAGATGCAGAGTAAGTGCAAATGGGAAATATAAAATGCTACCATACAAGCAACTGTCCAGAGCAGTGGAAAAGAGATGACTAAGGAGCCCGCGCCACTTCCCACAGTTCCCATTGGCCAGGAACGGTGAACTGCAGCCACTGGGAGCTGCGGGTGGCCGTGCAAATGTAAACAAACTGGCCAAGTGCGACCTGCGGCCCGCAGGTTGCCCACCACTGGCTGCCCACCACTGGCCTAGCCAGTTATTCCGCAGTTTGCAGTTGTGCATTTGAATTTTCCATCCTTTGAGAAATATTTTCCACTTCTCTTTATTGAATTTCATCTTGTTGATTTCAGACAAAATTCTCCAATTTGTCAAGATCCTTCTGAATTCTAATCTGGTCTTCCAAAGTGCTTGCAACACCTCCCATCTTAATGCCATCTGCAGATTTTGTACACACACTCTCCACTTCATTATCCAAGTCATTGGCAAAGATTGAAGGACTTCATTAGATATTCCTTCCCAGTTTGACAGTGAAAAATTGATAACTGCTCTTTGGGTATACTCTTTCAACTAGATATGCACCCACCTTAGAGTAATTTCATCTAATTTCCCTAATTTGCTTATGAGAATGTTATGTGGGACTGTGTCAAAAGCCTTACTAAAATCAAGATGGATCACATATACTGCTTTCCCCCTAGCCACTAGGCCAGTAACCCTGTCAAAAAAGGAAATTAGGTTGGTTTGGCATGATTTGCTCTTGACAAATCGAGTCTGGATATTATTTAACCACATTATCCTCTAAGTGTTTACAAACTGATTGTTTAATAACTTGCTGCAGTATTTTTCCATGTATTAAAGTAAGCCTGACTGGTCTATAATTCCCCAAGTCCTCTTTGTTCCCCTTTTTAAAGATAGGAACTATGATTGCTCTTCTCTGTTCTTCCAGGACCTCACCTATCCATGAATTCATGAAGATTACTAATGCTTCTGAGATTGCTTCAGCCAGTTCCTTAAGTACCCCAGCTTGAATTTCATAAGGCCCTGCCAATTTATCTAAACAATTAACCAGTTCTTTCCCTATTTTTGCTTGTGTTCCTTCCTTCCCCCTTTTGTTAATATTAATTGTGCTGAGTATCTGGTCACCATTATCTTTTTTAGTGAAGATTGAAACAAAACATATATGAAACACCACAGCCTTCTTGATGTCATCAGTTATCAGCTCTCTTTCCCCATTAAATAGAGGACCTACACTTTCTTTCCTCTTGCTCCTAAACTATGTAAAAAACTACTTCTTACTGCTTTTTATGTCCCTTTCTAAGTGTAACTTATTTTGTGCCTTAACCTTTCTGACTGTCCCTATATGCTTGTGTTATTCTTTTGTGCACCTCCTTAGCAATTTGTCCATATTTCCATTTTTCATAGGATCCCTTTTTGACCCTTTCGGATCTTTAAAAATCTCCTCATGGAGCCCTATTGGCCTCTTACTATCTTTCCTTTTCAGTATAGTTTGCAGTTGCATCTTTAATATTGTCTCCTTTGAAGTTACCATCTCCTTTGAACTCCTTTTTCCCCTTAGATTTTCTTCCCACGAGTCTTTACCTACCAGATGTCTGAGTTTGTTAATCTGCTTTTTTGAACTCCATTGCCATTATTCTCCTGTTCTTACTTCTTCCTTTCCTTATAGTCATGAAGTCTATCATGTCATGATCATTTCCATGTAAATTGCCTTCCGATTCACTACCAATTCTTCCCTGTTGGTCAGAGTAGCAGTGCAGGACTCACCCCTGCAGCGCCTCAGTTGTGGCTACTGCCAGTCTCTGTTTAGCCCCCGCGCCCTGGGGTGGACTGCAGTCTATCAGCTGATCATCACAGGCAACAAGGGGTTTGGACTGGCTGCCTTTACTCACCCTCTGGCTGCCCCTCTGCAAGCCCAATACCTAGGAGGCCTAGAACTAGGCCCTGCAGCCTGAGGAGTTGCTGGCCTAGGGTGTCCCAGCTCCTAAGGCCTTTCCCCAGCCCTGCTTCCCTCTAGGTTCCCTGGGTGAGTTCCCCAGCAGCCAGGCCTATCTCCCTCTCAAGTCAGAGTGAGACTGCTCCCTCTGGCTTCACTGGCCTTCTTATAAGGCCCATTTGCTTAGTTTGGGGTGTGGCCCCAGCTGCAGCCACTTCCCCCAATCAGCTGGGGTTTTACTCCCTTGCCCAGCCCCAGCCCTCTGCAGGGCTTTTCCAACCCTTTCAGGGCTGGAGTGCTGTTGTGTTCACCCCGCTACAGTCAGAATCAAGTCTAAAATGGTTGTTCCCCTAGTTACTTCCTCCACTTTCTGAAACAAAAAGGTGTCCCCAGTATATTCCAAGAACTTATTGGAAATTTTGTGTTTTGCCCTATTACTTTTCCAACATATGTCTGGCTAGTTAAAGTCCTCCATGATTACCAGGTCTTGATTTTTTGATATTTTTTATTTGTTCTAGAAGTGACTCATCCACCTCGTCTTCCTGATTCCATAACATAAACCCTATTTTTTTACCCCTTTTATCTTTACACAGAGACTAAACAGTTCTGCCTCTCATCTCCTCTGGACCTGAGAACAAGTTTGTATATTCTTGATGTAAAATGCACCACCACCTCTCTTCCTGAACAAGCTATACCCCTCTACACTAATGTTCCAGTCAGGAGAGTTATCCCAAGTTTCTGTGATGCCAATTAAGTCATAGTTTATTTTATGTACTAATACTTTCAGTTCTTCCTGTCTATTCCCCATACTCCTTGCATTTTTATAATAGGCATCTTAAGGTGTTCAACAGATTCTGCCACTGATTTCCCTCTTGTTGCTCCTATCCTACCGGCGTTTTCCAAAATCTCACCCTCTGTTATGGTTGCTTTTTATGTTTACATGAGGGCTTTTGTTACATGACTATGGAATGTAATATTACTCACATATAAGTGCCTAGATCTGATCTCATACTGGTTTCCCATTGGTAACTCCATCAGAGTTATTCCTGATTTACACCAGTGTAAGTGAGAGAAAAATCATCCCATCATGATTCATCAGATAAGGCAGAAAAGACAGACCTAGCTGAGGATACTAAAGCTTTAGACATCTTTGAGCCTATCTGATTGATTTAAATGTGAGCAAGATTCAGGCATTTATGTTGTTAGTTTTTACATGAGAAGACAAATTTGAATGAAGACAAAAAGGAACCAAACCCTAAAAAAACATAGTGGAATGTCTCAGGAAGTGCTTTCCTGAAAATCATCTGACAAACAGATTCAAGTGTGTTAAGTCACAGAATGTGGCCCTTCTCATAGTTCTGCTGACAAGTGGTGTTACAATACTAAGTCATATCCTGAAGAGTTGACAGTATTCCTGCAGAATTTGTCCGGTGAGTCAAATATTTTGTAATTAGATTTGCCATTTCTCAACAATAGAAATTGGGTACTGAAGGGAGTGATTTTTGATGTTGCCACTGTGGGTTTTTTTTTTTTTAATCATCAAAACATTTATGTTAAGGACATGGTGTCAGGTTTTTTTTTTAAATACACAATGCACAAACTATCTTCAAAAATATCTAGTTAACAGAATACTTAGAAGAAGCTACAATTCAAATATAACATTTTCTTACTTTAGTTTGTAGATTGTACTTCAAGCATTGACATAATTGAATCTTTAGAGTCCAAGCATCTGTTTGCTAAATTGATTTCTTGATTTGAGATCTCTAAATAAAATTGCTGTATTTACTGAATGACTGTAAAAGTGAATGTAGTTTGTCATAATATTCAATTTGCAGGTAAAGATTTCAATTTTTCTTCAGCTTGGTAGCATCCAGCTGCAATTTGATTTAAATAGGATTTGGTTTTATACTAGTGTAATCTGTGAAGGAGAGCAGGAGATAATTATTTATTAGTCAGTGTTAGAGATAAACACTATTTTTAATCAGAAGTTTAATCATATGCATTAAACTTCTTACCCATATTTTAATATCTGCTGGCAAATGCTAAATAATCCAAGGGGATTTGGGATTGAGCTCTTCTACAGGTATATCATAAACTCTGTGCATAATCTCCTTTGTGTAACTGCAATGATGTATTGCTCCGATCATGGTGATGGCTTTTAGTTTTCAGGTTTAAACTCCTTAAAACAAGTATTTGAAATCATTGGAGCAACAGTTCTTTAATTACAGTATAAAAATACTCCTGATAATGAGCCAAAAATAGTATTATTTCTTTTTTTATTAAAATCAGACAGTATATATTAAACAATTATATATATATAAAACCCCAAGCAACCTCATTCAAATTAGATTATTTAAATTGCTTATTTCAGTCTGAGGGCCCAGGCTCTCCTCTGCTGCTGCAAGCAGACAGTATGACACTGGCATTGCTTGGGCTAGGAAATGCAGAAGGCGGGGCAGGCTCCACAGCACTTCCCTAGAACCTGTGTAAGCTCCTCCATAGTTGTTCCATGCAGAGCCCTACTGGGAATTTCAGTAGACTCCATCACACTCATTCAACTGTCCTCTATTAATTTCTTCTGATCTCTATTCATTTTTTTTAAATAGTCTCTGTTGGTTTCAGTTGAAAGACCAATAGTTCTAGGAACTAACAGGGAAGGATTACGGAAATGTTGGGACCTATTTGGCCTGACCCGAATATAAGCCTGCTTTCAGCCTCACCCCCCTGCAACTCTCTCTATATCTACTCTATATGCAACCAGGATGCATAGGAACTACTGCTAGAGTAGAAGAACCATTATTGCCATAGAACCCACTGTCTGTGGGGGAAGGACAGCACCCTTACAGAGCCCTTGGATTTGAGGATGGTCCTCTCAATGTCCCTTTCCCACATACAGAGCCCTCTACTCATGTGGCGGGTGTGGTATGGATGACATGTCTGTCTGTTTGGATGGGGAATGCAGTCTTCATAGAGCTCTCTGTTCAGGTGGAGGCTGAAAAGAATGGCAGTGGTGGGCTACTGGACCCTGTTCTCCTGCATGTTGACAGAAAAGCTACAATCATGGCATCTGCCATTGAGGCAAGCTGGGGAGGAGGGAAGACTGTGGCTCACACTGTGAGTGACAGGCCAATCTGTAGAGAACACCCAGGATCTGTATCCTCACTTGCCCTCCCCAGAGCCACAGCAATGGCAATAGAGGCAGTGGCCTTGGCTCGGTGGAAGACAAGCATCAGAGATAGGCTAATGCTCCCATACTTTAGGTGTGAAGCTGATACTGCTTCTGGGCCTAACAACTCTGAGCCTAGGACTTAATCCAGTCTCAGGAACATATAGCCCCAGGAACCAGAAGACCAACAGACCAGTTGCTCTGTACCAAAAAATATGTTGGCCAAAATGAACCTGTAGGAACATGTTGGAAACTATCATTTGGAATTTGGGTTGGAGGGGAGGGACACAAGGGGCCAGCTACTTTATGCAGCATATTACCATATAGACCAACACCATCGCAAATGACTGAAGCCTGAGAATAAATGTTTCCAAAGTACTTAAATGAATTAGGGGCTTAACTCTTTGAAAGTCAATGGGACTTAGGAACCTAACTGTTTAAGTCAACGTTGAAAACAGGGCATAAGTACTTCTGAAAATTTCGCTCCCTGCCCCCCCACCCTCTCCCAAGATCTATGGAATCTCCCTCCTGCAGGAGATACCAGGGAATGAGGGAGAGGTACTGGACAGTATTTTGGAGGGAAGGAGACTCCGTATGCGTAGTCCTTGCCTGAGGAAGATCTTAGGGACTTGAGCATTTATTGAGTTAAATTGAAGTGTTAACACACCTGGCTATGTGATAGAAATGACAACAAGAGGAATAAAATGTAAATGGTTGCACTAAAAGGCAATTGTATTTGATAGTGATTTGCTCCTGACAATATTAGTCTCCCTGAGTCCTGATTCTTGTCCCAAGAAGTGTCCTATGCCTTTCTTTATGTTTTGAAAAAGCAATAGCCAAGCAAGATTTTGAGGAGGAAGTGTCCCCTCTGACAACACCACACCATATTGTCTTTTAGTAGTTTTCTAAATTTGCTTTTCATTCTCAACACTTCCAAGTGTAGGATTCAGTAGGAAATGCAGCCTGACAACAAAGATGCTGATTCGTCTATCCTATCTAACATTTAAAACAAGTCCTTTAGCTTTTGCTATTGTGACCAATTCCTTGTGTATTTTTAATGATCTGTTCAGGGAGGAGTAGGTAAGAAGTAATTATCAATAGGCTGCCCTGCAAACATACATTTTGGGACATGGTTAGAAGGGACTAGTAATCCCTTTTCAGGGTTATGTTGTGCCTAGCCTCTTTCTTCCACTCCTCCCCCTAATCATGCACTGTGATCCTGTCCCCATGGCTGCTATGCGTGTTCTTGCAGGGGAGTGAAAGAGATGGCAGTCCTGGGCTCCAGCACACTGTAGTTGTTTGCACTATCCTAAGCTGTAGGGCAGTGACTGAATTCTAGGCCTCAGGAATGGTCTACGTTTTGTTATCACATAAGCAGATGCAAATCCAGACAGCTGGAATCAAAGGAGCTACTTCAGATTTGTGCCTGTTTAAATAAGGGTGGATTTGGACCCAGATACATTAGTTATAGACCTACATAAATATTATACGTATGCCAGGCCAATGTATATTTTGACATTTGAAATAAAACACATGTTGCACCTAACTAAGATCTCAGAAATGAGATGTATTGGTAAGAAATAAAACATGACAGTAGTTAATGATAACTGTAGGTATACAGAGATTGTGACACAGTCGTCAGACAATCATTCAGATATGGCAGTGTGCATAGGAAACAAATTACATGAATACAAACATCAACATTAGTCATTCTCAGGTTGGCGAAAGGCTTATCCATACTGGTATACCTCTCCATAGAGGTGGCAGGATTCATTCTCTTGAGGAAGAGATGCATAAAAGTTATCCATACAATAGTTTATTTTTTTTAAAAAGAGAATGTCAAAGTGGAAAACAGGAGAAATGGTGTAAATTTAGAAATATTATGCAAACATTTCATAAGCTAAATGAGATAGGCCTCTTCAGCTTTGTTACAGAAAAAAAAAAGGGGGAAGATACCTTACATCTTTCAAAAACAATGTTCCTCTCTGACAACTCACAGGTCAGCCTGATAGCACCCTTTGAATGATGCCCGAATCCACCCATGACAGACATTGTATCACCCTATATTATCCCAGATGATATCAAGCTCTGCAAGGACACAGCACCTGAGTAGAGTAAAAGAAACTGTGTCCTCATTGAAGCAAAAGTTGCATTTAGGGAGGGTTAAGTAAACTCCATCTGGCTACACCTAGCTTTTACTCATCCAGTTCAGCTGGTCATAACACAGCAAAGGGCAGACTAAGTGCATGCAGATAAATGAGAGAATACAATGAGACACAACAATATGCCATACAAAATGGCACATTTACCTACTCATTCCGTAGGTCTGCTTATTATAGGGCAGCCCTGGTTGAAACGTATCTCCAATAGCTCTTGCCAGCTCCAGAGGGCAGAATTAAGGTTGTGGGGCAGGCTGGAGTGTAACTTAATTCTGTATTTCCTGGTTTTCAGAGGTTTAAATATATTGATATTCTGGCAGGTACAAGGCATGGCTGGTCAACCTTAACTCTGTGTTAACAAAGTTTTTGGCAGTGAATATTACAATTCACTTGCTCAGACCACCTTACAAATATTAACTAATTAATCCATGGAACACTCTTGGAAGGTAGATATTAGAGCTGTTTGGGAAGTTTAGTCAAAAATTAAATTTCAGTAAAAAAAGTTGTAAACTTCTGCAAAATTTCTAATGCATCCCCCACCCTTTTTTGGGGGGGGGGGGGGTTAGCTCTAATAAGCATATTAATCACTGACGTGACTTACCTAAGGCCAAAAAGAAAGTTCAGTGGAGCCAAGATTAGAATTAAGGAATTCCTTATTGCCAATGTCATACTCATTCCACTAGATCTAGTGTATTCCTTTTTCTAGTGTAGTATGCACAGTATTATTAAAAGAACTAAAGAGTAAAAAAGTTACATCAGACTATCCTTCAAATAGGTTCCAAAAATATAAAGCTATAATTAAAAAGCAGCGAATAATAATAAAGAGGTTCTATCACACCAAGCCTGCAGTAATTGGTCTCTATTTACCATCTCGGTGGAATTCAACAACAGAAGTAGTAAGAATGGGATTATTCATAGACTCCAAGTAACACGCCTGCTCTGTGATGATTCTGCATTTACAATTACATTTAGACCTGTCCGCTAGACAATTTTTAATCCATTTAATGTGTGCTGTGTTCATTGTATCTCTTTCTAGTTTTTCATCAAAATATTATGTGGTACCAAGTCAAACACCTTAAAGAAGTCTAAAAATATTACATCAACCTTACTACCTTTATCAACCAAACTTGTAATCTCATAAAAAGGTATCAAGTTAGTTTGAAAGATCTATTTTCCATAAACCCTTGTTGATTTGTGTTAGTTGCGTTACCCTCTTAGTTCTTGATGAATCAAGTCCCATATCAGCTGCTCAATTATCTTGCAGGAATTAATGTCAGGCTGACATGCCTTTAATTACCTGGGACATCACATTTACCCTTTTTAAAAACTGTCATAACATTAGCTTTCTTCCAGTCTTCTGGAACTTCCCCCGTGTTACAAGACATACTGAAAATCAACATTCATGGTCCAGCAAGTTCCTAAACTAGCTCTTTTAAAACTCTTAGATGCAAGTCATCTGGACCTGCTGATTTAAAAGTGTCTAACTTGAGTATCTTCTGTTTAATAGACTATATCATCCATTGAAAATACAGTACACAACTATTTAACACTTTTGCCTTTTCTGAATTATTATTGACAACTCTACCAACTCCATTTAGTAATGAACCTATATCTATCTATCTATCTACGCTGGCCATAGATTGCCACTTGTGTCACTTTGCTTCACTTATCAATTTTCTATTATTCCTAACTTGTGATTTACATTCATTTTCATCAACTTCTCCTTTCTCCCATCTGTGTTGAGAGAGAGAGAGAGAGAGAGAGAAAAAGAGAGAGAGAGAATGCACTGTCTTCATTTTTTCCACTAAACTAGGGGTACGTCTATACTTACTTCCTGGTCCGGATGTAAGCGATCGATCTTCTGGGATCGATCCTGGAAGTGCTTGCCGTCGACGCCGGTACTCCAGCTCAGCGAGAGGAGTATGCGGCATCGACGGGGGAGCCTGCCTGCAGCGTCTGGACCCGCGGTAAGTTCGGACTAAGGTACTTCGAATTCAGCTACGTTATTAACGTAGCTGAATTTGCGTACCTTAGTCCGAAGTGGGGGGTTAGTGTGGACCAGGCCATGGTCAGTTTTTAACCAGTATGACCTTTTATGGGATTGTGGCTTTTTGGCCATCTAGTAGGGTGTCCACCACTTGGCACACAGGAAGAGAATTAATAATTTCACACCTATTATTGCACAAATGTGTTTTTTTCCATCAAAAAAAAAGTTACAAAGAAAAACAACAAACCATACACATTAATTATATAGTTTGATCTACATATGAGTCCTCCCTTGGGAATTACAGAAATAATGAAGATAACATTTCAAATAAATTCCATCCTTACTGGTTGAATCCTAAGTAGCTGGTGGTATACAGTAGCACATTTGCAGAGGTAATCTTTTTTCAAAGAAACATATAACAGCTTACATTTTAATATAGTAAAATTATCACTAGCTTATCATATAAAACAGTGTTTCCCAAACTTGTGACGCCACTTGTTTAGGGAAAGCCCCTGTTTCAGTAAAACACAGAGAAGGGAAAGGACCTCTGGATCTATTTACTAAGGCCGTGTTTCCCAAACGCGGCGGCCAGCATATCCCTCGGCCCGTGCCGCTTCCAGCAGCTCCCACTGGCCTGGAGCAGTGAACAGCGGCCAGTGGGAGCCGTGATCGGCCGGACTTGCGGACGTGACAGGTAAACAAACTGGCCTGGCCCGCCAGGGGCTTTCCCTAAACAAGCAGCGTCCCAAGTTTGGGAAACACGGCCTTAGTAAATAGATCCAGAGGTCCTTTCCCTTCTCTGTGTTTTACTGAAACAGTCTTTTGTTTCTATTTATAGACAGAGCAAACCCCTGTCTTGTTGTAAAAATTCATTTTTTTTAACTTTAAGTGGTTTTGATTATTTGCAGTTGCCTCTGATGGTTTTCCATTGAAAATTTTAGTATTGTGCAAGGCGAAACAAATGAGCCTTGCAATGCATCACCAGCTAACCATAGTGGGTAACAACTCCCTTCTGCCTGAATGGGTCATCACTGGGACACTTTATGCCCTGGTGACTATTTTTTACTCCAAGTCCTTTCAATATAAATACTTAAATAATACCCATATATGTATTTCACAATTGTTAGGAATCTTGACAAGTTATGAGCTTTCTGTGTATACATTACATTGGGGTTCCCAGACTATGGTATGTGTACCCTTGGGAGTATGCAAGACATCTCTGGGGGCACGTGGGATAAATTGTGTAATGGTGAATTCTATGTATTAATTTCTTTCTTTATTGAATGTTCATAATTTTCATAAGCTTTATAACACTTTGGGCATTTGTTATATAAAATACAGTAGATTATTTACTTCAAGATATACCAATGAGAACAGTTACACAGAGACGCTGACATACAGAGCCCTCACCTCCAATCACTGTACAGCGTGGGTTCAGTTGCCCAGCAACTGTTCAGTGTAACTGAGCTCAGAACTTAGGGTTTTCTTTTTGGTTGTATATGTTGCACTATAACTATATCTGTACGTAACAGTGAAATATGGACAGTTGGCTAAAGACAGTTAGTGTTAAGAAGAACACACAAAGTATCAGTCATGAGAAGGGTAAGGGTATGCAGGCAGCTGCTAGCTCTGGAAGGGTGTATGCAATAAGAATAGTTAGGAAACCTCTGCATTACTCTATATAATAAATATCCCGTAAGACGTGTTTAGGGTAGTGAAAGTTTGGTGTAGTGAGTTTGTCAGATCTGACATGAGAGTTGTTTCCAAAGAAGGGGGACCCTTTGCTAAGGAGCCTCTGTGTCACAAACCCCAGGAATATGACTACTGTGCAATATGATGATCGTGAGGCAAATTTCTTCCTAATCCATAGCAAGTTAATCATCATGGGCCCCTAAAATTTTTTGGCCTGTCTAGTATTATTGCAGTTGATATTCCTATTATTCTTGTCAATGTAACAGTGCAATCAAACCCAAGTACGGGGCAACATATAGCCGTATTGTCTGAAGAGTAGGGCAGAGACCAGACTATTAAATTGAGATGCACAATCTGGTCCCTGTTTCTCTCTTGCTCCATGTGGCTCCATGTGCCAGCCCTTTTCCTTATCCATCCAACCCCTTCCCAACTACAACCCCCACTTGACAATAAATTGGCTTCTGTTTCTTTTTTTTCCTCATAAAAGAGGATCACTTGTGAGTTTAAAAACTACAACCACTCACCCTCAAAAATCTCACAATATTTTTTTTTCATTTCCTTAGTTTTTTTTTTAAACTGAACTAATATTTTTTACATATTTAGTGAACAGTATGCAACACCTGAAGCCAAGAACAATTTTTATCCCCCTTAAATTGGAGGTTTTCAATGGAAGTAACTGCACCATACTGTAGATATGATACTATGCCATGAGTATCATAGCCATAATCACAAATAAGAAATACAGGAGAAATGTATTAATTATGTTCTTTCAATTGTTTGTCATTGATGGCTAGCTGTTGAGTGCATTCTTAATGGGTGAGCAATAGCAGAGCAACATAGTCTTATTCTGTATAGTTATTAAGTTGATGTGTATACATACAGTGTTTGTCAGATGAGTTTACTAACAAGCTTCTGTTTCCTTCTGCTTGAAATACTAGTTTATAACATGCTTGAGGGAGTCTATTAAACTGGATGGGTAAGGTGGGTAGCATCAGAATAGATGGTTGAAACACAAGCTAATGTGTAGCCAAAAGCAGGCTAAGCCAGAAGTAGCCTAAGCCCAAGCTGAACACCTGTCAGTTGATTTAAGTCATGATTGAAATAATTTTCTTTATGAATTATCTGAAAAGGCCACTTGGTTTTGATTTTGTTCAGCATGTTTTCCCTTTGCTATGAAATACAATACAATGAATGGTATGTGTCAGATTCCAATGGCTTCTTTGCCCAAATTGAGAGATATTGTAAGTCACACATCACTGAGGGTGAAATTCACCCTCTGTGAAGAAGAACAGCCCAAGGCCTATGCACTACCTAATTCCTCTGTAGCTTTATTTTCAGAGCTAAAGTGTACCTTTCTCTGGCCTTTTCACATGCCATGAAATAAATCCTTAGTGAATGTTAAGGAATATAAGGGGGAAATTTTCAAATGTACAGAGTGGGTAGGCATCCAACTCCCACTGAAAGTTGATGGCAATGGAACACCTAACTTCAATTCCTTCCTTTCAAAATCTCCCCTATGATACTACAGCGTTAATATGGAAGAAACAGAAGAATGTGAACAAATTTAAAAGCTGAAACATACAACTCTTTATACCTTCCTATTAGCACTTTTTCTTTTTTTCTTGTCCCTCAGCATGTAAATTTCTTCAACTTAAATTCCTTTACACCCACCTAAAAATGAGTATATGACACTTTGCATTATAAGTGAGAGACATTAGAGTTTCTCTCCAAGTAATGCAGCCTTGTGAGATTCCATTCCTCCAGGGCAAGTATGTGCCAGGCCAAGTGTCTTTAGTTTGTGTTGGTATTCATTACTATTGTTATTAATATCATCATGGTGAAGGGTAGGTGAAGAGATGTTGTGCCTGGGTAGGTAAGGATACATGACAGTTGTTCATGGTTAAAATTTGGATGTATAGCCAGATTTGTCTTCAGTGCTGGCAACCTCCCTTATATTCTAAGAGCAGACTGACATGGAGTCAACTCATAAAACAAATTTTTCTCATACCTAGATAACCCCATCACCCCCAGAGACTTGTTAAAGTAAGGCTTTAACAAGTGTGTGTGGCCAAGTATTACAGAATCCTTTATTTCACCTCATAAAGGATGGCCATTCTCAGTCAAGCATTGCACTTTATTTCAGACTGACTGTTCTGTTAATTCTGTCAATGCAGGAACCACTCACAACAAATGATAATAGCATACATCTTGTGCAAAGACTTGGCTTACCTAAAGAATAATTTGTGTGATCAGTTAAACTGACTGGTAGAATGCAAGGGCTTCTAGGCTGTATTTTCCTTTTGTCTGTTTAATTGAAAACACAAAATGTCAGAGGAGATCGAATCGGATGAGACAGTTAATTTCTATTGATCAGGAAAGAAGAGATGTGCACATTTTAGCTGCTTCTTCTTACCACGCTAGCTCCTTCGGCATTTTCAGCAGGGTGATTTTGTTGTGATAGGAGGGAGGGAATGAGGAGGTTAAAAACAATTGTATGCACTCCTCCATTTTAGCTGTCAGTCATTAGGATCACCGAGGCTACTTATTCACCCTTCAGGCAGTTCTGTGACTGCAGCTCAAAATGAGCCTTGTCTAAGCAGAAATGTACAATTATACCAATCAAATGATTGCCGGCCTACACAATACAATTATCCAGCTTAATTTGCAGGATGAATTAATTGAAGGATGATTTTCTATTTTGCATAGAAGATCCCTCTGAAGGGATTTCATAAACAGAAAATTGAATGCTTGACTTTTATACCTTTGAATCCCTAATAAAATACTTCTCTTTTTTTAATTAGAAGTTGCCTTTGTTCTGGTTCTTCTCTTTTAGGAATAGGAGGAATTTTTAATAGTAAAAATGATCTGTTAGATTAACATAGAATCAATATTTGTAAGGGGCTGGGGAAGTGCTACTTTGTAAAAGCTTTTCTTTTTTTCCCCTTCCACAGATGAATATTGATTGAAAGGAGGTTTCAGTATGAATTGTTATACTTGGCTATCTCTTCTGCCAACACTTGTTCAGCTATGGCCTTGCCTTCCAAGTATGCAGAACCATAACACCCACAAAATGAACCAACCTTTTGCAACACTTCAGAGAGTGAAACGTGGCTGGGTATGGAGCCAGTTTTTTGTGCTGGAAGAACAGATTTTAACAGAGCCTTTGTCTGTTGGCCAGGTACGTTCTGTGGGAGATACAGTAACATAAAGTGCAACGCTTTGACTTAACAAGTTGATTAACAACTGTTTGCATCACATAAATCTGGCCATGGACAGAGCAATCACCTCCAGAGATTCGGAAGTCTGTGCTCAGAAACAGGAGGGAAAGTGCACTGGCAAAAAGGTTTGTCAGATGTCTGCACATTTGCCCTTATTATGGTCCTAATCTTACAAACAGGAAGATCATTGGAGGGTCGGAGCCCTACATATGCCAGGCTTTTACCAGTGCTACAATATAAGTCCTTCACCTTCCTCAACACCAAATTCATTATGCAATTAAAAGTAAAATCACACACAGTAGATGTTGACATGAGACTTTAAATTTCCCTTTTATCTTCTGAATGAAAGCTAAGGACTCATTTATCAACACCTGGCAATTTGCTTATGCTATTTTTGGCACTCTATGGAAGCAGCCATACTGAGTGCAATGCAGTTTACAAACAGTATTTAGCATGATTTTCTATTACACTAAGTAGCAGGTGATTTACCCCTCATTAATTTTTAATGAAGCAGATTAATACTAAATCCTTTTACCACTGAGAAGCTATAGGAACCTGCATGGTTCATTAGATTAATGTAGCTTTAGCACAATGAGCAATTATTTTTCAACCTCTTTTAAAATTGTGCATTAAGATAATTTTCTTAATGAAATCTCCCTCTCTGCTTATTTATTTTTATTTATTATTATTATTATTATTTTATTATTATTATTAATTTATTTGCCTTTTTTAAAAAACCAGAAATAATTGTAATCTCTAGATCTGGTGTCCTTTTCTGTAAGGCACTTTCTAGATGAATGAACTGAAATAAGTTTAACCACTAATTAACTAGCACTAAAATTTAATTGGGCCCAAAGGGTGAAGTGCTCAAAATTCATTAATTACTTTTTCACAGCTCTTTCAAAGTAACTACTGTGGAAGTATGATGTCTCACTTCTAAAGGAGCAAGTGTAGATACCGCATATGCTTTTGTGGCTAGGAATTTAGTTTCATGCCAAAAAAATGCTATGATTTCCCTGACCCTTAATATAATTCTTATATTCTTTCCTTTTTGTTCTTCACAGTGCTACAGGTATATTGAAATGGAATTTTAATTGAGGATTATGATTAACTTATTGCTGTTTAAATCAGCCACATTTACTTGTGATTTTCCACCAAGAAGCACATGCTCTGTTGTCAGTAGGGAAGTGACAATCTAAGATCAGTCAGTGACTTTTTAGTAAATAAGGCCCTGCAGGGAACTGCATCAACAAGAGTCCAAAAACAGACTGTCTCTGTTATTACCTGTCACTTGTTCCAGCTCACAACTCCCCTGCACACTCTGATTGTACAATCAGAGCTTATGTTTCTGTAATTTCAATTTTGAATCAGTCCCTCCTAGATTTCCAAATGTAAATGAATCTGATGAATCTCTTTGCAGTGATCACATTTGTGAAAAGATATGTGTCCATCAACATCACATTTGGAACTATTTGGGGGATGTTCTATGGCTGTTTTATGCAGAGGTCAGACTAGATGATCACAATGGTTCCTTCTGGCCTTCTTGGAATCTATGTATCTATAACCCCAGATATATTCTTAAACCAAGTACATAAAACCTTTTGGGCCTAATTCTCATTTGTAACACAGGACCATTTACTTTGCTGTTATGCCCCTCTGACTTAATATAATTTACACGTACTCTAAAGTCCTTTTACATCACCAGGGTAGCGCAAAGAGATCTTAGTGTAAATAAGAATTAGGTCCTTTTATGTATCTGCAATAAATGTTCAATATAAGAAGTCTCCTATTTTTATGTAATACGGTCATGTCACCTAACACAATCTTTTGGTTACAAGGATGGTAGTACAATATTGGTTAAGGTTGAGACCAGCTGACTGTTTTACAGATGAGTTTTCTAAATGGTATAAAATCCACCTGCTTACGTGGTTTGTCTTGAAAATCAGTGTATCCCATGGGCATCTGGGGGTAAGGTTAGTGGTAGAGCTGGTTGGAACATTTTCATAGAAATTTAATTTCATGAAAGCTGAAGAATTTCAATGCGATATTCTGATTTTGATTAAGTATTTGTTGGGAATGCGAGAGGAGAAGAGAGAGAAAGAGTCTCTCACACTCTATAGCTTGGTGGTTATGGTACTAGCCTGGGATGTAAGAAATCTAGGTCCAAGTCTCTATAAGGCTCATACTGATCTGGGATGAAGGATTCTGCTCAGAAACAGGCAGAACAGGCACTTAAAACTGAGTCTCCCATATCTCAAACCATTATCAACAAGATCTGGTTGTGGTCCAAAGCCAGACATTTTGAACCAATTACATTTCATAAAAATATTTTTAAAGTTTTGGATTTGTTCCAAGGTGGAATGAAAACAAATTGTGAAACCTCAAAAGTTGCCACAAAACAAAATTTTCATCCTGTGATCATGTCTAGTTAATGGTCTAAATGTGAGGTTATTTAAGCAAGATACAGCCCCCGCTAAAATAATCATGTGACATCAAAATGTTTTGGTTCTTATAACACATTTTTTGCACACACCTGTAGCTCAAACTATTATGCTGATCTTCTTCACACTGATATCACCTACCCAGGATTGATCTCAGCTAGTGTCTGGCACCTGCTGTCCTTGCGGGGAAGCAATATTTAAAAAGTCATTCCAGGTAAAGGTTGGGTGTACACTGTGTCTAGAGCCAAGGTTATGCTCCAGAGTTATTTGTACATGTGCAGCAGTGCTGTTATTCTGTTGCAAGTTAGTGTTTGTAGGTAACCTGATCTCAAAGTAAGTGTGTGGAACAAGGTGACCTGCTGTAGTCATTGAACCTGAGCAACTACCTTGAAACCTATTCCATAGGCAAGGCCAGTGAGACCAGCAGAACTGCAGGGTCACAATGTGTGGATGAGATGGTGGTGTTCAGAGAAGGGATTTGCGTTTATTAAGAACTGGGGAACCTTTGGGGAAAAGAGGATCCTATGCAGGAAGGATGGGCTCCACCTAAACCAAAATGGAACCAGAGTCCTTGAATGTAAATTATAAAAGGTCATAATAGAGTTTTTAAATTAATGGCTGGAGTAAAGCCAATAGGTGCACACAAGCACACATTTTGGACAGAGACATCCGTTAGGGGTTGGCTTATTAAGGGGATACTCTATATCGAAGTAAAGAGAAAGGACAGAAGCTGATAAAGTACAGGAAGGAACCTGAAGAGAAACAATCAAATGAAAAAGAGACCCACTCAGTTATATCACATGAAGGCAGACCACTAGATATTGACATTTTTTTAAGTGCTTATATGCAAATAGTGGAAGACTTAATACCAAAATGGGATAAACTTGAGTGCCTGGTATTAAATGAATATATTGATATAAAAGGCATAATAGAAACTTAGTGGAACAATTGTAATCAATGGGTCACAGTAATTCTAGGGTTCAAAATATATAGGAATGACAGAGTAGGGTCATGCTGGTGGGGGAGTGGCACTATATGTGAAAGAAAGCATTGAATTAAAAGTTGTAAAACCTTAAATGAATGTGGCTGAAAAAAAAAAGAAAAATCTGAAAAAGTTAAAATGATTTTTCAATTCAAAAGGGCTTTTCATTTTGAATTTTACTTGCATTTTATTTTTTAAAGATAAAAAATGTCAAAATGTTTAATTTTGGATCAAACAAAATGTTTAGTTTGACCTTAAACATTTTTTTGAATCTGTTTTGCTGAAAATTTTTTTAAAAAATGTAGGTTGGTCCAAAATTTTTCAGGTCAGCCACTGAACTGACAAATTGGTTATTTGCACATGTCTACTCACAGCCCTTCAGTTACCGTCTTCCTTCCTCCCCATGGTCCTTTCAGCTCTATTGGAGCCACAGAGAGGCAAGGAGAAAGGCCAATCTGATAGCTGAGTTGCAGTGAACTGTTCTCAGAAAATGTCCATGTGCACCCCACAGGTGCACCTCAGTCATACCCTTCTCATTTCCACTGCTTCCCCCCGAAACAAGGGAAATTCACAAAACAAACAAAGCTCTGAAAACCAGAAAATACAGAATTAAGGTTCACATTATTCCCACCTGCTTAACTCTGTCCTCTTTGAGTGATGCCACAATCTGCCCCAATAGACATTGTAGCATTCTATCCTTCCATATGCAGAGCACACAGCATGTGGGTACAGTAAGAGAAACTGTCAGACCACATCCACACTAAGGCAAAAGTCACATTTAAAGCAAGCTTAGTGAAAACCAACTGGCTCTGCCTGGCCTGCACTCGACCACTTCCCTACACTGAACAAACCACCCATTAGTCACCAGATGTTACCACCCTTTGGCCATTGTACTAAGGACTTTCTGGAACATCACCTGCACTTATGTCTGCCTTGTAGTGCACTGTCACATACACAACCAGACTGTTACAAATTCCCATGACTAGAACCAGGGCCGGCTCCAGGCACCAGCCCACCAAGCTGGTGCTTGGGGCGGCACCTTTAGGGGGGCGGCGCGGCACGGCGCTCCGGCCCGAGAGCGGGGCCGCGACTGGGCTCGCCGCCCTCCCCCTGGCGCTGCCTCTGGCCGCCGGGGAGAGCGGAGCCCCGGCGGGGCTCGCCGCCCTCCTCCTGGCGCTCTGGCCGCCAGGGCTCCGCTCTCCCCGGCGGGGCTTGTCGCCCTCCCCTGCCGGGGGTGGGGGGGGCGGGAGGCTTTTTTGCCTGGGGCGGCAAAAAAGCCAGAGCCGGCCCTGACTAGAACTCACTATTGTGCTTCTCTGCTTGCACAGCCAACATAACTCACCACTGAAACCAGGGGATTGTGATCCCTTTGGGAACATTTGCTCCTCTCCTCATACCACAACGTGAACTATCTCATCCTGCTGCAAGTAATCCCTGAACCAGTCAAAAGAGCTGTCCCTAACTCAGCAAAAGGCAGATCAAGTGCCTGCAGATAAATGAAGAAATACAATTGTGTGGGACACAACACATCACATAAAGTGGCACATTTACTTAGTCATTTCTCATGTCTTCTTATTATAGATAGGGCCCTACTAAATTCACAGCCGTGAAAAACATGTCACGGACCGTGAAATCATACCTTCCCCTCCCATGAAATCTAGCTATTGGAAGGGGGTTAGAGGAGGGCCCCCAGCTCCAACTGCTAGTCCCTTCTGGACTGGGGATGGATAGGACTTACTCTTCCCCTGAACAGATCAGACCCACTTCTGGTTACCTACCCCAGCTGCAGGAACTTGCCGGAGGTGGGTCTGATCATCCCCATGCTGCGGGAGTGCCCCAGCCAGGGGCTCCTAGCTGCTAGTCCCGGCTGGGCTGGGGAGGCACAGGATTTGTTCTTCCCCTGCATGGCTGCTCTTGTGGGGAGATCAGACCCACCTCCAACTCTGGCAACCTCCTGTAGCTGCAGGAAGCTCTGAGGCTGCTTCCCAATCCCAGAACTTCCTGCAGCTGTGGGAGGTACCTGGAGGTGGGTCTGATTTCCCCCCAAGCATGGCCATTCAGGGGAAGAGCAAGTCCTGTGCCTCCTCAGCCTGGCCAAGACTAGCAGCTAGGAGCCTCCGGCTGTGGTGCTCCTAGGGTGACCAGATGTCCCGATTTTATAGGGACAGTCCCGATTTTTTGATCTTTTCCTTATATAGGCGCCTATTACCCCCCCATCCCCGTCCCGATTTTTCACACTTGCTGTCTGGTCACCCTAGGTGCTCCCAGCAGCATGAGGGAGATCAGACCCACCTCCACCTCCAGGAACCGCCAGGAAAACTCCGGGGGTGCTGCATTCAGAGCCCAGGTTTAAAGTCAGTGCAGAAGTGAGGGTGGCAATCCTGTGATCTCCCCCTTACAACAGCTTTGCAACCCCTCCCATGACATCCTTTTAGGTTGGGACCCCCACGTTACAACACAGTGAAATTTCAAATGTAAACAACTGAAAGTGTTAAACTGACTAATTTTCATATCCTATTACTGTGAAATTAACCAGAATGGACCATGAATTTGGTAGGGTCCTAATCATAGGGCACCCCTGGCTGAAACATACTTACAGTATTACCCCAGTGGCTCTTACCAGCTCCAGAGGGGGCAGAGTTTAGGTTGTGAGAAAGGACAAGGCTGGTGTGTACCTTAACTCTGTATCCTGGTTTTTAGAGGTTTAAATATGGGTGCACTTGACATTCTGGAATGCTACGAGACATTGCCAGTTAACAGTAACTCTGCGTTAATGAAGTTTTTTGGGCTGTGAATATCCACAATTACAGCCTACATGAGGGACTATCTCTCTGCTCATGGTACACCAGGGCTGCCCAGAGCGGGTGGGGGGGGGGGGCAAGTGGGGCAATTTGCCCTGGGCCCTGCAAGGGCCCCCACGAGAGTTTTTTGGGGCCCCTGGAGCGGGGTCCTTCACTCGCTCCGGGGCCCCTGGAGCTTCTTCCGCTCCGGGTCTTCGGTGGCAATTCGGTGGCGGGGGGTCCTTCCGCCCTGGGACCCGCCACCGAAGTGCCAGGTCTTTGGCGGCAATTCCTCACCGCCGAAGACCCTAGGCCCCCTGAATCCTCTGGGCGGCCCTGTGGTACACTGCCACAGTAGCAGTCAACAGAGGCCCTGATTCAATATCCCCCTTGATAGAAAAGAGAGGGGGATGGCTGGCAGTTCATTCTTCACAAGGCCATGATGGAACTCTGACATGCCTTCTTTTCCCTGGTCCCAAATAGAGTGGATCTGCCAACTTTCAGGGAGTGATATAGAGCCCATTTGTTTCACTGGGTTTTACAAGAAAGCAGGGAACAGTGAAGCACTAGCTAATGGGTTGAGATTTGTATTGGAGGGAGCTTCTGCTTGATAGAAGGAATGAAATGACTGAGACTGGATTTTTAATTTTATATAATTGGCAGTGTGCTCAGAGATTGTGTATGGGCACTGTTTATGATTCAAAATCAAAAGGAAATAAATGGAACACTATAAAATAAAAGACATGTTGGAAATTGTTGTTCTCATAATACCATAATTATAGATCTTTGGCATGTTAGAACTGCATAAATGGTGACAAAAGTGCTGTTAACTGGTGTTAATACTAAGAAAATAATAATGACAGCATGGACAAATCCGGCTGAACCAAAATGATCTCTGTGGCTCAGCCTGATTAGAGTAAACCTCATCATAAACCTAGTCTTAGCTACAGGAACATAGACCACCACCTTGTAAAGAAATGGGAAACAGCAATCAATTATTTCAAAATAAATAGCACAGAATTACTCCTCCCACCCTCCTCCAAATGGCTTTGTATACATTTACTATTACTGTATAGGTACAGTGCCACTCTTCCTCAGATGTAGATTTACTATTGTTAATAGTATAGTATAATAGTATATTATACAATAGTATAAGAGTATAGTATAATAGTATATATTACAATAATATAAGAGTATATAGATAAATATATATAATATATATAGAGAGAAATAGTATATATATATATTATATATTTCTCTCTATATACATATATTATAAGTTTATCTATGTACTCTTATATTATTGTAATATATATATATATCTATATATACATGAAAAAAAAAGTTGAACAGTTTTTCACCCCTTCACTATCCCGTTACATAGGTATATAGGCCCTGATTCGGCAAAGCACTCAAACATCAAACGGTGATGTCAACTGAACTTAATCATGTGCTTAAAGTTAAGTAGGTGCTTAAATGTTTAGCTCAATTGTGGCCATAAATCAACAACAACTACTGCATGGTTGGATGGATATATCACAATACCCTGTAGCCTCAGCTTAGTATAAGACCCTAAGAATGCTCACTGTTGACCAGACTCATATAGGTCTGAACAAAAAAAGCTACAATTTTTTTGATTTGTTATCCAGAAAATAAATAGTTATCTTTTTCCCTTGTAGCTGAAGTCTGATTCCGACAAACTTGATGGCACTTTCAAATACATTTTGACGGGGGATGGAGCGGGAAGCATTTTTACTATCGATGAGTATACAGGTACAATTCATGTGACACAGAAGCTTGATCGAGAAGAGAAACCTTTCTACACTCTAAGAGCACAGGCAATTAACAGGAATACCCAGCTGCCCGTTGAACCTGAGTCAGAATTTATCATCAAAGTTCAGGATATCAATGATCAGGAACCAAAGTTCTTGGATGGACCTTATGAAGCCACTGTTCCAGAGATGTCTCCTGAAGGTAAAAGAAAGTCAAGAACCAAACTCTTTTCTCCCACCTTGCTGGACGATTATATTATTTTAAAATATTTATATCCTATTTTATAGAGTGCCTTTCATTCAGAAGGGCTCCAGAGCATTATACCAAAGGGGAGCTCTAACCCTGCAAAGACTTACAATGCAGGCTTAACTTTAATATGTGAGTAGTCCTATTGAACCCATGGGCATGTTTACCTTTAAGCATGTGGGTAGTTCCATGTGCATAAGTCTCTGTAAAATCAGGGTCGAAATGAGCAGATATATAATTATGGATACATCCCTTCATACACCAATGAAACCCAGCCAACTTCTAGGCTTGAAAATAGTAGCTGTTAAATATCAGGATACAGCAACATTACATTTCAAGACAGGCAGAATATTGTATCAAGTTGAGGTTGCAAAGCAGAAGTGAGGGAAACAGAATGTAACATTCAAATTTAAAGTTGGCTAAAACACCACTCCTCTAATCTCTCAAAAAGTGTCACATATCATGTTTACTGGTCACAACCTGTCTGTTCTTCAGGCTTATATCCATGGAAAACTAACACTATATATTTAAACAGCAAGGGTCTATAACCTCTATTGACTCTTCTAAGTACATAAATGTGAGCTCAAACTAAATGAAAATTACTTAATAACCTCTTTCAGGCTACTCTGAGTGTGTATGATGATTAAATCATAAGCTTTTATTATACTCCATGTAACACACCATGTACGGTAAATGGAACAGAAGAGTGCCATTCACATCATGGGTAGTCAGTATTTTCCCCCTAATTTAGTTCCAGATTTCAAATTTAATAATCTGGTCTTTGTTGGGAATTGTGTGGGGATGCAATAGGGTGGCTTGGAACTGCACTGACCAAAGATACAATTCCTTCTTTCTGGCATGCAGTGAGAGTGTTCACACTTCACCATCCTTTAGACTGGTGACACTTGTTCCCTAATCCTCGCCCAGTCAGTTTCCCTCCATTCGGGATGAATTATGCTCTGGAGGTGCAATAAGGGAAACACCCCTGTATTCCTTAAGCATGGAGATGGAAATTTTCCCTGCCCCTTGGATAGGTTGCACTAGAGGAGAGGGGTCTTGAAGGTAATTTGCATTCCCTCTCTGACCCTGCATCCTTATGTTAGGGCCAGACAGAATTTGGACCATGATTTGGAATATGTCTGGAAGGTTGGTACTGAAGGTAACAAGTAAAGATGCCCTCCTTTCAAAAAAGAAAAATTAGGAAAAGAAAGCAACTGGCACAAATGAGCAGGTTATAGATAACTCTCATGTCCAAATTGTCCTGAAAGACAGGAAAAAATGGATCCTTTAAAATTTACTCAACAGATCCCTCTAGTCTCTTTAATTACTACCTTCATCTACTTCAGTTATTTCCATTGCAAATAATACTGAAAAGAAAGTCAAACACTGTGCCAGTTAAAACTGTGTGAATTAATAAGCTCATTACCTCAATAACATCAGTGATCATAAAAGCTAATAAAAACTATGTATCATTCAGCATTACCCATTTACTGTTAGGGCAGCTTCACTGAAACTGTCACAGCCTCACAGAGAGATGTAAACTACAACTTCCTGTGCTGGTCTGGATCTCAGCTACCAAGCAGGAGAGATTTAGTCCAGAGGCCAGGAGACAGTGCTTCCCTCATGTAAATATAGTAAAGGGATTCGACCCAGTATTGGGATATATGATTTAGAGTGTGTTCAGGGTGAGTGCACTGTCATTGTTCAATATCTTCATTAACGACTTAGATATTGGCATAGAAAGTACGCTTATTAAGTTTGCAGATGATACCAAACTGGGAGGGATTGCAACTGCTTTGGAGGACAGGGTCATAATTCAAAATGATCTGGACAAATTGGAGAAATGGTCTGAGTTAAACAGGATGAAGTTTAACAAAGACAATGCAAAGTGCTCCACTTAGGAAGAAAAAATCAGTTTCACACATACAGAATGGGAAGAGACTGTGTAGGAAGGAGTACGGCAGAAAGGGATCTAGGGGCTATAGTGGACCACAAGCTAAATATGAGTCAACAGTGTGATGCTGTTGCAAAAAAAGCAAACATGATTCTGGGATGTATTAACAGGTGTGTTGTGAGCAAGACACGAGAAGTCATTCTTCCGCTCTACTCTGCTCTGGTTAGGCCTCAGCTGGAGTATTGTGTCCAGTTCTGGGCACCGCAATTCAAGAAAGATGTGGAGAAATTGGAAAGAGTCCAGAGAAGAGCAACAAGAATGATTAAAGGTCTGGAGAACATGACCTATGAAGGAAGGCTGAAAGAATTGGGTTTGTTTAGTTTGGAAAAGAGAAGACTGAGAGGGGACATGATAGCAGTTTTCAGGTATCTAAAAGGGTGTCATAAGGAGGAGGGAGAAAACTTGTTCACCTTAGCCTCTAAGGATAGAACAAGAAGCAATGGGCTTAAACTGCAGCAAGGGAGATCTAGGTTGGACATTAGGAAAAAGTTCCTAACTGTCAGGGTGGTTAAACACGGAAATAAATTGCCTAGGGAGGTTGTGGAATCTCCATCTCTGGAGATATTTAAGAGTAGGTTAGATAAATGTCTATCAGGGATGGTCTAGACAGTATTTGGTCCTACCATGCAGGCAGGGGACTGGACTCAATGACCTCTCGAGGTCCCTTCCAGTCCTAGAATCTATGAATCTATGAATCTATGAATCCCCTCTCTCTAATAAAGTGGGAGGAGAGGAAGTGACAGTTGAAGGGGAAGAGGGGGATGGTGGAGGGACAGAGGCAGGCTGGGGGGAACCTGAAAGAGAGACAGAAACAAAGTTTGTGAGTAAACTGAGAGAAACAGGCTGAGAGGAAGAGCGGCCACATGGACAGAGGGAAACCAGGACTGAGAGAAACCATGAGTGAGTGGAGAAGCTGAGGTTGAGCAGGACAGACAGAAGTGCAGGAGAGGGTCCCCTGAGTTCAATGCTGGCTGGTCAAGTCAGTGTGTGTTTGATGGCATGTTCCTGAGCAACCGTTCCTGTAGGCTCCTGAGCATCGGACCTGGTCATCTCCTTTCATTGATTCATAATGTCCCAGAGATCTGGAACAAGAGAACCAAAGGTCCTTCAGATCCCATGGGTCTGGTTTAATGTGCACCCCCACAAGTAAGCACCACTGGAGTCAAGTCCATCTTTTCAGGAAGTCACGAGAGGCACTTGGGGCTCAAAGATTAACTTGGGTATTAGACAGCACCCAGTGAGATATCTGGGGAGAGGGGAACCTAGAACTAATAATAATAATAACAATAACAATAACCTATAAGATAATAGCCTGTACATACTGAGATAGATATAGGTTTTTTTCTTTATTTAGAGAGTTATATTTAGTTAAGTACACTTAGTAGTAAGTTAAAGTGTGTGTGTTTATTCAGTTATTTTTATTATATATATTCTTCATATATTTAATGTTATTGTAAGTAGATGGAAACCAGTTCCATTTGTTTCAATTTAAATAAAATCCCTGTTGTGGTTTTTTTTTTGACAACCATCTTATCTATCATTTAAATAACCATTTATCATGGTGTAACACCCACGCCCTGCCCCCATCTCTCATCTGCTGAATAAATTATACCATCACTATGATGGATCATTACTAAATCATGGTCAGTGATTTTGGGATAGGGTGACCCTTGGATGTATTTCAAATTCTAACATGATAAACTACTCTGAGAGGCCAGTTTACACTCATTTGGGCTTCCCATAGAGCAGGGGTCGGCAACCTCTGGCACGTGGCTCGCCAGGGTAAGCACCCTGGTGGGCCGGGCCAGTTTGTTTACCTGCCACATCCCCAGGTTCAGCCGATCGCGGCTCCTACTGGCTGCGGTTCACTGCTCCAGGCCAATGGGGGCTGCGGGAAGCAGCGCAGGCCGAGCAATGTGCTGGCCACGGCTTCCCACAGCCCCCATTGGTCTGGAGCAGCGAACCGCGGCCAGTGGGAGCCGCCATCAGCCGAACCTGCGGATGCAGCAGGTAAACAAACTGGCCCAGCCCGCCAGGGTGCTTACCCTGGCGAGCTGCATGCCAGAGGTTCCCGACCCCTGCCATAGATGGAGCATGTTCTTTCTACAGCCAGGGATCCATAAGACTGCACTAGCAGATGCCACTTGCAGATCCACTTAATCAGCATATCTACTACCACCAGGCTATACCCACGTCCTGACAGTGATGACCACTTTGGGGCCTGTTCTGGGCCCTCCACTGCCACAGAATTCTGTCTTGGCAGACATTTTGGCCTTAAAACCCTTCCATTTAGGTTTGCATGGAGACAGGCATAAATTAGAATTGGCCTTTAGTCTATGTAATTGATGTTTAGAATTGACTATACACATGATACGAACATTGAATTAACATAAAAATAGGAGCATAAACAGGCATCAGTAACCCATGAAAAATGGTTTTAAAATGTTAACCTTCTAGAAAATACCACAGTGGAAGATGAATTAATAAGGAAATAATGGCTAATCAAAAATGTTTCACTTCCCTCTGTTTTCCGAATTTACATTTATACATTAATATTTTGTGTGTTACTTATATATTTATTTCCATTAATTATGTGACAATTAAATTCTTGTCCATGAAAAGTGCTGACTTGACAGCTCAAGAGATTGTAGGGCAGATCCTCAGCTCAGTGGAGCAGGGCCACTTTACATCATCTGAGTTTTGGATCAATATTTTTCTATGATCCTTCAAAGAGCTACAACATGGGGTGCAGTTGTGAAAGCTTTCTTGCTCTGTCCTGCCTATAAACCTCAACCCTGAGGGTTATAAGGTAGTTACATCTCCACAGGAATAAACTCGGGCCTTGACCTCTTGGCTGAGCCTGCCAACAAGGGTGCCAGTTAGGGCCAATTGTATTGGTGATATGTGTGTGTGTGTGTGTGTATAGACCTAGGAACTTTTTTGAAACCATCAGCTTATTTCAAATACTCCAGCAAACTGCTTTTAGATGATGCTAAAATAATTAGTGACCGGGGATAGAAATTGACACGTAAAATGAAAGGTTCAAAGTCCTATATCCAATCCCCTGAGCCATTTATTATATATTTCCATTCTACTATATCACAGAAGTCCAGAATAATATGACTTAAATATTCCATCTGGTTAAAGGTTTCTTTTAATCTAAGATATTCTTCTAAAATCATGTAAGAGGTACTTGTACTTCGACAATTACAGATCTAGTGCCTATATCCTCCCCTTAGCACAGAAAATACAGAAGTAAAATCCCCCAACCTTACCTGAATGGGTGATCTCTGAGAAGACTCTCTGCATGCTTCCCTCGTGGAGGGACACTTGGTTTACAGAAGTGATAGATTCATGGTCTTCTGATCATCCCGAGTCATGAATATAAATCTAGGTGAAAGCCTGCAGATCTTGAGACACCCATATGAAGCAGCTTTCTCTGGGTGCACCAGGGTGCGGGAACCCCTGCAGCACTGACAACATGGTCATTTCAAAAGTTATACTGCTACAGACAACTCCCATACCCACACTGGCTGAACATGCCCCTTTACCCACACTCATACTGTCATTAGAACAGAGGCCTGGTCTACACTGGAGGGGAGGAGGGGGAAATCGATCTAAGTTACATGACTTCAGTTATGTGAATAACTTGGCTGAAGTCAACGTACTTAGACCTACTCACCACGGTGTCTTCACTATTTATCATGTCTAGACTAGACGCGATAAATCGATCCCCGCTGGATCGATCACTGCCCGCCGATCCGGCGGGTAGTGTAGACATACTCTTAGAGTGGTGTTAAATACTGGCTACCAGTTGCTGCATTGTGTGTAAAGACTGCACCCTGAATCTGGACAAAGCAAGTAGAGACAGGCCAAAGACCTTAGTTTCTCGGCATCCTAAAACATCAATTCCAGTAGAGGGTCCTCTAACCTACCAGCAGATGGAGACTGGAAACAGCAAAGCTTTGTGACATCAACCCCATGCCAGTTCAGCACACCAGTTCTTTCTTCTCTGCCAGCAGACAGAATTCCCCTTAGCTGAGTTAAGCATGTCAGTTTGCTTGTATCTTCTAGCTTAGGTTACCTTCAGATCTGGGCATCACCTAGTGAGCAATCAGCACTACAAGGCTCTGTGCTTATCTTCTGCCTTTGGGAAAGAGTTCTCTGCTGGCAGACAAGCACAGACCAAGGAAAATAAGGTGACAGCAAGCACTGCATAGTCAAAGACAATAATGCATTGCTTTCCCTAGTGTGCACACAGAATGCCTCTGACCCCCCACACACATTGGAAAATTTAGCTCAAAGTTAGGTTCAAGTACCAATATTTATATTAACATAAATGCAAATTAGTATAAGAGTTAGTATGCTTTCTAAGCTCTCCTTTATCTGCTGCATTTAAATTTTATTAGGATTTTATATGCAAGTGTCATAGTAAATGAAACATGTATCTGTAAATGGACTCTTCTGGGAGTACAAGACTATGGTTTTCCCTTAGGCATTTGGTATGATTTTATATAAAGTGCTTCCCATAGTGCTATTAAACTTCTACAAATGCAGTACATCTTATGGAATGGGTAGGAGTCAGATGCAATGATATATCAGTATGTAACATGTTTTATCTATTTGGGGCCCTAGTTAGAAAAACAAAAGGATATTTCCCATATGACTGTCCTGTAGCTACCTAATATGTTATAACAGGTAAATGACACTGATGTTTGCACCATAGGAGGCTCCAATAATAAAGAGAACAATTTTATTTTTAAAGAGAATGTACCAGAAAGCAGTGTACCCAAGTTAAATGCTAGCGTAGTATCATAAAGAAAGTGTAAATAGATTTATTATCTAGATCTACGTTTGAACACATAAAATACATATTTGGGTCTGAACTGTTTTATAAGTATTGTGTAATCCAACTGTACTGTATTCAAAGACACAAGTGTGTGAAAGCTGATGGGTACGTTTGAGTAACTTGCATCTTTGGCATACCAAGGTCAAGTTCATTGTCCTTTCCAAACTTCCATTCCTGCATAAATGATACTTCCATAAATGGTATCATAATTCTGAACAATACCAATTAGGCCATCAATTATGTCATTTTTCTTCAGGAACTTCAGAAAATGGCTTAAAAATGTGTGAGCCCATTAGTATAAAGTATAACATTTGTATTTGCTGATTTATATTTTTAATTCCAAGCAGGAAGCTGCAAAAATCATTTATACTATTGTTTCAGGGATGCTAAGAGCATATTAGCAGTTGCAACTTTTTATTATTCAGGCATAACTGCCCACGTTGACATGTTTAATGAAGCACTATTCCACTGAGGTAACTTCTTGCTTTTGCTAACACAGGTAATACTCAAACAGAAAAATCTTCCATCTGAGGTGAGAAATTCAAAATTGGAAAGGAATCTCTCCTTGGAGAATGCGTAGTGTTGGGCTGCCTAGTACCACATCCATATTTAACCCATGATGTGGAATCTCATTCCTTGGGAGATGTGAGAAGACAATCCCCTCAAAATAAAGCTCACCCCTTTCAAAAATATATTCCAAATTTTAAAATGGAAGTTCTCTTCCATCTGAGGTTCAAGCAGGAGAGGAGCATTTACCCTAACCTTGAGACTGGACTCTCTTTACCAGATTACCACTACTTGCTTACTTCTCCTTTTATACCCTGCACCAGGGCCTGGCAGAGCCCACCTGTAGGAGCTCCATGCTCATTAACCTTTCCTTGTTTGCTTCTATACCTCAGCAGAGCCAACACAGAACCAGAGGGATTGGACTGGAGCTGCCCAAATGGGCAGCACTACCAATCACAGCTTCAAGTATTCATTTTTTAATAAAATGAGTAGAAAATAAAACATGGCTTTAACTGAATGAGACCCAATAGGCTGTAATCATCATATTGCAGTCACATAAGCAATCTCTTTTTCTGTGTATCTATATCCCTGATCTATTAAATATAATCCCATAAAACAGCACATTTCTGAGCTTTACTGTTTGTATTTTGGTTCCTGTTTCAGAGATGGCATCAATCATACACTGTATCCCCTGGATTATCCACAGTGGTAGTTTTTGTCAATATTAATACTCAGTTACTTCAAAAGGGCTGCATTATTTTCATGCTTAACAGTGATTTTCGTATGCCAGGAGTGGTTCAGTGAGACTGATCTCTGGTGACCTTCTGTTTCTAGATCACAGTTTGTTTTGAGTTAACATTTATGTACTTGAGTGTACTTACTCGTCAGTCATATTTGAGAACAGTGTTGCTTCTGAAGTTGTAAGCCTCAGATGTTCGTGGTTGTTGAAGATTAACCTGTCAATTTATCTTTGAAATTTCTTGCCAGCAATAGAGAGATGTATATATCACCAGTTTGATCAGTGGCAGAGCCAGATTTTGCAACTAGGGGGATAATGGGTTGAAAAAGTGTGGTTGATGCATCCCTTGATTTTGACTGCACCTCCCCTCTGCCTTGCACCATTATAGTGCTCCCCATCTGTTCCCTGCAATGCTTCATGGTTTCCTCCATCCCCTGGGGCCAGGGACACACTCCACATTGAGCCCTTGCAACCCTGCCCCTGGAGCTGCTCAGTTCAATCACAATGGGGCCCCCTGCCTGTCTGCCCATACTCCACACCCCCGGCCCCCCTCCCCTGCCTGGCCCCCCAGCAGCAGTAGCATGCGCCCAGAGTGGTGGCAGCAGCAGCTGGAGCAGCAAGATCCACAGAGACTGGGTGCGGAGCAGTAGGTGCAGGCTGGCACCAACATAGAGCCGGGTGAGTCACTGCACTTGTAGCCAAAGCCCCACCCTCAGACACAGGTGCTGAACAGCTCGGGGCTGCTCCTGGTAGTACCCGTGATCTTATTCGCTGGGGGTGGGGCGAGAGTGCTTCCCCATCAGGCACAGCCTATTTGGGGGATGCTTCCTGCTCATTGGAGCCCCTGAGAAAGAGGCAGGAGCACTTCCCCACTAGTGCAGTAGAGGGCCATTTTTTGCTGCTCAGAGCCCCAGCCACACCCTGCACTGGGCAGCCCCACCATCTTCATACCCCGCCATCACCACTGCCACTTATACCATTTCTGCCCATCGGAGGCCCCCAAAATTTGCAGCCCTAGGCAGCTGCTTATTCTGCCTATAGGTAGAGTGGATTCTACATAACATGCTCGAAAAAGTGCCACATATACACCTAAAGGCCACGAGTGTGTGTGTGTGGGGGGGACTCTCTCTTCTCTCCACTCCCCACCCCCATTAGTTTCACTCTGAGACTGATATTATAGGCATGTTCTGAGGGTGGTATCCTATACTTGCTCTAGACATAGAACTGCTCTTGAAGTCAACAGCAAAGGAACAGCATTTCGCTCCAGACTAGCCAGACTACTGCTTTTTCCAGACTACTGAGTCTTTAGTCTGAGAAGTTTCTAAAAGAGAATTTTAATATCCAGAGAGTGGCCTCAACTCGGATCAAGATATTTTGAGAAGATACTGTATTTTATACTAGTGACCTCAAACCTTCAGGGTGTTGCTGACTTAATTATCAGAGAAAACATGCAACAGAAGAGACTGTCTTATGATAAGATGTTCTAATGTGATCATATGTCAGAAAGTCATGGAAAGTGGCTCTGGGTCTTGTTTTTCCTCAAGAGAGGTAGCTATTTGTATTCTTATATAGAAGTCAGGTAAGAAATAAGATAAAAATAACCATTTTATTATAAAATGATGATGCTGAGGAATATTTCTTTGCAAGGATATCCTCATGGACGGCCCATGGGGATGTTGTCAATTTTGGATCTAGGACATGACTGACTCCCAACTAGAGATGAAATCATGTTCTGCAGATTGATTTTGCTATCTCTTTTGCAGTAGGAAAGGCTCATTAAAGGCCTCAAGGATATAAAATGCTATCAGAGTCTTGTTCTATTTCCTGGCTGCTTTGCTTGTTAACAGTTTATTTCTATCAGCTCCTCTGTAGGTTTTAAATTAGAGGTTCATACAATATTTGTCTTTTGTTTTGGTTTGTTTTTTATATGGAGCACTTTAATAAAACATCTTAAAACATATTCAATGGAAAATAAATCTGAAAGTAGCCCATTCACATATCATAAATTAGAAAAACTGAGGACAATATACAGTATTTGCCAATATAGAGATAAAATCCCACTGGAAAGTCACAAGTTAATCTTTTGTTTTAATATAAATTGAAAAGGAGAATGGAACCAGTACAGAGGCGGAAGAAAAAAAGAAATATTAAGCCTTCTATTGAGCCTATTTTTGGGACATACACTCTACCATTCTCTCTCTGCACTGTAGGATGACATAGCTGGGTACATGAAATGGTTAGAAATCAGGTACAGTGTACTATTCTATTCTAAGTTACCATATATACTCGTTCATAAGCTGAATTTTTTTAGTAAAAAGGGAAGCACCAGAGATGGGGGTCGGCTTATGAACGGGTATAGAGAGAGAGAGGTGGGACACAACCCCTCCCCACAACAGAGGGAGCAAGGAGAGGCAGCACAGCCAGCAGAGACAGAAGGGAAGAGGCAGGGCCAGAGTCTCTCCACTTCTGGCCACGCTGCTCTCCCCTCAGCCTCCAAAGCAGCTGCAGCTCTGGGGCTGGCAGGCTGCAGCTGTGCTGCTCAGCCCCGCCCCTCAGAGCAGGCTGTGGCCGCGCCGCCCGGGTGTCGGAGAACGCTTCGGCCACGCCGCCCGGCCCAGTCCGTTGGAACATGCTGCAGCTGTGTTGCCCGGTCTGGCCCGCGGAGCAGGCTGCGGCCGCGCTGCCCAGTCTGCCGGAGCAGCTCCAGCCAGGTCAGAGACATCCTTCCCTGGCCCTCCCCAGATAAGATGGGAAGGGATGGGATTGGGAGAGTGTGGGGGTCCCGGGCTAGGGGTGGGGTCATGTGGGGGGTGGTCACCAGGGTTACTCCCCTGACTCCCAGCTTCTCCCCCCAAAAAAATTTCCCCACCAGTTGCTGTCCCGGCCCGTCAGGGTAAGCAGCTGGCGCGCCGGGATACTTTGTTTACTTAGGTTTACCTCTGTGCCTGTGGACGCTCGAGATAAACAAACTCAGACCACTAGTGGCTTATCCTGATGGCCCGGGAGCCAAAGTTTGCTGACTCCTGAATTATAGTGTCGGTTTATGAATGGGTTATACAAATTTTTACTTATCCATCTTGGGGGGGTCAGCTTATAAACGAACCGGCTTATGAGGTTTTTATACCACACTCATCACCATAGTACCTGAGCACCTTCCAGTAGTGCATTAATCAGCATGACTACATATCTATTACAGGTTTGTTTTCTCATTTTCTCTCCAGTGAGAGAAATATGTGCAGTGGAATGTCTTGTTTTGGCAGTGTGTGGCTTATATATACACATACTGCTGCTATGTAGTTCTGATAGGAGAAGGCAAGATCAAATAAATGAGCCTTGAACTTGGAGCAAAAGAAGTGACGAGGTTTGTAATGGTCCCTACTTCCTCGGGGAGTTAATTCCACAGCCTTAGACAGTCTCTGGAGAAGATGTTGTCTCCTGCACAGACAAGATTTACTCTTAATGTTGAGAGTTCAACTGTGCCACAGGAACATAGTTGTCAACCACAGTCTTAGACACCCTGGGCCCAGGCCATGTAGTGCTTTGAAGATAAGGACTGAGACCTTTAACTTGTTTTTAAATTATGTGGGAAGCCTATAGAGAGTGGAAGGTGGGTTTGATGTATTTGTAGCAGCCTGTGTTGCTGAGGAGATGTGCTACAACATTCTGAACTACTTGGAGTTTCCTAAGTGCTGAAGGATGCATGATCAGTTATAGTGAATTGCTGTAATCCAGCGGAGAGGTGACAAAGGCCAAGTATTCATGCACCAAGATGGAATGGAGTTTCCAAGCCAGATGGAGATGGTAGAAAATCTTATTTGTAGATGCTGATATGTTAGAGCTCAACTTCAGAAAGGAATATAAGAGTTCTCCTTTACAGACTGAATTGACTACGGACTGAATTGACCAATTGTGAGTGCACTGTGGTTGCAAACTCTTCGAAATCCTGTCCTCTGCCCACCAGCATCACCTCTGTCTTGATCCGCCTCAGCTTCAGCCAGCTTTTCTTCATCAAAGAACTGATCTCTTCCAAGCACTAGGCCTTTTTGGTGGTGGTTGCGATGTGGTCATATTTGTTGAAGGATAGGTACAGTTGTGTATTATCAGCATATTGCTGTCATTTAAGTTTTGATCTGACCAGTTCACCTAGTGCAGGGGTCTTAAAGTCCCGGCCCGTGGGCCATCTGCGGCCCGAGAACCTCCTCACTGTGGCCCGCGGAGGAGAGACGCATGCAGCCACATTGCTGGCAATGTCTGCTGTAAGCGCCACCCCACCCCACCCCGCGGCTCCCATTGGTTGGGGGAGAGGGAAAGAGATACCATCACTAGTTGCCGGGCAGAGTCAGCCATGGAGGCAGCATCATTAGTTGCCTGGCAGAGTCAGCTATGGAGGCAGCATCATTAGTTGCCGGGCAGAGTCAGCCATGGAGGCAGCATCACCTTTTTCCACAATGAATATAAACAAGTCAAAATACCGAATACAACTATCTGATGCACACCTTGCTGCAATCTGGAAGGTTTTAACTGCGGCCAAACATCAACAAATTGACAGAACTGAAGCGTTGCCAGGTGTATGGTAAAGATTAAAAACTCTCTGGCAGGCGAAGGATTGTATAAAGTTGTATGACAGTTTTATTATTTCTAAGAAATTCAAAATAAAAAATATAATATAAACATTTTCTTTTCTGAACACCATCTTCAGTGACATTATTGGCCTGCTGGGAGAACTGGCACTGGCCCTAAGGTAAATTGAGTTTGAGACCCCTGACCTAGTGGTTGTGTGTAAATCCTGAAAATAACCAGAGAAAAAAATTGATCCTTCTGGGACTGCACAAGTAACAGGTCTAGTGGTGAAGGTACAGTTTCCCATCATTACTCATTAGGTGCATCCCTCCAGGAAGGACTCAAACCATCTTAGTGCATTACCCTGAACTCTTGCCACCTCTCTCAGGTAAGACAGCAGAATCTTGTGGTCAACAGTGTTGAATGCTGCGGAGAGATCCAGGAGGATGAGAATGGATGTCTGTCCTCTATCCATTGACAGCAGAAGATCAACCATCAGTGCCATTAAGGCAGTTTCAGTCCCAAGTCCTTGCCTGAATCCAGATTATGCAGGGTTTAGAATGTTAGCTTTAGTTACATGAGCATTTAGTTGGCTTGCTCGAGAATGAAACGTTTGACACTGGGTGGTAGTTGGCCAGTACTGAATATATTCATACAGTATGAATTGATTTATATTAAATGAAATGGGTAAAAAAATAGATGTAGACGAAGACTAGACAAGAAGAGAGAATCTGACACTGGTTAAAAGCTATAGATATGCCAAGAGAGAGTTATATGTTATTTATATGGCAAACAGTCATTTCATTTTAAACAAATATATATAAGAAATTTCTTATTTCACTTCTTTTCTTTTCAGGTACTTCGGTGATACAGGTTACAGCTACAGATGGAGATGATCCTGCTTATGGCAATAGTGCCCGACTACTTTACAGTATTTTGCAAGGACAGCCCTACTTCTCTGTGGAGCCAAAGACAGGTATTGTTAGATCTTCCTATAACCTGAGCTTCATTCATGAACTCTCCTAAAATATCTGTGTGTCAGGTAAAAATTACAATAGATTGTAATCTTATTTTCTCAAGACAGCACAAGTATAATGTCCTCAGATCAAACAATCTACCTACCTATCTAGCACCCACACCTGTAGTATCTGAATGTCTCCTGATTTAGGGCTTGATCCTGCTCCTGCTCAAGTCAATGGAAAAAACTCCCATTGACTTGATCAAGCCCTTAGGGCCCAATTTGGAGACCATTTAAGTCAATAGAATGAGTCATATTTACTTCAGTTGTTTTTGGATGGTGCCCATAGTCACTTCATTAAATAAAATGGAATATATTTCACATAAATCAAAGAAAATTTCAGCCTGTGAGACATTTCAGATATCTCCCTATTTTTAAGACATATATAAAACTGGTTCAAATAATAGTCACGATGCAAACATTAAATTCCAGGACATATAATAATAATACTCCCAAGTCTATAAGATTTTATGTTTAACACCTCAAACAAAATTTAATCAACATAATTTATTTATACCTCAATACTTCTCTGAAGTAGGGAATATTATTATTCTCATTTCAGAGATGAGTAAGCTAAAGCACAGAAAGTTAAAGGACTTGCTAAAGGTGAAAGTGAGACAGTGGGATACCCAGGAACATATAAAACAAGAAGTCCTAACTTCCAGCACAAGGCCACATGTGCTATGAATTAATCAGTGTGTATATTATTGGTTGTGGCCAAAGACTTAAAACTTGATGGCATTTGTCTGTTTGTCTGTCTGTCAATTTGTATGTAACAAAACAACCTTTCAAAACATCATCTGATCAATTCCAAAACTTCAGGGAATATTCTAGGAACCAATGAGCAGAACCCTATTGATTTGGGGAATCATGGGGGACATGTGTAGCTCCCTTTACTCCGTTTAACCCAGCTTCAAGTACCTATGCAACTGTATAATGATTAAACCACTGGTTGATAGCACCAATTAATGCCTTTGATCATAACAATATCCCATTTCTGTCCATCCTCCCAATAAAATTTAACATGGCATGATCAGAGGATGGGGGGCATTGTGTGGGAGAAGGGCAAATGGGAGGGGCACATAGAATCCCTAGCATGGGGTAATGGGGATGCATATAGAGCCAGGACATGGTGTAATAGGAGACTTTGGCATGGTGGGAAGGAGTCACACAGAGCCCGTGGCATGAGGGAAAGGATGGAGGGTGCAGGGAACCCCTGCAATAAATGACAATGGGAGGGTGTCACATGGGTGGGAGTGTGGGAATGGAAGAATAAGCTCAGCCTACAGATGTTATGAATTGTGAAACCTCTTAGTGGTACTGAATCTGATGCTTCTTTTTGTACTCTTAATGTCTGGTCAGATATTGTAAATAATGTGCTTAGCTAGCTGTATCTTCCAGGGGTCATTAGAATTTCTTCTCAAATGGACAGAGAAACTAAGGAGCAATACTTTGTCATTATCCAAGCCAAAGATATGGTTGGGCAAATGGGTGGATTTTCAGGAACAGCAACTGTAACCATCAACCTCTCTGACATCAATGACAACAAACCCATATTTCAACAAAGTGAGTAAATGGCAAGAAGTTTTATTATTACACATGAGACTGTGGGGAAAATTTAGTACTAGTGCAATGTCAGTGAGTTCAGTGGTATACCCATTTACATCAGATCTACATTTTGCCTTTTATATCAAATAAAAGATTGATAAACCAATAACTTTTCCACACAAAAAAAGCCTGGACTAAATAGCTAGAGAGCTTAAGCCAGTGTTATGTTTTGTTATAGTTTTGAGATAACAAGATACCTACTTTAGGGAAGTTAAATACAAAAAAAGTATTTTTTCTCTCTTGGGGTTTAGAGCATAATTTTTCTTTATTACTGTTAATATATTGACAACTGTAAAATTATGTTTCTCGAAGGATAAAAATTCTCTTACAGGACTTACTAATTAAACGATAAATACAAACTGAACTAGTAGGGAAGCCATGCATTGCCACTGCTATCTAGCATGCAGCTGCATTCAGGAGAAATAATCACACTATGCTGATTTAATACAGAAATCTGTATTTTAATGGCAGTCTTCCCAGAGTGTGCATATGTAGAGAGGAGGTTTCACACCACTGGTTTTCTGCACCCTGTGGTCACTAATCTGAAATAAAGATTAATTATAAAAGTGTGGAAAACAAAGGTGGTTTCAGAATGAAGTGGTGGGAAATAATTCCGATTTAGATACTTTTTATTCAGAAACCTATCGTAAATAATAATAATGTTGCAAGTGCACACCATACAAATGCTGTAAATCAGTTGGGTCCAACTATTCAGCAGTAGAATTAACTTTAACAGATGAATTCCTAGTCCCACTGAGGTTAATGTGAGCTTTGCTATTGATTTCATCTAAGCTAAGATTTCATCCAATAGTTTAAAAAAGCCAAAGAGCCACAATCAATCTTCTATTTCCCTGTGCTCAGGCATAGGCAACTGAGCTGCTATGCTGTCCTCCCTATGGATCCCTCAATCTAGCAAGGAAACAGGCAGTGTAGAACCTTAATCTTCTCTCTCCTCCCTTCCTTTTGCCAGGAGACTGAGCTGTAGGCAGTTAGGTCTAGTGGTTGGAGTGGGAGTCAGGCCTAGTGGTCAGAGTCTGAATGCCAGGACCAGGAAGCAGAGTCAAAGGTCAGAATTGACTTACTAGGAGTAAGGGAATGCAGGAGCAGGATTGGTTCTGAGACAGGACGGGGACAGGAGGGGAACAAGGCTTACTGCAGGGCAGGATCTGGACTGGAGCTGTGGAGGAGCAGAGGAGGAGCAAGGCTTAGCGAGAGACAAGCCCTGGGAGAGAGAGAGGGTGTGGGCGTTGAGCAGCCAGTGAGCTACTGCTGCTGCTGAGCTTAAGAACTGGCCTGTTGGCTTCCTCAACAAATCAGGCAAGGCAGTCCATCAGGTAGCCCAGCTGGCTTGTTAGGGTGTCAGGAGTGCTGAGCAGGTGCAGCTGCAGCTACAGGGACTTACTCTAACAGTACCTCTCTCATGAAGGGCATCTTCTAGGTACCCCAAGGCCTGGTTTCTGTGAAATGTCCAGAACAGATCCAGGGTGTGGATGTGATTCAGTAGTGAGTAACCAGGCCTGATGAAAGAAGCAAGCCATTGATAGACTCCACCAACTCCAGGATGTCTTTGCGTTAGGTGGGAATCTGGTGTATTCATGCAAAGTCCTGATCCATGAAGTTACCTGAGACACTCAAATCCACAAGTGACTCCAGGTGGACCTCGGAGATGGAGAGGTGTCAGACTTGTAGAGGAAGCTGGAGATATGTCGGGACCTGCCTGCTCATTGCCAAGATACCAGCAGACATATACTAATGTTGGGTACCAATGAGAGGCAGAGAGCAACACCCCAACCCAGACCCTGCTATCAGTGGCCGGGGTTTGGCATTCCCTGACCAGGGTGCCAATTGGACCTTAGCAGGGCAGCCTGACACAAAGTGTCCTGGTCTTCGACAGTATAGGCATATCCCCAATGCCCAACACTGCTTTTTCTCTGTGTCGAGCTGTGTGGGATGGGCTGTGGGGAAGGTGCTGAAGGTTGGTGAGCCAGAGATGGCAGGGCTGGCAGGAGTCGGGAAGCTGACCTTTCTTGGCAGCGTTCCATCAGATGGTTGACAGTTTTTATGCTTTAGGTCAATCAAGGCATCAAGGCATCCAGAGTCGGTGGAGAGTCCACTTGTGCCAGCTCTTCTTCATGTCATCATTTAGGTCGAAGTGGAAATGATAATGCTGTGAAGTCTCATTCCATTCAGTATCTGTCCTGGTGCAACACTCCCAGGGTGGCCTCAGCTGTACACTTATAATTAGGGTCACTGAGGACCCACATCCATGATTTGAATGAAGTCCTCAAGCTGGCCCAGGATTGGGCTTGTTTTCTCTAGGAGTGTGGATGTCCTCGCCAGAGCCTCCCCAGTCAGCAAGCTGAGAATCAGCTGTACCCTGAATTGATCAGTGGGGAATGACTGCAGGCACAGCAGAAAGAGGAGCCAGCATAGACTGAGGATCCCCTGAACCAT
The DNA here is from genome assembly GCF_002925995.2 of Terrapene triunguis. Classification (NCBI taxonomy): domain Eukaryota; kingdom Metazoa; phylum Chordata; order Testudines; family Emydidae; genus Terrapene; species Terrapene triunguis. The sequence goes on from NW_020664409.1 coordinate 23,156,955, forward strand.
GCCCCGATCACCGTTAAACTTATCAGGCAGGAGAATCTTTGGCTCACACCAAGTGGGAGGCAGAGTCAGGGGTGGCATTGCCTGCCTGTGCAGTGCTACATTCTGTGCCTGCAGGACAGTGACGTTGGCTTGCAGGTTAGCAACTTGGGCTTCCAGGATCTGTAAGGCAACCCCTATCTTTAGCAGGGAAAGATTGGCTGGGGAGGGATCCATGCTACCCAGTGCTCTGGACCCCTTGTCAGCCCAGTTTCCCTCTGTTTTAGTTTCAGGCTGCTCAAACTGTCAGGAGAATGGGTTGTAGGCAGTCGGGCCTTGTGGTTGGTGTCCAAATGCCAGGGATTGAGACAGAGACAAAGCCAAGAAGCAGGGCTGAAGTTCCAAAATGGAATCAGAGTCTGAATGCCAGAGCCCAGGGTTGAGACACAGTTGGAGTCAGGAATCACAGCCGAGGGTTGGAACCAGATTACCAGGAGACAGGGAAAGCCGCAGTAGGGCTGGTTCTGAGGCAGGAGCAAGATTGGGACTGGGTGGGAACAAGGCTGGGTGCAGGGCAGGAGCTACGGATGAGCAGAGCAGGACTTGGTGAGATACAAGAACAGGGAAGCAGTGAGGGTGTGGGCGTTGAGCAGCCAGCAAGCTACTGCAGCTGCTGAGCTTAAGAACTGGCCTGCTGGCTTCCTCAGATGATCAGGGCAGGGCAGTCCATCAGGCAGCCTAGCTGGCTCATTAGGGTCTCAGGAATATTGAGCAGGTGCAGCACCAAGGCCTTATCCTGATACCCTATCCCTACCCCTGCAAAGTAGCAGGCTACCAATAGGGTCACTGCTGAGCAGCTGTAGCAGGAATATGACAGTATCTGCTCAGAGTGCTCCCAGCTCACCTCAGAGCTGTTTCTCAGGCAGCAGGGGAGCAGTTGTGATGCAGTTATGGAGGTGCTGCCCCCTAGTGCCTCCTCACAGGAATGAGGTTGGTTCAAACACTTCCCTTTGATACTCACATTACCCAGCTCAGGAAACATATTTTCAATTTATATTCAGGCAAACATTTTTTCTTAAATAGTCACCCCCCCATGGCCTCAGGTGAGTGTTTCAAAGGCCACTACTATTCCCCAGGCCAAAGGTTGCACACCACTGCTTTCAACTGTTATAGATCATTGACAAAGTTGATGTTTAATGTGATGGTACTTGACTGTTTCTTTAAGAGTTCTACTACATGAATATCTCTGAGGCGGCACCAGCGGGCTCTACCATAGGCAAAATCATGGCAGAGGATAGTGACATAGGGGAGAATGCAGCCATGAATTATGTCATCGAAGGAGAGGAATCACTTGTTTTTGACATCATTACTAACAATGAGACCCAAGAAGGAATTGTTATATTAAAAGAGGTGAGACATTAAAAAACCCACTAAAATGAAACATATCATTAATGTTTTAAAATAATAACAACAACTGCTACTAAAACAACAACACTTCATGTTGTTGTTTCCATGTTTTTTTCTATCTGGCTTCTTTAAGCACTAATAATCTGACTGAAAATAGGATCTGGAATGGTGGGGAAAAACAACCTCACTAGCTTAGAAAGTAAATTGATATTTTTGGTTTGTGGCTCAAGCAATTGGGGTCAGGATATCTGGGTTTTATTCCCAGCTTTGCACTTGTCTCCTTATGTGATTGTGGGAAAATGTCTTAGCCTCTCTGTGCCTTGTTTCCTCACCTGTAAAATGGGAAGAATAATAGGAGAGGAGTGTTCTGAGGCATAACACACTGTTAGTAAAGAATGTTAAGATCTTGAGATGGAAGGTACTTCTGTGTATAAGTGAAAAGTGTTATGATTTCTTTAGTGAAACACACTCAGGAAGCTTCAGTTGTATATGGGACTTATTTTAGCATCACATAGGGAGAAAAAGAGTTAGCTACTAGAACTGAACTGATGACAAGGTTTCATTTTAAACCTTGCAGGGGAGGGAAAAGACAGAAAGTAAGTTCATTCAGTTGGTTACCTATGTTCTCATGGTATGGGAAGCCAAAAAATATTCTGAGATGGAGCTAGAGAGCACAGGGTATTTACTCAGACAATGTCAGCACTTCAGTGAAGTATGGGAGACTAAAGAATTTGATGTTGCTGTCTTTTGCCCATTTGGAACAGTTACAAGGAAAGGAAGCTATTTCGTTAATATTTCCTGCTGTAGTTTGTATTACTAATCCTGACTAAACAAATGGTATGACAGACAGTGTGGTCAGTGAGTTATTTTCATTGGTTTTCTTAAAGGGGAGGCAGAGTTATTTTTTCTGAAGACTAAACTGTAATAAACTCAGTTTGAACATCTGAAAAGTAATTAATTCCCCTTATTCTACATGAAAATTCATATGGTATATTGTATAGTGTTAACTCTACATGTGAAATAAAGGCATTAAGAGCATAACCTACATTAAACATAAGTGACAAAATAAAGTAAGGTATCCATTACAATACTATTAAATCATAACATCAGAGCAAACCAAGGAAATCAATCCTTAATAGTGAAAGCAAATTAAAGTAAGACACAGATTAATAATTAAACTGTTATTGCAGTGTGTATATATGTGTGTGTAACTGCTTTTAAAACATTCCCAAAAGAAGTGTACCACTATTTCTTGTCTTTAATCTTACATCAGTCATTAATGTATTATTAATTTTCAAATTCTAAAAAAAAAAAAAAGGAATATTCCACTTCCCACTTTGTTTGTCTACAGAGAGTGGATTTTGAGAGCAAAAGGAGATACAGTGTTAGAGTAAAAGCTATCAACAGGCAAATGGATGACCATTTTATGAAAGAAGGGCCCTTTGAAGACACAACCATTATCAAGATCAGTGTGGAAGATGCTGATGAGCCTCCAGTTTTCACCTCACAGAACTATGTGATGGAAATCGCTGAAGAGGCCACAAATGGCTCCTTTGTTGGTGCTATAACTGCCAGAGATCCAGACAATGCCAACAGTCCCATCAGGTACAAACTGTAAAATGTAAATAGGTATGCTAGGAAGAAGTGATTTCAAAACCAGGGCTGAGATTTTCAAAGGGGCCCCAAGACTATTTAAGTGAGAAAAATTTCCAGGGGACTCTTTTCCATTCCACAGGTCTGTGCTTCATGAATGAACTAAAGTTCACCTACGTTGTGATAGCCTGGATATCCTTAAAGCAAATAGTCTAGAATAGTAAAATGTCATTTCCCTCCCTCTGGGCTTAATCCTGACCCCTGCACAAAGCCTGAATAAATGGGTTTTGTAAATCAATTCTTCATAGTACCCAGTGGATGGAAAAATAGATCAAATAGTGGCCCTGTAGAGGATATGGAGCAACAGCAGAACGGTGGTCTGCAGTAGCACAGATGTCACTGTGTTCTGCATAATTGCTGATCCACTGGCTATGCCCCTATCCCTACTCCAGCCTGCTCCCCAAAATCTCCTTTACAGAGGGGCAGAGGGAAATATTGTAGTGCAGGGCTATGTTTTAGGCTTGGGTAGGAACAGTGTCCACTCCCACAGCCGGGATCTAGCCAGCTCTGTGTAACATAACTGTACCAGTTCCCTTCTCTTTCAGCCTTCCAGGATTGGTATTTGCCCCATAGTGAAATGTTGTAGTCAACAATTCTACAAACTATGTATTTCACAAAATAGTTTCACTGTATCTTAAGGCAGGACACAGTTGATTCATCTTTAGCTATGATTTATAATTAAAATAGCTTGTAGAGTCAATTGACATCATTGAACACCACTTAATTTAGACAACCTAAGGTACAGGACAAACTAGTGTGGTGCAAAATAATCTACTAGTGTGGATTAAATTATCAAGTTCGTAGTAGCTGATATACCCTATTATCATCTATGCTTCAATAGACAATAGATTTCCAATTTTTTTGTCTTTTTAAATACTAGTTTCCTATTATATTGACTTAGCCTGGGGTAAAATTAAGTTAAAAAAGTATAAATATATGTACAGAATTTTTCAAAACACTTGTTTTTTTTGCTTAGAGAATTATAGCATCTGTACCAAAACATGTAAATACTGTGAATATTTATAACATTTGTATAGTATATTTTTTCAAAATAAAATATTTCTCTAGGGGTTGCTGTGATGTACATGTGTGTCTATTGCCCCAATCCAGCAATGTTTAAGCAGGTTTGTTGCACCATAGACTTCCTTTAAGATGGAACATTTCATTTCGCAGCATGCATCAACAATGATTTTAAAACATATATATGTACGTTTGGGGGAAAGTATATGCATATGCAGCCAATTATTCAACAATAACTCAGCTGTCAGTGTTTTCTTATCATACAAAAACAAAACAAAACAAAACTAGGCCTGATTGCCATTATGGACACCAGTTTGCAAACAGCAAAATATGTTATAATAAATACAGTTTATTTAAAACAAACAAATGTCTGAAATCAGAAAAAAACAAAACAAAACAGAAACAACAAGAAAAGATTGTGTGGGGAGGAGGGATGAGAGGATACTCTCATAAATGAAATATGTTGGAAGCTGAATTATAAATCCATGAAATAAGAGTTTATAAAGGAGACATTGACAAGCCTCTTGCTAAACTGAAGTGAACAGATGACAATCTATTATAGTAGTTCTCGGATTTAGTATCTTGCTGATTTTCACGCAGGCTGCCTGGTAACTATAAATTAAAAGTTAGAGAGTTGTCCAGTCACTGGCATTTAATAAGGGCTATCAGAGAAGAGTCCTAAGTGTCAATTTGTAATATAAAGGCTTTATCAAGCAAAATGAAAGCTGGAGAAGAAGAGGAAATTGTTAAGTACAGGTATTCTGAACAGGACCAATGCAGACTTTCTGAGTATGCGCAAATTTCACTTCCAAGATAGAGTCACCTACTGTGCCTTATGAATAAAGCCACATATTTAGTTTTATCTTATTTTTTTAAAAAATCCAATAATTTAAAAATCTCTGCCATTCTAATTTATATATTTGACTTCACTCTCTGCCTTTTTCATAGTAACTCATATGTGGCCAATGATAAGAATTTAACTATCATTCCACCTGCATTTTGTATGTGTGCATATGAACATGGCATGCAGAGCTTTTCAAATGATGGTTATTGCAGTAGCGCTCCAAGTTGGGCTCATTGCAATCATTTCTCACTTTTGGATTTTGTACCTGGGGTTAGCAGACATCTCATTATAGATAGTCAGATGCCTCTCTTTTTCCCTAATGCTCATTCCTTCGACATCATAACATGTCAGCAACAATAAAATAGATTTACCATTATACCTCTACTTAGTTGCCAGTGTTATTCATTTCACAAGTGGCATTTTTGCTGTTTCTTTTCAACCAAGTCATTCACCTGCTGTGAGACCGACTTAGAAATAAGAATGAATAATGCATTTTAGATTCAGTTCACATTAATATAGATCTGAGGCATATTTAGTTTTATGAAAAGAAGAGCTTTGATCTTGGCAGCAGTGAATTTTAAATGTTTATAAGTGTACATTTTTCATAATTTCTGAGTTCCTGCTGCACACATTTATATGGATATATCCACAGCTCTGTTTTCTCGACTGACAATAGTTTTATATGTCCTTGTTTCAGATGGAACATTTCAGTATTAGGCAATCTCTTTACTTTTTTGGTGCAGGTATTCTATTGTCCACAGCACGTATTTAAAGAGATTGTTCAGCATCAATGCACACAATGGAACAATCATTATAACTAAGCTTCTGGACCGAGAGACAGCTGCTTGGCACAACATAACTGTTACAGCCACAGAAATGAGTGAGTAAGAATTTAAGGAACACTATGTTTTATATCCTGCATGCACTTAGTATAATTATCATCTGAACATCTCTTCTTTTAAATGGAGAATACATGCTACTTTCTCATTATATTGCTGTTTCTTGTTACATTAAGGAGCATTATTAAAATGATGAGTTCAGTGGAAGCAGGATGTTTTTGAGCTCCAAGGTCTTGTGCTCTTTCATAAAAGATGACCTTATAAAAAAAGAAGAAAAAAAAGAAATTGTAATGAGATGGAGACTCTTAACACTTTCAAGTTATACTGAAGCATATGAATTTCTCCCCCGGTGCAAGATCTTATGTTAAATTAGACCCTGGTTAATTTCACACCAGATTTTTGACTAGTGTAAAATTAGCCAGGGTCTAATTTAACACCAGTCAGAAACCTGTATTTCAAATTAATGGTTAATGTCAGGCCTAAATCAGCTAGACTTCTCTACAGTGACAATTAAATCTGGGAAGCATCCTTTATATAGATTTCACCTGTCAGTTTTGTCTGAAAGTCAAATGCAAATTGCTTCTGTTTGTGCTTTCAGTTATCCAGCTGCCCTATCTTTGGGACAACATTATGGAAAATGCTTGCTTGCTAATTTGGAACTGGATGTGACAAAATGTGTTTCTTCTTAGTTAAAATTAATCACATCATCCATAGGAAAAGACAAGGTCAACAAAATAGGAGGATATCAATGGATCAACTACTTATTGCCATGTATTTTTAACAACTAGCATGTGTTTTAGACATTGTGTCATATACGTTTGTTTTTTATGATGACTATTTAGAAATATGAGTAAGACAGGGTGGGTGAGGTAATATCTTTTATTGGACCAGCTTCTCATCTCTGGTGAAAGAGACAACCTTTAGAAATATGTTAATCCAATATATTCCCCATAAGAAAGCATTCCCCATATATATATATATCAGAATAGTAGATGCAATAGTGAGCTTAATATAGTGAAGTTGGTAGCAATATTTACTGCAATCCTCATTTTATATTTGTGGATTGATAGTCTTGTTTGACTTCTTGGTTTATCTGTGAGTTTTTAAACACAAATGTATCTTCTTTTTCACTTTGTTGGACAGCTGGCGGGTGATATGGTGGAATGGAAAGCATCTCTGGGATATTTTTGTCATACCTTGAATAGGTCTATGGAAACATTGCAGGATGACTTCAGTCTAGGATTATGACTTTTCTGTTTAGCTAAACACTAAAAAGGGAGAGAACCAGATGTTACAATTGAATAATATCTCCTGAACCAGAAGAAATGCCAAGGCTTTCAATGTCAAGAAATATTAAGATATGTATTGTAAGAGGAGGGAGCCCTTCTCATTTTGCTATATTTATTCTCCAGCTCTTTAATGATAATAAGGTCACTATTTAGTAAGATGATATCCAGAGGTGTTTCACATTGGTTTGGATATGCTTGAAGATGATTTACTTTATCAATCAATAACATTTAACACCTGAAATATAATCATCATGTCTATCCTGTGTACTTAGCAATCTTTTCTTGAAAAACAAAGAAACTATGCATGAAATTCTGGCTCCATTGATGCCAATGGCAAAACTACATTGATGACAGTGGAACCCGGATTTCATCCCATATGGGCCATGTATGGTTACAGCTCCTTTGCACCAACCAGGTGGCATAAATCCAGCTTCAAATCCCATAAGTGTCCTGGCATCTGCACCATAGTCAGGCCTCCATCAGGTCTGACCTTGAGATTTTCAGAGCCAGAACCAGCTGCTTAATGACGCTTCCTCCATCGTGAGCTGAGTGGAGTTCCAACTCAAGAGCGAATCAAACCCAATATTTTCTGTCTCTTGGTAGGTGTTAATCTGCCTACATAGAGTACACAATCCAAACAGAAATAATAGCACTCTAATAATGCAAACAGAACAAGAAAACTTGAGCCACCAGACTGACTTGAAGGTGATTTGTTCATTCACAAAAGGAAGGTAATTAGGGGCCAAAATGTTTTCTGCCTCCTCTTTCTGTCAATTGAAGTATAAATCTCCATCAAGTACTTCTGATGGTAACAGATGACTGAAACATGGGACGACTTTGACTCTAATTTGTTATTTCTTTGGATGTCCAGAGGTGTGGTTCACTACCAGCTCTAAGTAGTTATCAGTAAGAGATAGCAGAAAGGACCATCTGTCCTGAATAGTTCAGCACACCACACCTTTTATACTGAGCTTCAGAATTTTCTTTTGACTACAGAATTCACAACTCTCTTCAGCTCTTAAGCATGGAAGGTAAAGGATTTAACTCACCACTCCAGTTTTGTCTGATAAGTGTGATTTTATCGATTAGCCTTTCAGTTTATATACAGTTCTTTTATATTTTTACCTTTTAGCATTACCATTCAATACTTCCTTCCTGCTCATCTCCACTAGGAAATGAGGTGGGAGAACACACAGTCACAACCTGGCTCAGCCTAATCAACTAAGTGATTTGATTTTTTTTCCATTTGAATTTTATTTACAAGTGAGCTTATTGTGGGGGGGGGAAATACTCACTGCCTGGTTTTTCTCTTTTTGTCTTTTAGGTTTCCAAGGAATTCTTTTCCCTGATGGTGCACTTTAATGCATTTCTCCCAGCAATGTTCACATTTCACTACCTGATTCAATACACAGTATAATTTTTCAGGTCAATATTTTCAAAAATGGATGCTTACAGATATGCTCCTATGTTCATAGTTAGGCACCTAAATGCATAGCCTGATTTTCAAAAAGGCTGAGTAACCAGCAGCTCCCATTGAAGTCAATAGGAGCTGCTGGGTGCTCAGTATTCCTAAAAGCCAAGCTACTCAGACTAAGTTTCGGCATCTTCCTATAATTCCAAATACATTTTTTTTCCGTTTAAATCACGCTTCTATCTTTGAAACACTCTCCGCTCCCTCCAGCCCAATACTCAGCGTGAAAACCTGGCCCTATAATTGTCAGTGGGAATTTTGCCATTGACTTCAGTCAGGCCAGGATTCCATCGGTAACATTTTCTTTGTTTTTTATTTTAATTAATGCTTTTAGCCCAACACTGTTCTGTTTGTTTCCTATTACTTATACACACATACACACACACACACCTCACTCCTCCCAGTCTGATAAAAAATGCCACTGCTAACACATAGGATGACTCCAGTCAGTCACAGCAACAGAGAGGATTCTGGGAAGTTTTACCCATATTGCTCTTCTCTTTCACACTATTTCTGGCTCTGGAATGACTCTGGACAATAGTGGACATCCTCTTTCAGCCATGGTGTAGTGCATCTCTGTGCTACTCTGAAGCAAGCCCACTCCCTTTGCTTTCACTAAATTGTTACAATCCATCACATACTCTTCCCAGTGAATCAGCAGTGTCACAACTTTGTTTCACTCTCTTTCTTACAGATTCTGTTAATAGCAATGAATTACTTTGAAATCCTTTTTGGTTTACACAGAGATGACTCAGGTACCTTTACTTGGTTATGTTGAGTATAAATGACTTATTGTTTTCCTGACAGCCCTCTGTTTCTTCCCAAGTGCATATTCTTCTTGGCATCATGATTAGTCCTAGGGTTTTTTTCTCCTGCCTCACTTTGGATTGGCCTTTGAGAGTCCAGAACTTCTTTAGTTCTCTGCACCTATTGGATAGGATTTTATCACTGGGGCAATCACATTATGATGTTAGCAAACTTTGTTTTGATTTCTGCATGATTTGACCAGTTTGGTCTCCAATAATTACTGCTACAACCTTATTTTTTTCGTAAAGAACCTTCCTGGACACCAGCCACTCTGTTACTGTGGATCTCCTACTGTCTTGGAATCTAGTTGTCTCTCAGCTTTCTCTTTCTCTCCTGCAGACTGTGTTCTGCTTAGTTAATGTTCTGCTTATCGTATCATAGGAGCTGAGTAATATACCTATGCTCAGATCCAGATATCCTCATTTTCTTGTGCAAGGGATAAGTGGTGATACAAGAGGTGTGTCTTTCTGCATAGGTATTGAAGCCTTTCCCTCACCACTCAATGGTCTAGCCAGATGCCACCTGGCCAGTGCCTGGGACTGCAGAAGCAACTCTGTGCCCCCTGCTACCTCAGTTAACTTGCCCTGGACAGGTATTACTCAGCTGTGACAAATAATTCAATAGTACAATATTTCCTTTCAGGAAAAACCTCTTCTGTTCTCTGAGGAAGGTGAAAACTAGCTAGCTAGCTACTTCTGGCTAGCTGCCAAACTGCAAAGTGGGATGGTGCTGGCCAAAAGCTCAGAGAAAAGTTGGGAATCTACCAGTAGAAACAGAGAAACGCCTGAAAACACCCAATGGAAGGGTAACTAACTGGGAAAAGAAAACAGGTGTGAATGGTAGTTCATGGCCAGGAGGGGCAATATAAACTTCCCACACTCACATTTGCAGGCCAATGAGGTGCCCATGCAGCCTATAAATGGGCAAATCAGGCTCTGAGGGCAGGAACTAAAATCCCCCTAGTCCATTCAAGCTCTGCCCATGAAGCTGCCAGGAGGGATGGGGGTGGGGAAAGGCTATTCCCTCCCAAACTAGCCAGGAACTCAGGGCTGGTCCACACTACCCGCCTAATTCGGCGGGTAGAGATCGATCTTCTGGGATCGATTTATCGCGTCTCATCTGGACGTGATAGATCGATCCCAGAAGCGCTCCCCCGTCGAGTGCGGAACTCCTGCTTGCCAAGAGGAGGAAGCGCTGTCGGCGGGGGAGCCTGCCTGCGCCGCGTGGACCCGAAGTAAGTACTTTTAGTTCAATATAGGAAACGTCAACTTCAGCTACACTATTCTCGTAGCTGAAGTTGCGTTTCCTATATCGATCCCCCGCCCCAGTGTGGACCAGCCCTCAGAGATGTATTTCCTCTGCCATCCCAACCAAATCTCCTCACCACATACCCGTAGCAAATAGGGTGAGGGCTGCAGTGTCAAAATTGTATTTAAGATACATGATTATTTTTTTCCATGCTTGTATTATGAAAAAAAAATAGCCCAACCAATTTTATTAATACATTCTGAATCAATTCTTATTAACATTAAGCATGAGAAATGTCATCTCAAAAAGAAATATTTCAAGAAAGATATGAAGGGGTTAATATAAAGAGTTATCATGAACTTTGATGCCTCCTATTAAGGCTTACCATAAATCACCCCAGCTCCATTGGTTTCAATGGGGCTCTGCCTCTACTCACCAGATCAGACCTGATTTATTTACAGTTGTTATTTCTGATACCATTCCCTCTTGCAGAAGACTCAGAAGTAATCGGCTCAGATTCCAATGTTTGTTGTAAGAAACTAGTGAGCTGCACATTTAAAAATAGGTTTTTGTTTGTTTGTTTGTTTGTTTGATTTTGCTGTTGATCCATTTGACTCATTTTCCTGAGTAGAGGAAGCAGCCTGGTGGGAAGGCTGGTCAGCAGGCAGCTTATGCTAGCACACAACAGTTTGCATTGTCAACTTGTGTGAAGGGTCTTGCCAATATCAATCATGCTGTATAGACAGACCAAGTTGTGCCATTCATCAACAAGAATGTACTACAATGGTTCTATTAACTGGAAAATATTATGCTTAAGCTCCTGATCCAATAAAGCACCTGACTTTAAGCAGGTTAGTATTCCTGTTGACTTCAGTGGGACTATTTATGTGCTCAAGTGCTTTGCTGTATTGGGGCCAAACTAGGTATGTTTATTAGGGTGCCTGTGACATGTACGTTTTTGAGTACATCTCTTTCTCTCAGTAGAGGTTTGATCCAGTAATGTGAAGAGTGCTTCCAAAAGTTGTTGATCACCCTCAACTGCCCCGCTCTTATTGACTATAGGAGACATTCTGTGAATCTTTTAATAAATGAGCAAGAATACGTCTAGGTCTGATTTGCATACAGATTGTGTACCAGTATAACTATTTTGATTAGGGTGTGATTTTTTTTACTGGAATAGTTATACCAGTACCCTGTGGCCCAGGAACTTCTTTGTGCCAACTGGGTGAGGGAATGGGAGGCAGATCTATGGAGTTTTACAGGGATCCCCTGGGTCAAATATATGCACAATAATTCACAAAAGTATGGCATGTGAGATTTCTACTGAGAGCCAGTAGCTCACTGGGCATCATAATTATCTCAGAATGAATGTACAGATAATAGCTAAGGAGTTGGGTATCTATACTGGAAATTATGTTCTCAATGCATTGGAGTTTAGGTGAACATGGTGACATGCCTCATACCAGTTCCTTCTAGGCAGAAGGTAATAGACGCTGTCAAAGTTCCTTCCCCACTCTGAACTTTAGGGTACAGATGTGGGGGACCTGCATGAGAAGCTCTAAGCTCAATTAACAGCTTAGATCTAGTCTGGCTGCCACCACTCCCAAGCACTAATTCCCTTCCCTGGGTAGCCTTGAGATACTTCACCAGTTTCCTGGTGAACACAGATCCAAACCCCTTGGATCTTAAAACAAGGAGCAATTAACCATCCCCCCTTCTTTCTCCCACCAGCTCCTGGTGGATCCAGATCCAACCCCCTTGGATCTAAAACAAGGAAAAATCAATCAGGTTATGAAAAAAGACTTTTAATTAAAGAAAAGAAAGGTAAAAGAAAACCCTCTGGGAGAGATTAGCATACCAGCTACTCTCACAGACAACAGATTCCAACACAGAGGATGTTCCCCTGGGCAAAAACTTACACAAAAAATACCCAAATACCCAATTTGACTATTCCTCTAATTGCACAAGACAGGTTACAAAGAAATAAACATAAACCTATTTATTTCCTTCACTAATACTCACTACTTAATAAGAGGCTGAATTCTGGAGCTTTCCCACTCCGGTCCAAAGTGAAAACTCAACAGACAAAGGGAACTTCCCTCCTTCCCTTTGAACCATCTTGTCCTCTCATTGGTTCCTCTGGTCAGGTGTCAGCTAGGCTAGGTGAACTTCTTAACCCTTTACAGGTAAAAGAGGCATTAACCCTTAGCTATCTGTTTATGACAGACGCTATCTCACTGGCTGGGAATTGTGTATTGTCTGCTTCACAGTATAGCTCTATTTACATACTGAGCTAAAATTTGAAGCAAGAGATTGTGAACTATATGAGAGAGGATATTTACAGGAAGAAATAAAGCAGCAGGAGGGAATATTGTTTATGAGTAAAGACAGTGGATTATTGGAGTGTTTCGGGGGAGCAGAGGTATCCCCGGCATCTTTCACTGAGGAGGCAAACTGGCAGCGTGACTTATCTCATGAATGGAAGATCAACCCTGGTTGAAAATCACTGCAAGGTCTTTGGGGTGAGCATTGATCTGTAAAACATGAAAGTGGGAAATTAAATAAATCTAAGTTCCAGAATGTGAGTTATGATTTTATTTTATATGTAATCATCATTTGTTTCCAATATTTCTACTTGCTATCATTTGAATCTTTACTTTTTGTTAAATAAACTTTTGCTTGTTTTCACTATAAACATATCTAAGTGCTGCGTGTTAAGGAGAGCTGTGATCTAAGAGGAAAATTGTAAGCTGCTACTTTGGAAATAGCAAATCTGTGAAGTCTGTTTCTAATGGACCAATGCTTGGACACTCCAGGGAGATGTTCAGAGGGGTTGTAGCAAGCCTATCACTAACCTACTTGGGGACAGTAAAGCCTGCTTTGGCTAGGAGGGGAGTGCTTGTGTTTCCTGTGGCCGATGGAGACAGGGAGGTGACACACGGCAGGCACAGACAAGGCTTCCTCACGCTAACGGCAAGTGGTAGCGACAACCCTGGTTACCCCCTGGGAAGCATCACAACCCACTAGTGTGGACACAGTTATACCAATAAAAGATGCCCTATACAAGTGTAGTTAAATCCCCTTTCCATACCAGAAAAAGGTATAAGAACAGTTATACCAGTATAACTGTATACACACTAGGGGGGTTGTATCAATATAGTTAAAATGGTACAACGTATGCATGTAGACAAGACCTAAGAGTTCATCCTTTTATATGTATGCATATTTTGAACAAAGCTGAATCGGAAGACAATGGTGCTAGTTCGGGAAAGTTTGGAAATATTCAGGTTTCTGTACCCATATGTGTGCTTGGAGGCTTGTGGATATGTTGTTACCCACGGGCCTCATTTCTCTAGGATACAGTTTCTCAACCTGTGGGCATGAACCAGAGGATGGTGCATCCATCCTGATTGGTTTATGGCTAGAGCTGGCTGGATATGTTTGAAACAGTGGGGATTTTGGTGAAATTTGTTTTTGCCCAAACTTATGAAATGTCAAATAAGACCAGCTCTAATGGCATCCATGCCTCCAGTACTGTATGGTGTTCTGCATGGGCAAAGCCCTGTTACATTCTATGGAGCTCTCTGCTGGTACAACTGTTGGCGTGCATTAACCAGCTTGTAGGATCAGGTCCCACAGTTTCCTTTTAAAAAATAAAACAATTCATAATACAATGGATGAATTAACAAATCCAACATTTAATATAGAAAGCATTGTGGATGATTAAAAAGAGCTTTGGAGTTAATTGCCTTTTTTAAAAACATGGTGGTTTGTGGGAGGGTGTTTTTTAGACAATGAATTAACAGAATATAAAATAATAATAATAATAATTAATAGAGATTCTGCTTTACAATTTTGGCTGCTTCTCCAAATGACTTACGATATCAGAAATTCTTCTTGGTTGTAGCTACAATCTTATAATCAGAAGTGTTACCTGGCTAAAATAATTTTAGAGCACAATGGATTGGAATACCTCAACCAATGTTATATTTTCGGCAATATCTGTGGGCATCAGTAAGGATTTCCTTCTCAGCTGAAGATTGTCATCACTTAAAAAAACATTTTAATAGCCTTGTTTCTTGAAAATATGCAATGGGTTAGACTGTAACTATTGATTCTTAATGTCCTTTCCTCTTTTTATTTAGGAAATCCAGAACAAGTTTCTGAAGTAACTGTGTATGTTCAAGTTCTTGATGTTAATGACCATGCTCCAGAATTTCCAAAACACTATGAGATTTATGTGTGTGAAAATGCAAGATCTGGACAGGTAAGAGGCTGAAAATTTGTTGTGTAACCATATTGTTTCCCTTTACAGTGGTCTAAGACATTTGGCATAGAGTATTGCTATTTGCTTTAATCCAGTTTATTTCGATATTACAAATGCAGGGTAATAGTATAGAATATAATATTTCTTTACAATAAGAGCAATATCCCTGGCAACCAAACAAGGAAATAATCTTAGATAGGTAGAGAAGGAAACTGCTAAAAAAACACCACAATTTTAATACAGTTTAATGTCACAGAGACAAAATCCTATTGGGACTGAGATTCGCAGCAATTGTGTATAGCATTTTGAGAGGATTATTCATTGTCTTTTGGAATACAATTAGGTCTAAATCTTTAATTATGAACCCTGATCAAAAGCCCATTGAAGTAAATTGAAGTCCTTCAGGTCCTGTTAGCATATTTTAATGCTTTAACTAAAAATGCAATGATATCATTGTAGTAAATAATATAATATACAAACAAAGATTTATATGATCAATAATTTTTTCATTTGTTCATAATTCAAAATGACATTTGTTTCCTTTTCTAAAGTTACTACTGTTGTATAATAATGTTGTGTGCTGATGAATTGCTGTTGTGTTTTGCCCCAAAGATGACTTCTTTTCAGGAGTAGGTGAAGAAATCTCTGAATTTACATATAATTTCTAAGTGATCTGGAATCCTCTAGGAAGAAAGGCAATAATACACAGTAATGAGTGAAATCTCACCACACCTATCTGAAGTAGGAAAATATTATTTGCCATATTTTACAGATGGGAAAACTATAGAACAGATTTGTTAAGTCACTTGCTCAAAACCAAATACTCTTGGAAGGAATAATAAGAAATTGTTACTGAAATGCATAATTATCACAGTCAATGATTATGATGTTTTACTTAGCTTAATGGTATAAAAAAGAGATTGTTATGGCTGATGTGTAATATAAATTTTACCTTCCTTTACTTTTAACAGACTGTTTTTGTAGGCTTTCCAGATAGATAGATAGATAGATAGATAGATAGATAGATAGATAGACCACTGAAATCAGTGGAAAGGTTTCCATTGATTTCAATCGAGTTTGATCAGTCAGTCAAATACAACCCCTCTTTTTGGCCGTCTTTCCGCATCTAACTCTATGATGGCCCAGGGTTGTCCACACGTTGTCAATTGTAGATCAGGACTTCTGGGGCCATCATGATAAGCTGGAGTGCTTGAGGTAGCTTCCCCCCTATTTATGTCTGAAAAAGGTGTTGAGGGGTATTTTCAGTGAGGGGCTCCTACCTCTGGAAATTGCTTCTTTCCTTAGCCTGGCAGAGCTGGAGTTTGTTTACTTTCATGGGGCACTGCAAAGCTTACCTATATTCTCAGGTTTTTCAGGATGGGGAGGAATTATTGAAGGGGAAAAGTTCCTTATGCTGTGGGATTTAGGGGATTTTATTTTTGATGCCAGTCCAGTTTGTAAGTGAAAACAAAAAGCAAACATATACCAATACATTATTTGTGAATGATTAAAGATCATAAAATGGCCATATTTTAGAAAACGAAGGAACTATAACAATAAATAAAATAAAAATGCCCTTTTGCTTAGCCAAACTCAAAGACAGCGGGATGATACTATAGCTTATATCTAAGAACAATGCTAACCTTGAATTACATTTTCTTTTCTTTTTGCCAAAAAACCCCCCACGATTATTAAAAAGTTCTCAGTCTATTTTTAGCAAATTACTTTTGCTCTCATTTTTCCTTTGTTATGTTTTGTTTCCTTGTGAGAGTTACAGATATCTTTGGTTTAGCCCCTGGAAGTGGTTCAAATAAAAGAATTGCAGTTGGGTCCTTGGGACTATCATCTGAAAAGATAGCTTGACAATAAAAATGAATGTAAAAGAAGATGGATATTTTTGGCTATGGTCCAAATCCATCCATCAGGTTTATCAGACATTTTGAATGGATTTTTCATTATCCATTTTATGTTATAGTTCTGCACCTTCCTATAATCCACACATCAACTGCATAGTAGCTAGGAAGGCGGCTTCCTTTTGCACATCGAGAAACCACTTTCACTGCACTGCCAGTATTAAATCCATTACTTTCAAAATAACTTGAGCATGAAAGGTGCTATATAAAATAGAATACTATCCTATTATAGCTATTTC
>NW_020664409.1:23173937-23178573 GCF_002925995.2 Terrapene triunguis
CCAGGTTAGATGCAAACAAGTCTAGGGAGACGGGAAAAAAATATCTTTTTTTTTCTTTCTGGATCATTTTTACTTCACACTTAGAAAAATCAGAGCTGTCTGTTGCACTCATAATCATTTATAGACTTATATGGTTTATGCTGATTCCTAGTAGAAATGACCCAATAAGAAATAAAGATTAAGACATTTCCCTGCCTATATGTTGACAGTATTCCTTCAGTTCTAGGATGAAACTCACAAGGTACATGCATATGCTTAGAATAGTCATAAAGAGGCAGGTTTCCCATTTTCCACACCTTTTTTCCCTCTCCTTTTTTTAAAATAGCACAGACATAAACAAGGACAAAGTCAGCCTGTTATTATTCCAAACTGAAAATGAACTTGTCAAAGAAGTATTAATTTTGATTAGTTATAACTGATACTGTGTGGGAAATATATATATATATATACAGATGCACACATTTATTTATATATTATTTATTTATCTAGTTATCTATACATGAATTAATAGTGAAATAGCAAACCAGCTCCATTGATTTGAAACTGCAGATATTTTGAGAATTCCAAACATGATGGATTTGTAATGTTTTGGTTCCTGATTAGATGGCTATGAGACTAATCAGCACAATGCAATTGCAAATTGAGAGTACCACAATCAAATATATAATTAATAGTTTGTGTGATGTTGTCAATCTTCAATGAGCTCCACGTGACCAGACTGCATTGTCTGTGTGGAGCTCACCGCTGCATCAGTATCTTGGTTAGCTATATAGTTAGCCAATCATGGAACTGAAAGAATGCCATATGACATAATAACTAACTAATAAAGCACAAGTTGCTAATTATGAGGTACCAATTTTACAATCAAATAGTCAAACATTGAGGCTCAACTTTCATTTTTCTTGAAACTCACATTAATAAAGTTCAAAAATCAATGGAAAATGACCATGAAACTGCCATGAACACAACCGAATTGTAATTTGCTTTTGAATTTAAGCAAATATTTGCGGAATACACACAGCCATACAGTTTTGTCAGCTATAGGCATTACCATCAAACCTGCTGAAATAGTCACTTTAGTTTGTTGAGTACATGATAGAATAGCACGGGAAGCTGGACCATGGCTTCCTGTCCTGTACTGGTTATGTGCATAAGCAAAGGGCTTCATTCTCTAGTTCTGTCAATATTGCACTGTCTGTGACAATTACATTCACTTTTCAAAAGATAATCTTGCATCTATTCTCATAGTAGTATTGAGGGAGCAGCTTTCCCTGCTATGATTGGGGCTAGTTCTCACTCTCCCCTTTCTGCATATTTGAATCACCCAGGATACTCTCTAGTTCTGAGAAAAGAAGAAACATATGTAGCGGACACCCTTTTGTCTGATGTGGGAGACATCCCATGCATTAGCAATCAGTGCTCTAGCACTGCCACAATAAGGCTACATAGGACTTCTCTTTCTCCATGGGATCTTTACACAGATGGAAGATGGCTTCCTCACATGAACAAGAGGGAGTACCAAGAATATGCATCCGAAGAAGTGAGGTTTTTACTCACGAAAGCTTATGCCCAAATAAATCTGTTAGTCTTTAAGGTGCCACCAGACTCCTTGTTGTTTTTGTAGATACAGACTAACACGGCTACCCCATGATACAAGAATATGGGGCACGCACAACAGCAGCATATCCTGTTGCTTTCCCAATTGCCTCATTGTACATTCCTTAAGTATCGTGGCAGAAAAGGCAGATATCATGATACTCCCATGATTATTATCTTGCCTAAAAGGAAATGGTATTTATGTTTACTTAGAACTTTGAGTGGAAAATATTTGTCTGGGGGGAGATTTTCAAAGACAAATGGCAGTTAGATGCCATTGGCTAAGTGCCATTTGTGACTTTGAAAATCTTCACTGTAGCACCCAAACCAGTGAGGGTCTCTCAGCTTCACTGTGTTCAATGGGAGTTGAGTGTACTCAGAGTCCTGGAGGCTCAAATCCATATACAACATGAAGACATAACGACTGATAACATAGAGTCACCTTATTCAAAATGGACATGACATTTTCCAAAGTATCAAAGATTCAGGTCTCCATTTTTGGTTTGGTTTGGTTTGGAAAGCTGCTCCCTCAATACTACTATGAGAATAGATGCAAGATTATCCAATTAAAACATACTTTTAAGAAACCCGTCTCTGCTAATGAAAGAAACAAATTGGCTTTTGTAGAGATCTGTGAAGATCTTCATTGAATGTTGTACTTGATGATGCATGATTCACTGAACTGATAATAGTGATAAATATTTGCTCTTTGCAAGCAGAAATATTGCTCATTATATTAACTTCAACTTGGCTGTTTATTCATGAAGATGGCAGATATTATTTTCAGGGCTAAGATGTTAATTTTGACTTTGTTCTCTTGCAAATGACAATCTGCTTTGACACATTTGTAAATAAGGCCTATTTTGTTTTCTTGAAAACCAAAACAAAAACTTCCATAATCAGTCTATCATAATTTCCAGAATCAACAATTCAACACATGGATTTGTCACCATCTCTCACTTACTGCCACTATAATACATCAGTTGAATGATGCTGCTGTGTTTGTGGGCTGGAAGGAAATAGCTTTTGCACTGGAGGGCTGGTTCAAATGGAGAATGATATATTTTTCACTTTGCGGGAAAAAGGAAAGGGCAAAATATTTTATATATGATTCTTGTTTGTGTATGAAAACTTTATTTACCCTTTGCATTTTGATTCTGGAAGCTATTTACATTATCCTAGGTCTTTAATGCTTATCTCCCTCAAATCAACATAAAATCAAATGGCATAATGGCAGGACACTAAAAATACATTAGAAAACCAATAACCCCAACAAGATTGCAATTATATACATTTATTTGCTGCAGAATTTGTAGGCTCAGCAATTCATTATAATGTCTGACATGTATTGTGTTAAAAGAAAGTAAATAGTGTTTATTCTTAAACAGTCATGTATGTCAATGTTTGTTTGCAGCTAATCCAGACCATCAGTGCAGTGGATAAAGATGATTCAGTAGAAGGCCATCATTTTTACTTCACTCTGGCTCGGGAGGCCACAAACAACTCAAATTTTACTGTCAGAGATAATCAAGGTAGTGTCATTCATGTAGCTTTTTAAAAATCCCTTCATGAACGATTCATGCTTTAATAGTGCTCACATCACCAGTTTTGTATACTTGTCCACCCATATAGAGAAATGTTTGGTGTTAAGTTTGAAATAGGGCAAAAGAGTTATCATGAGCAAACTTTAATAATAATAATAATTCAATAACCTCATGTAGAATAGTTCTTTTAGAATCCAAATAAGTTTAATCAACAAAAGATAGTATTACAGAAGAGAGAAAAATACTTAGCACAAAATCAAGAAAAATAGATTTATATTGCTTAATAGATAGTTAAATATAGCATGTGTTATGGGACATAACTTTAACTCCTAAATTGTCACATGTTGGTGTTAAGGGAAAAAAAAGAATGTTTTGCAAATAAAATAGAGACATGCTGTTAATAAGGGTCCTCTCCTTTACTCAGTTCAGCAAAAATAGAATTATAAACAGAAGCACAATTCACAATTATGTAACTTTGCATCCTGATACATTTAAAACTGTATGCATTGATTACTGATGACATGATATGAATGACTTCTCTGCATATCCTAATGCTGGACCATTTTGGTATTGATACAGATGTTTCAAAAGAATGGTCTAGGGGGTCACCAATTGAAACTAATCTGAAGGGAAAACTTAAGTTTAACAGCTGGTGATATTATAAGAAAGATGACCAGTTAAAGTCAGTCTTCTGAGACTCAGAAGAAGAGCTTTTTCAAACTCAACTAAAATACACATTACTTATATTGGCTTTGCTAATTATTTTAATGGTCTGGCTAGGTGAATAAATCAATGGGACTAACTTTTGGAAAGTTCACTCTATAGGAAACTAGTTTTTTTAATGTCTCCAAAAGGAAAGGCAACGTTTTAATACATATTTAAATTCCTGGTTTTCATTTACCTCTGACCCACTGCCAGGAGGTGGAATGCTATGTAGGGTTGCCAACTTTCTAATCACACAGAACCAAACACCCCTGCCCCCCTGCCACCTGCACCACATCTTTTTCCAACAAGCTACGTAGTTAAAGTGTTTCTAAGCTGAAATGTTCCCTGGCCAAAGTAGCAGGAGCACACTTGGCTCCTGTTTTGAGGTTGTGGATGCTCACAACCAAGTTTGTCTGTCTCCCCCTGCGCACACACATCTATCAGAAAGCCATCCTTTGAATGTTGAACCTTTTGATTAGCCAGTTATACAATATGCTCTACAAACAGCTGGATAGGATGGCAGCTGGTTGCATGGGTCCATTTCAAAGAATCAGTTAATCAGTTTGAATATGGGCTAGGAGTTTTTTTCCCCTTTCGGGTTTGAACATTAAAACAAAGTCCCTTGGTCGAATTCTGCCATCACTTCTGGAGTACTTTCACTGAAGTAAATGGAGTTACTCTGGATCTACTGATGTAACACAGAGCAGAATTTGCCCTCCCCCCAGGGCCGGCTCTGGCTTTTTCGCCGCCCCAGGCGAAAAAGCTTCCGGCCGCGCCCCCCCCCACCCCCC
>NW_020664409.1:23178973-23221808 GCF_002925995.2 Terrapene triunguis
CCCCAAGCACCAGCTTGGGTGCCTGGTGCCTGGAGCCGGCCCTGCCTCCCCTGGTTAGGTTACCAACAAACACAGATATGTGGACAAACAAAACTGAATGTTTGTGTGTGGGGGTAGGGGAGTGGGTGGGGTTGTTCATTTGTTTTGCATACTTAATTGAAAAGCTGGTTTTACAAAACTGAAACTGGGGGTTGTTTTGATGAACCATATCAATATTCCAAAGTTCAGAAGGTTTGGATAAATGGCTCTATATTAGGCCCATGTTTATATTAATTTATTAAAAAAATATGCGGTATAAACAGTCATGAGTTGTCCCTGGAAGCTGATTTGCATGGTGTATTGTAACTGATGCTTTTTTAATCTATCAAAACTGAAATGCCTCATCCCGCTCAGAACATCCTGCATTTTACCTGGTTTTGCTGATTTAACACCCATTTAAATCAGTAAATTCCTCCCCACACTTCTCTTTCCTCTCCAATGACATACACCCTTTCAGAATGTCATTGGTTGCAAATAAGGATAAGTTATTAGCCAGATTTTTATTTATTTATTTTTGTTAAAGTGACAAATATCTGATACAGATGCTTCATCTTCTAGATAACACGGCTGGAATTCTTACAGCAAAAAATGGCTTCAGTCGACAAGAGCAGTTTGCTTTCTTCCTGCCAGTCCTAATTGTGGACAATGGAACCCCCTCACTTACCAGCACAAACACCCTAACTGTCAGCGTCTGTGATTGTGATACTGAAGCTAGTGCCCAGTCTTGTCGATTTAGAGCTTTCATGTTTTCCATGGGTCTCAGCATAGAAGCATTAGTTGCAGTTTTGGCCTGCATACTAATAATATTAGGTAAGAAAAAAAATATTTATGTGTCCTACTGCCCTCTTCTACTATATGCTAGACTTGATCATTTGAATAGAGGTTCCTTGGATTGGCTGAGCTATTTAAGCTGTTGTATTTATTGTGTTTCACTGATTACAAATCAAATCGGTTCGGTTTACAAGTAAAAAAAAAATGTCTTTGTAACTGCCAGCCCTGAAAATCTGGCCAAAGTGTAGGTGTGTTCCTGTATGCACATCTATCATCAGCTGTCATAAAGATGTGGAAGGCTAAAATCTTGTCTTAGCACACGTAAAACTAAAGCAGAATTTAGCCTTACCGTTGAAATTTAGCTGACAGTTCTACTGATGATGCATGAGAAGGAATAGAATCCAATTCTCTCCATCATAACTATGTGGTTCTCTACAGCTAAGATAATTTGTTACTGTTTCTTTTTATTTATTTTTGTCATAAAGGAGGCAGCTATGACTCTGAATACAAACAGAGTTGATCTGTTGAATAATAAAGTGATATATTTACATAGTCACTTCTTCAAATACAACCACTCTTATGCTACTCTTTCCCCTTCCCCTCCCCCCACCCCCCACCCACCCCCGTGTCGATACAAATTTAGGAAGCACAGTGCTAGGCTTGTTGTCACATATGCAGTCTGTGCACCTAAAATGTTTCCTCCATTTAGATAGATTCTACTAGTTTGAGATATATTCCCTATAAATATAGGGATAGAGTATGAGTCAACCCCTTATGCCTGCACAGGGATGAAGGTTCAAGCAAGAAGCTTCTCCTTTGGCATTGCTGTGAAAGGACTGCTCACAGTAGCGGGCTGTGCACTCCTTGCACTCTGAGTGCAGAAACTGTTTGCTTCTGCTGTCTTCTCAGCCCAACCCCATTCAGAGTAGAGCTAAAACACAAGGGGAAGCAATCTGGTCCATCCAAACTTTCAGTGTGAGTTTGAGCAAGACTCAAATCCAGACCTTCAGGACTGTAATCAAGTGCCTTAACTCACAGGTTGCCAAATTGTGATGCCATCTGCCCCCAAACATGTCTGAACCTGCTCCACAAACACTGCATCAGGAAGCCCCCATTTTGATCTACAAAATGGAGGCCTTCACACAGCATAACCTCATGCATACAGTGCGTGCGAGGTCATGCTGTGCAGAGGTTGCCATTTTGTAGATCAGAATGGCAGCCTTGCAGCATGACCTAGCATATATGATGTATGTGAGGTCACATGGTGTGGAGACCACCATTTTGTGGAGCAAAACAGTGGCCTCTTGGTGCAGCATTTGTGGAGCAGGTTCAGACACGTTGGCTGTATGGAGATTGCTGTGCGGACACCAATTTGGCCATTTGCACCATGCAGCTATGCAAGTATCCATTTGAGGGACTTGAATGCAGAAAATCCTTATCTGTGGGTAGCAGCCTCATCAAGAGAGCCTCCTGTCTGCTTGAACTAGTAGGAACCTGTGCTAGTCTTTTCTGAGATGGGAATCTGCACTAAGACGAAGTCCATATTTTTTTTCATGCCACCCTGAGTACCCTTGTCATTTGAGGATAAAGAATCATTTTGCTGTCCTAGTATCACCACACAGGGCCTTCCTAAATCCTGGCCTCATTTGCTGAAAAGTGAATTCCTCTTTCAGATTTGTGGTAAGAGGCACAGAGGACTCATTTTTTACCCAGAGTATCTGCTTCAGCCTCCAGCAGTGAGTCTAACGGTGCAGTTATGAACAAAAAACAAGAGTGCAAGAAACATGCTTGAAAATATGATGAGGCTTTCTTTGATTATGACTTCACCAGTGATTTCATCAAGAAAGATGAAAGGCCAAAATGCCTGCTATAACACGGTGTCACCTAGTGAAAGCATGAAGCCTAATAAACTTAAACCCTTCACAACGAACACATAGAAAAACCCTTCACAAGGAACACACAGAAAAACTAAGGTTATTTTCCCAGTATCAGATAAAAGAACTTTCACGTCAACAATTGCAATTCAAGAGAGCCATGTCCATCTCTGACCATGCTCAAAAGGCATCATTTGTGGTGAGTTACCACACTGCACAGGCCAAGCAGCTTCATACAATTGAAGACACTTTGTTTTTGCCAGCTGCAATTGATGCGATGAACATAATGTTTGGGGAAACTGAAGCAAACAAGCTCAAAGCCATACCACTCTCCAACAACACAGCGAAGTAAAGGATCAAAGTGACAGCAGCAGATCAATAAAACACACTGATGGAGTATCTGAAAAACACAGATTCTTTTGCTCTTCAAGTTGATATGAACACTGAGGGTTGTGATGCACACTTCTTGGCTTTTGTGAAATACACATGAGATGGTGCAGTTTTTGAAGACATTCTGTTCTTCCTCTTCCCGGACACAAGATGGCGCAAGATGGTTCAATGTGCTACACAGCTACATGCAAAACAAAAAATTACGGTGTGATTGCTTGGTGGGCTTTTGCACACATGGAGCTCTGTCTATGGCAAGCCACAAAGCAGGTGTGCATGCCTTGGTAGAGACATTAACTCCATTTGCTGTGTGAACTCACTGCATGATTCAAAGAGAAAAACTAGCATCTAAAGCTCTGAGTCCAGAGCTATGTGAAGTTTTGCAGAAGGTCTCATCTATTGTGAACTACATCAAGACTCAGCCTCTTCATATGTGTCTCTTTGCAAACCTGTGTGAAGACATGGAATCTGATCCTGATGTGTTGTTCTTTGACAGTGAAGCTTGTTGGCTCTTGAGAGGAAAAGTACTGGGATGATTTTTTGAACTGAGAGACAAGCTGCGTGCCTATGTACTGGATTGCAAAAAAACCTGAGTTCATTGATTTTTCTGGGTGACCAAAGGAAGATATGCCTTCTTGCCTATGTCACAGACATATTTTGGAAACTGAATGAATTGAATACATGTCTGCAAGGAAAGAACACCACATACTTCAACTGAGTGATCACAACACAGGAGTCACAAAGAAAATTGTTTTCTGGAAGAATAATTTGCTGAAGACAAACTATGAATCCTTCCTGAAGCTTTGCAAGTTCCTGGCTGACACACAGGTAATGGCTAAGTATCTCAGATGACAGAAGGACCAGTTTGTATCCTTTTTCCCCGACTTGGACATGACAAAGTACGATTAGGTATGAAGCCCCTTTTAGTGCAAGGCTGATGCCATTGGTTTGCCAGCAGCTGAAATCAAACAGCTCAGAAATTTTCTGTGATCGATTCCTGCAAGGAACATATACTCAATGTTCTTTCCCAGAGGTCTGTGTCACTGTCATGAGATAAAAGGGAAGGTCCTCTCATGGAACTTTAACTCGTTAAAAGATAGGAAACAAAGGGTAGGAATAAATGGTCAGGTTTCAGAATGGAGAGAGGTAAATAGTCCCCTACGGGTCTGTACTGGATCCAGTCCTATTCAACATATTCATAAATGATCTGGGAAAAGGGGTAAATAGTGAGGTGGAAAAAACTGCAGATGATACAAAACTACTCAAGATTGTTAAGTCCCAGGCAGGCTGCGAAGAGCTATAAAAGTATCTCTCAAAACTGGGTGACTGGCAACAAAATGGCAGATGAAATTCAATGTTGATAAATACAAAATAATGCACATTGGAAAACATAATTCCAACTATACAGACAAAATGATGGGGCCTAAAGAGAAAGAGATCTTGGAGGCATTGCGAATAGCACTCTGAAAACATCCACTCAATGTGCAGCTGGAGTCAAAAAAGCTACCAGAACATTGGGAATCATTGCGAAAGGGATAGATAAAACAGAAAATATCATATTGCCTCTATATAAATCCATGGTACACCCACATCTTGAATACTGCGTGCAGATGTGGTCTCCTCATCTAAAAAAAAAAAAAGATATATTGGAATTGGAAAAGGTTCAGAAAAGAGTAACAAAAATGATTAACGGTATAGAACAGATTCCATATGAGGAGAGATTAATAAGACTGGGACTTTTCAGCTTGGAAAAGAGACAACTAAGGGGGGATATGATAGAGGTCTATAAAATCATGACTGGTGTGGAGAAAGTAAATAAGGAAGTGTTATTTACTCCTTCTCATAACACAAGAACTGGGGGGTCACCCAATGAAACTAATAGGCAGCAGGTTTAAAACAACAAAAGGATGTATTTCATCACACAACACAGTCAAACTGTGGAACTCTTTGCCAAAGGATGCTGTGAAGACCAAGATTATAAAAGGGTTCAAAAAGAACTAGATAAATCATGGAGGCTAGGTCAGTCAATGGCTACTAGTCAGGATGGGCAGAGATGCAAAACCATGTCCCTATCCTCTGTTTGCCAGAAGCTGGGAATGGGTGACGGGGATGTATCACTTGATGATTACCTGTTCTGTTCATTCCCTCTGTAACACCTGGCATTGGCCACTGTCAGAAGACGGGATACTGGGCTGACCCAGTATGGCCATTCTTATGTTCTTATGTATGGTCAAGAATGAATATCCTGCACTCTCAACAGGCACCTCAGAACTGGTAGTGCCATTCGTGAGTATTTCTGTGAAGCTGGATTCAGCACGCTTGTGTCCATCAAGTCTCAGTATCGATCTACCATTGATATCACATCAGAGATGTGTAATTTCTACCTCACCGCTGGACATGAAGAAGCTGTGTCACAATATGCAAGCCCATGCATCACAGAGAGCATTAAATAATGTACTTCATGTGAAAATTCCTTGGAGTCCTTGGCTGCTGTGGTGCTTTGTTGCTATCTTGAGTCAAAGGACACAATAAGCCTCAAAATAGGCTCACACAGGCAAATAATTTATGAACCCCTGTGTTAACCACTCAGCCATTGCACCTCCATCTAAATGTAGTGCACAGTAATCCCTGCTAGCACTAGAGTGTTCATTTAGCATTCCCTTAGAGGGATGCATCAACCCCAGTGAGCTTGTTAAAGAGCTTGTTTCTTATGGTAACATTGGCATAGCACATCATTTGACATGCTACACTTTCTGATAGCA
Organism: Terrapene triunguis; assembly: GCF_002925995.2. Taxonomy (NCBI): domain Eukaryota; kingdom Metazoa; phylum Chordata; order Testudines; family Emydidae; genus Terrapene; species Terrapene triunguis. The sequence goes on from NW_020664409.1 coordinate 23,184,807, forward strand.
CGACATGGGCAAAACATCATCCATCATCTAAAGATGTGGGTCATCAAAAGCAAGGACAACTTTTTCAGTGCCTCCTTATCAGCTACTATCAGAACTATATAAATTCACAGCACTAGAGTTATTTCACAGATGGTGTGATTTAAAAGTCATAAGTTAGGCAAACATAATTGTTTCACTGGAAGTGAAATTTTAATTAAAAAAATGAGTAGAATCTCAATTTAAAATTGATTCCACTAGTTACAAAGGGCATGATAATGAAGAGGTGTTACCGTTCTAAATCATGCAGCCATGGCATGAATTGTACTTGTTCTTCAACCCTTCAGAAATCTTCCTAAGAAAACTATCGCCAAAGATGTAAAATCAGAAATGAGAAAAATAATTATAAAAAGTTCCAATGCATTTTTTAAATTAACAACCCAAACCTGTATGGATAAATATTTTCTAATATTTGAATCAAATTTGTCAATCAAATTTGTTTGGTTTATTTTTTAAGCTTAAAACTGTATTCAGTTTCCAGCTATAATTAGTTGCAAACTGAAATCATGCATCGTTTTGGATCCCATTGTGTATTTGAAATGGACACTTCGGTTTGGGATGAAGTGAGCCAGGGTTTGGTGTGGGGAGGTGGCAGGGGGGAATGAATGCTTATTTAAAAAAAAAATAAACAAATGAAAAATCTTTTCTGTCTGAGCCAGTTGTTCTACAATCCAAGCTTTTATGTCAGTTACAAACAAGGTATTCTTACAGATAGAGCTTGTTGGTGCACAGATATGAGGTACAACATCCCCAGAAATTCTCAAATGTGCAAAACCAATTACTAGAAACGATTGGACCAGTTCCTCACTTGCTTAGCTTAGCTTCATTGAAGTCAAAGGAGTTGAACCAATTGACTCCAACTGAGGAGGATCTAACCCAATAACATTCCTTTTTTATTTCCCAGCCCTTCCAGTGGTTTTGATCTGGGAGAGGGAAATGAAAGTATGAATGGAGCATTGATATATTATGTAATAAAACAAACTAGTTTCAAACAGCACAAGTAACCTGTGATTCCCTCACTGCTCCAAACTCTCATTGGCCAAACAAATTGCTCCATTTCCTTAACCCATTTTATAAGTCCCTTTGTAGCCATTTCCCCACCAAAAATACTACATCTTACAACCATAAATCCACAAAAAAAATCACAGCTCTACAAATCCACCTAGATTGCTTGAGTTTGCACATGCTTCAACATTAGGAAGTTTTACCACCCTTAAGACTTTCCAAACACATAAAAAGTCTCTGGTTCTTTTCTTTTTTCTTGTCAGTGTTTTTTTTGGCAATGCTGGTTTTAAGGCAGCGGAGGAAGCAGTCCTTATTTCCTGACAAGCCTGAAGAGTTCAGAGAGAACATTGTCAGGTATGATGATGAAGGAGGGGGAGAGGAGGACACAGAGGCTTTTGATATTTCAGCACTCAGGACTCGTACTGTCATGAGAGAGCGCAAGTCTAGAAGAAACATCACAACAGAAATCCAAAGCCTTTACAGACAATCTCTGCAAGTTGGTCCTGACAGTGCTGTGTTCAGGGAATTCATTTTAGAAAAGCTTAAAGAAGCTAATGCAGATCCTACTGCTCCGCCATACGATTCCCTTCAGACATATGCATTTGAGGGGACTGGCTCATTGGCTGGATCCCTCAGCTCTTTAGGATCAAGCATGTCAGATGTGGATGAGAATTAAGATTGCCTTACTGAGCAGGGGCTGGACTTTAAACAACTAGCATGCATGTATGACCCCAATCAGAGTGCAAGGGATTAGCAGCCACTAGGGGCCACATTTTCAAAAGTACTCAGCAGCCAAAATCAAGTCTGCATTTGAAAATGAGACCAATTTAAGCATCAAAATAAGTGGCCAGGTTTCAAGAAGAGCAGTTCAAAAGGATGGTGGATGCTGAGAACCTTTTGAAAATCTGCCCGGAAGTGTCACTCTGAGAAGTGCTGAATGCTCAGCCCTTTTGAAAGTCAGCTCTTATTCAGGTGCTTGAATACAAGCTGCGCTCCTTTGAAAATCTAGTTCCAATGGTGGGTGCTTAAAACAGGTCCCACAAGGACAGGATAAAACAAAACAAAATAACTATGGTTCCTGGAAATATTTGACCTAGCTTAGGCTTTACAACTATTTCCAAAGTTAAGGCTGACTTGGTTGGGGTTTTTTGTTCATATTAATTAACCAAAGTTAAAGCTTGCATATTTGTATTATGTTTCATAATATAAATACTATTGTGTAAAAAATGTAGACACCAGACATATTTTTAAAGGATTGTCAAAAACACTTACAAAGTCTTCTATTTATTTTTTTAGGATAAAACTAAAGCAAATGCAGTTTTTAGCCATGTAGAAATAAAGGCCTGTTACAGTCAACATTTATTCACTATTAAATTTGAATTTTTATTAAACTGTTGGGAAGAGTATTAAATTCCTAATTAATTTCTCAGTTAATGCATTCAAAAATTTTAAAGGACAAAAAGTATTAGATTCAAGTTTGAATCAATATTCAACTTAAATACACTAGTATCAACCATGTTACATTTTACTGTGCATAGCGTCAAATACAGTTCACGTCTGGGCTTTTTCCCTTTTATTAAGAGCTTAAAAGATGACTGATTTCCCAGCACAGATATTTTTTATTATGGAATATAAAATTAGCTGCAGTACTCAATTTTATTGTAACAGTATTAAAGATCTTTAAAACGCTAAGCTGGTGGATATAAAACTTGATGTATAACATTAGATAATAAGATAGTAAAACACTTTAATGTTAATCCAGTTCTTCAGAAAATGATCCCACATCATTCTGAAGGAATCGAGTCAGACTTCAAAATTAATTTCCCACTGTATTTTTTTACACAGTCTGTACTGAGTATAAAATTGTCTCAGAACTATTCCCTTTCACTTATCTGTATGGCGGATCAACAGAAATTAATGTTCTAAAAACCATCAAATATATTCAAATGGCTGGCTAAAAATGGAAGGGTCTGCCTTGTATTTATTCACCATTTTCCCATTAGCTGTTTATTTTACAGTATCTGCAACATGTAATCAATTGAAACATTTCAACAGCTGAAAGCTGGCATCAGGATAAGGAAAACAGAGCAATTAGCTTTTTTATTTAAGCTCTCAGGTAAGCTCCACTGAATTACAGAAGACTAGACAAATCTTATACAAGAAATGAAAATGCATGAAGCATAGCAAACATCACAGAGCTTGTAAAATTATTTGTTTATTAAAGAAAAACAAGGGATGTTGGCTAAGCAGAAAGATGCCAGTACAGAGACACTGTAAATGCCTGCAAGTTAAAAATAAAGCACACGAGAAAGTAAGGGAATTAGGACACAAAGGGGTGTGTGTCAGAGAAGAAAAGCTACGGATGCTATTTGTTCTTGAAACAATATTGACAAGCATGTGATTAGCAGCCAATGAACCAACACATGTATAATGGGGAAAAGTTTTGTTTTTTGTGAGAACAATGCTAAGGTTCCTCGATAGAAGAGGAGCCACAGAGTAACTTTAAAAGATGCATGTCAATGAAGCATTGCAATGATAGATCTAATGCTTGTATTCAATGGCATTCAGACAGATGTGACAAAATGGTTTCTAGTTAGATAATATTGTGCATATCAATCATTAGCTCCATGGAAAAGAATAGGAATGAGACAACAAATGAGCTTGTTTGTTTGTTTTGTGGGATGGGAGTGTGACGGGCTATATACAACCCACACAGATGAGGAAAGCACCAGAGTCCCTGTGTGAGGAACTAGTTCCATCCCTTGGCCCTCTCAACCATGTATTGGAGGGACAAGACCTTTAAAAAGGAAGAAACTGCAGTCAGCTGGGAGGAGAGACCACCCTCAGCAGGAAACTGCTGGAGCAGCTCCACGGGGGGGAACTCCCAACTAGAAGATCTCCACTGTTACCCTATCAAGATTCCAGCAAACTCCCAGGCCAAGCGTGATCCTGATTCAGGAGCCCAGCCAGAGGGACTCCTTGAAAACCATTGCACAGATGCTGTACTGTTGGACTTTTTCCATTTGAGGGGCCCCAGTAAAAAGTTATTTTGGGGTATGCTGGGGTGTTTAACTTTCCTTATGATCCTCCATTAGAGGGCACTTAAGAAGGCCCACAAAGGGGAGGGTCCCCTTGCAAGAAGTCAGAAACTGGGCCATGAGTATGAGCCATGTGTAAATAAATGTAAATAACTGGGTGTGGTGAGTGTCTTCCACCATCTGGGAGAAAAACCAAAGGGGGCTCTTTTACAGGGAGTTCATATCTACATCCAGATTCTGAAACCGTAAGAGGTACCATACTCCACAATTGGTCCCATTGACTTTAATTAAACCCCCGTGGAATGGAATAGCATTTATTATGAAGAAGAATGTCAGCCTTTGTATCTCAACATGGATTGTGAGAAAATGATCACTGTTCAATTGTTCAGACAGAGGAGTAGGATACAATCCATGTTTATGCTGATATTGCCTTTGATCCTGCTTGAGGTTGTGCTCCATATATCATCCAGTTTAACTGTGTCCTATTGGTTCATTGTGTTATATATCTCCTTCTAGTAGCTGCTCCACATAAAAGGATAAGAGACTACTACTGTTACCAGATAAAGAAATTACTCCTTTAGTTCAACTGATAGAGGACCATGCTTCTAGTAGTGAGGGTCCTGCAGTTAAATTCCACGGTAAGCAGGGGTCATAGTAAATTGGCACTCCAGTAGATTTCAACAAGATTTCTGATAATCAGGCCCAATGTCAACCTTGTGGACTCATGTTTATATATGATAAAAAAAATCAGCAAATCACTGGTCTGATCAAATGTAACAATTCCTGTGTTCCTATGTTGACATGATCAAACAGTGTATGAGCAAACCAGGTTTAATTTGGCCAAGCAATGACTAAAGAGGGATATTGTTAGATGTCTACAAATATAAGAATGTACACACCAAGAAGAGACAGGAATTACTTAAATAGATGAAAGGGATATATAATAAGGGATAACGGTATAAAACTAATAAAAAGAAAGTGTAGGCTGAATACCAGGCAATAATTCCTGAGTGTGAGATCTCGTACTCTGTGGAATATTAAATTCACAGCATAAACAAAGAGAAGTTAGATAAAAACATAAATACTCTTGATGGAAAAGTTGCAACTTAACACTATTTCATATAATTCAGAACGATAACACATGAAAACACAAACAGAGACAGATCAGGCTTCCGCCTACAGCAGAGATGGACCACCATTTTCTAGGTTGTCTCTTTGCATAATGAGTCTGATTGCATGCTTTCTTATAGAGCCCCCTATCCTGCAAGCCTGAGCAGGAAATCACCCCCATTCTTAAAGTGATACCTTGCAATTCCAACTTAGTCATCAAAACACCACATGGAATAGTCCTCCTAAGGAAAACCTCCATTACTTAGGCCATCTAAACTCAGACTGGACAATTCAGTTGAATAGGTGCTATAACAAACAATCCTTCAATGGCAGGGGTTCGTTGGTTCCTAGTCTGGGGTTCGTGGAACTTTCAGAGAAAAAGAGTGCATTAAAACCCATGGGAAAATTATAAACATGTGTCAGTGGAATCATGACAACTCTTCCCTTCTTCATGTCTATAAAGGACAAATATATATATATTTTCTTTTGTAACATAGAGTAACAATTTGGAAAAGGTTGAGAACTGCTGAACTAGAGGACCTAATTCACGTGGCCGGATAAATCACATGACTGGAGTACTGTCATGGATGGATATAAACTGTTCAGGAAGGACAGGCAGGGCAGAAAAGGTGGAGGAGTTGCATTGTATGTAAGAGAGAAGTATGACTGCTCAGAGCTCCAGTATGAAACTGCAGAAAAACCGGAGAGTCTCTGGATTATGTTTAGAAGTGTGAGCAACAAGGGTGATGTCGTGGTGGGAGCCTGCGATAGACCACCGGACCAGGGGGATGAGGTGGACGAGGCTTTCTTCTGGCAACTAACAGAAGTTACTAGATCACAGGCTCTGGTTCTCACGGGGGACTTCAAACACCCCGATATCTGCTGAGAGAGCAATACAGCAGTGAACAGACAATCCAGGAAGTTTTTGGAAAGTGTAGGGGACAATTTCCTGGTGTAAGTGCTGGAGGAACCAACTAGGGGCTGAGCTATTCTTGAGCTGCTGCTCATAAACAGAGAATAATTAGTAGGGGAAGCAAAAGTGGATGGGAACCTGGGAGGCAGTGACCATGAGATGATCGAGTTCAGGATCCTGACACAAGGAAGAAAGGAGAGAAGCAAAATACGGATCCTGGACTTCAGAAAAGCAGACTTTGACTCCCTCAGGGAACTGATGGGTAGGATCCCCTGGAAGAATAACATGAGGGGGAAAGGAGTCCAGGAGAGCTGGCTCTATTTTAAAGAATACTTATTGAGGTTGCAGGAACAAACCATCCAGATGTGTAGAAAGAATAGTAAATATGGCAGGTGACCAGCTTGGCTTAACAGGGAAATCCTTGCTGATCTTAAACACAAAAAAGAAGCTTACAAGACGTAGAAGATTGCACAAATGACCAGGGAGGAGTATAAAAATATTGCTCAGGCATGCAGGAGTGAAATCAGGAAGGCCAAATCACACTTGGAGTCACAGCTAGCAGGAGATGTTAAGAGTAACAAGAAGGGTTTCTTCAGGTATGTTAGCAACAAGAAGAAGGTCAAGGAAAGTGTGGGCCCCTTACTGAATGAGGGAGACAACCTAGTGACAGAGGATGTGGAAAAAGCTAATGTACTCAATGCTTTTTTTGCCTCTGTCTTCATGAACAAGGTCAGCTCCCAGACTATTGCACTGGGCAGCACAGCATGAGGAGGAGGTGACCGGCCCTCTGTGGAGAAAGAAGTGGTTCAGGACTATTTAGAAAAGCTGGACGAGCACAAGTCCATGAGGCCAGATGCGCTGCATCCGAGGGTGCTAAAGGAGTTAGTGGATGTGATTGAAGAGCCATTGGCCAATATCTTTGAAAACTCATGGCGATCGGATGACTGGATAAAGGCTAATGAAGTGCCTATCTTTAAAAAAGGGAAGAAGGAGGATCCGGGGAACTACAGGCCAGTCAGCCTCACCTCAGTCCCTGGAAAAAAACATGGAGCAGGTCCTCAAGGAATCAATTCTGATGAACTTAGAGGAGAGGAAAGTGATCATGAGCCAGTCAGCATGTATTCACCAGGGGCAAGTCATGCCTGACTAACCTAATTGCCTTCTATGATGAGATAACTGGCTCTGTGGATGAAGGGAAAGCAGTGCATGTGTTATTTCTTGACCTTAGCAATGCTTTTGATATGGTCTCCCACAGTATTCTTGCCAGCAAGTTAAAGAAGTATGGGCTGGATGAATGGACTATAAGGTGGATAGAAAGCTGAGTAGATCATTGGACTCAACGGGTAGTGATCAATGGCTCCATGTCTAGTTGGCAGCCGGTATCAAGCGGAGTGCCCCAAGGGTCGGTCCTAGGGCCGGTTTTGTTCAATATCTTCATTAATGATCTGGAGGATGGCGTAGATTGCACCCTCAGCAAGTTTTCAGATGACACTAAACTGGGAGGAGTGGTAGATACACTGGAGGGTAGGGATAGGATACAGAGGGACCTAGACAAATTAGAGGATTGGGCCAAAATAAATCTGATGAGGTTCAACAAAGACAAGTGCAGAATCCTGCACTGAGGATGGAAGAATCCCGTGCACTGCTACAGACTAGGGACCGAATGGCTAGGCAGCAATTCTGCAGAAAAGGACCTGGGGGTACAGTGGACAAGAAGGTGGATATGAGTCAACAGTGTGCCCTTGTTGCCAAGAAAGCTAACAGCATTTTGGGCTGTATAAGTAGGGGGATTGCCAGCAGATCGAGGGACGTGATCATTTCCCTCTATTCGACATTGGTGAGGCCTCATCTGGATTACTGTGTCCAGTTTGGGGCCCAACACTGCAGGAGGGATGTGGAAAAATTGGAGAGAGTCCAGCAGAGGGCAACGGGGTGATTGGGGGGCTGGAGCACATGACTTATGAGGAGAGGCTGGGGGAATTGGGATCGTTTAGTCTGCAGAAGAGAAGAATGAGGGGGAATTTGACAGCTGCTTTCAACTACCTGAAAGGGGGTGTCAAAGAGGATGGATCTAGACTGTTCTCAGTGGTACCAGATGACAGAACAAGGAGTAATGGTCTCAAGTTGCAGTGGGGGAGGTTTAGGTTGGATATTAGGAAAAACTTTTTCACTAGAATGGGTTACCTAGGCAGGTGGTGGAATCTCCTTCCTTAGAGATCTTTAAGGTCAGGCTTGACAAAGCCCTGACTGGTATGATTTAATTGGGGATTGGTCCTGGTTTGAGAAGGGGGTTGGACTAGATGACCTCCTGAGGTCCCTTCCAACCCTGATATTCTAGGATTCTAATGACAGGACTTTTCCACTTCTAACTTCTGATATTCTAGTGATTTGACACTTTGGGGTATAAGGAATACTCTTATATTTGGAATATAAGGAAATAAAGACTGTCTGTAAACTTATTATAAATTGATATAACAAAGCAAAAGTTGTGTGTTACATATTGTGACTTATGAGTCATTGTTATGATTCTAGGGGGGGAAAGTCTTGCTCACTCATTTCCCAGTAAAATGTTTTATTTGCCTTCATTTGCATTTCAAATTGTAGTTTTATGATCAGAACACTGAAAAACTATCTCTTGGTTGCTGCTAAAAATAATCATAAGAACATTATTCTGTGTCAGACCAATGGTCCATCTAGACCAGTATCCTGTCTTCTCACAGTAGCTGGTGCCATGTGCTTCAGAGGGAATGTATAGAACCGGGCAAATATCAAGTGATTCCTCCCCTATTGTCCAGTCCCAGCTTTTGGCAGTCAGAGTTTTAGGAACACCAAGAGCATGGGGTTGCATCCCTGACATTCTTGGCTAATAGCTATTGATGTACCTATCCTCCATGAACTTCTCTAATTCTTTTTTGAACCAAGTTATATTTTTGGCCTTCACAACATCCGCTCACAATGAGTTCCACAGGCTGACTGCATTGTGTGAATTTCCTTATATTTGTTTTCAGCCTGCTGCCTATTAATTCCATTGGGTGACCCCTAATTCTTGTGTATATGAAGGGATAAATAATACTTCCCTATTCACTCTCTCCATGCCACTCATGATTTTATAAACTGTTATCATATTCCCCTAAATTGTCTCTTTTTTGAAGATGAACACTCCCAGTCTTTTTAATCTCTCCTCATATGGAAGCTGTTCCATACTCCTAATCATTTTTGTTGCCCTTCTCTATATTTTTTTCCAATTCAAATACATCTTTTTTTGAGATGGGGCAACCAGAACTGCATGAAGTATTCAAGATGAGGGCATACTTGGGATTTATATACTGTCATTATGATGTTTTCTGTCTTTTTATCTCTCTCTTTCTTAATAGTTCCTAATATTCTCTTAGCTTTTTTGACTGCCATTGTACACTGAGCAGATGACTTTAGGTAACTATCCACAATGATTTCAGGATATAATTCTTGAGTGCTAACAGCTAATGTAGGCCCCCATCATTTTGTGTGTATAGTTGAGATTATATTTTCCAACATTTTAGAGATAATCTTAAATTCACATAATGTATCCACATCTCCTGCCATAAACACTGTCATTCTTATACTAGCTTTGCTTGCTAAATTTGCAATGGAAATACAGTTGTTTTAGCATGCATACTTAATCATACAGGGTAACCATGTCAAATAAGAGGAAGATATGACTCAACAGACAGCATACATTATTATGCCTTAAAGTGGTTTTAATGCACACTTTTTCTCTGAAAGTTCCACTCTAGAAGTGGGAGTTAAGAGAGTTTATATGATATTACATACTGGCAAAGAATGTGTTTTACCCTTGGCTCACAAATTACGAGAACAGAACACAGAATTGTTTGACATGCCAGTAAAAGCATGTATACATAAAAATATGATCTGGTATTATTTATGTAAGGTTAGACTCCTTTTCACAGCAGTAATTTACATCTTATATTCACATATCACAAAAAGATTAATCCTTCACAAAGAGGTCTACATTCTCCTCTCACTTCCTACACATAGGGTGCAAGAGGGCAGCGGAAATTAAATGGTGCACTGGTTGTGTGCTGGCCCTTGGCACAGGGGTGAATTCTACCCATAAAGACGTAAGGGAATATAACAATGATCGAGACCATGTAAGAGGTTCAGGGCAAATCTACAAGCATTGGCAGTAGTGAAAAGCACCTTCAAAAAAAGGGGAAATATTAATAGTGAGAGGACGTTGTACTTTAGAGTATGTTAACAGCCATCAACAACAATCTACAATAACAGAGGCCATGATAGAATAATCTGTGCTAACTGAATGTTGAAACTTTTTCATTGTGTTTCAAAACTGTATTGTTTTCTTTAGTAATATAGAGGTCAATATACAGGTCAGTACAGGCCAATAAATAAAGTAATGTTGTTTACTCCTATGTGAGTTCTAATGAAATTGTTATGTGAAGAAATATGGAATAATTTAGATATGCTTGATCGCATAGTACAGTTTTTTAGGAGTAAATTCACCCCATCCCTACACAAAGCACAAACAGACACATTTTGCAAAGGGAATTTTGGCCCTCAGCAACAGTTGTTCTAACCTAACATCTGTTACAGCCCCTCTGCATTCATAAACAAAGGTTCCAGGTAATTGGATAGTATTTAACTACACAAATCCACCAGCTATTCCCCACTCTCTTCAGAAGGGGACAAGTGACTATGGTATAGTTCCACTGACATTTCATGGGCTGAAAAGGAAGACTTTTTCTTCCCTAGAACCACTCATGTGCAGAGTCCATATCTTCAAACTCTGAGCATAAAAGGAGGATTTGTCTTCATTTAACAAGGTTTAATAATTCTTATTAGAGAGGAACAAACCAAGCATGCTTTTATTTTTACATTTGAGGCCTATTTCGAGGGCTAGTTTTCAAATATTATTTTTGGAGAAAAACCAGAAAAATTACAACAAACACAAATTCTATGTTTATTTTAGCAATTAAAATCCATTTCATAAACATCTCTCTTTACCGTGCCTATCTGACGATCTTGATCTGATGATTGTTTTGTTGTATTACTGTTGTATTGTTGCATTTAGAAGCCCCACTAATCATCAGTTGTCCATTGTGCAATGCACTGTGAAAACATATCGTATGGGGGCAGTCCCAGTCCTGAAGGCTGTACAAGCCAAATACACTAGACAGACAAAGGATGGGAGGGGAAGCACTCATAAAGAGGTGAAATGACTTGCTCAAAGTCACACAGCAGATCAGCAGCTGAGCTGGAAATACAACCCAAGTCTCCTGATTACTAGTCCAGTGCCTTTCTCACTAAAATACATATTTTGGTTTTGATGCATTATTGGAACATTTCCGTTAATTTTTGTAGCTCTAGGCATAACTCCCCCAGTGCTTCAGGGGAATATAGCCATTAAACTAAATATGCTGGGTTCATCTGAGCTGACTGGGTCTCCTCTCTATTTCTGTAGGTCACACTGAACATTTTTTCTCATGTGATCACTGTGAAGTCAGGTCAAAGTAATGCAACTGCTTGTTTTTGTTTATGATGATTTTTCCCCACAGGAACTAGACCATGAGGGCATATGAATGGCTTTTTGGAATACAAACAAGTGCAAGTTAAGGGCACAGTATAGGAGCAAGGCTGTATGTTAGAAAAAAAGAGCACCACAAACATTTTAGAGGATGCTCTTTTTATTCTCCATTAACTGTATATACCTTTTCTTAGAGCTTTTTGGGTTCCCTGTTGCAGAAGGGATCAAAGCAGAAAGTCCACTCAAATGTGGATTAAGTCTCAAAGTAGGTATGGTGATAAATTCTAATCACCCATGAAACTCCTCCATGTGGTTGGGGTTCAACAGTTTGTGGGGGAGAGGTGTGATGAAATGCGATAAGAGGAAGAGAGCCCCTCTCCCCCTTCATGGCATTCTCTCTCAGCGACTAGGAAAAATTCCAAGAGGCATTTCAGATGGGAATTAATGGTGTTCCACTCCACTTTAACTCCCTTCTGCAGCTTCCAGTACACCTTGGTGAATGGTTACTTGCAAATGCAGAAGTAGGAGGCAGCATGACTCCTGTATGGTCTGTGTTAGCATGGGGAAGGGGTCCCCACTAAACAACACAGAGAGATTAACCCTCCCTACAGGTGTCCCAGGATCCAAAGGAGTTAGGCCCTCAGTTCTTCCTGGAGCCAGACAACATGCAGGCTTTCAAGCTTAAATCGCTTGAGCTCTCACTAAAACTTTCGTTTGAAACCCCTCTCACCCCTGAGTTGAATATTCTCCAATTGCAAATATCTGCTATTGGTAAGTATCCACAGGTCAGATGAATAATTTTCCGACTACTGATTTTTCACAAACTGTTGATTTCAACTGTTCGTTTTTCAATATTTGAATAGCTGCTCCTCGATCAGAGGACAAACTTTATCAGGAGAATGACAAAACTTTCAGGGTATGCAAATATGTTCAGGGACACGAGTCACTATCTAAGAATTCACAAATAAGTTAGACAACGAACTCACAAATATAGAGATGAATTTGGAGGTTTTTTGTAGTGTGTTTTTGTTATTCATAAAAAGAACATCAGAATGTAAGTCACTACTGAGACAGTATATAGACTGCAGTGTAACAGCTAATGCAAAATGAGAACAATCTGGTGTCATATTCCATCTCTTGTAGGTTAAATGGGTCCTTGCAAACATTATTGAAATAATGTATTCGGTCGGGCACAAGAAGTGATCCAAATAAAAAGGAATAATATTTCTTGATACTGATTAGCCCACTCAGCTCATGCCAGCTCTCTGATTTTCTTTTGCAGTGCAGAGGACATGAATCTACTACTCCTGAGATTCACTTATTAATATTACAATTTTTAGGCTTTCTCTCCAGAGACTATCCAAACAGTTTCAGCTTTTCAAGTTATATCTACTTATTGATCTACTGGCCTGAACAATTTTACCACTTTTTGGTCAGAGCATTTCCACTGATGAGCCCCTCATGCTGTTCAGGAAGAAAATCATTTTTTTCAAACAGTAGCATGACCAGTAAGAAAATAAACTCAACAAGCTATGTGAGACTTCGGCTAGGTCTATATACCATTGCAGCACACACTGTCAAACACACTCAGAGCTGGATCTGCCTGGCTGCTCAACTGCTTGAAGTCTGATGAATAAATAACATGGAACTTCATTTTCCCTTTGCAAAGCACAAGATGCCATTAATATCTATATTGACAAATATAAGAAGAGCTATTGTTTTAAATGCAGGACTCAATATAATTCTGACACAGTAACATCAGATTCTTGAAAAACTATTAGGAAAGGCTAGTCAGAAGAAAAGCAAAAGTCTAACGACAGAGTTCACCGTGTTAAAAAAACAAACTACTGACATTAAATAATAAACAAGTAAAAAGCATCTACCCATCCTATGCAATAAAAGTGCAACTACATTTCCCATCAAAAGAAGGCTATTTGCGACTATAAGATGATCAGGTACTGTGGTGGTGAGGAACATAAAAGTAGTTACATATAAACCTACAAGGTCAGTAGACTGTTAAGGAATATATGGAGGGAGAACGTTAGACAGGGCAAATAGCGGAGTCCATAGATACAACATGGAAAAGCTTTGACCTGGTGCAAAAAACATGAAGAGCATATAGTCTGGTGCACTTAGTAAACACCTTTGTCATTCACTGAACCCCCATTTTTTCTCAGATCAACTTCACTAAAAACACAGGTTCATTCTATTTGGAGCTGCAGTTTTCACCTTTGCAATGCACTGAAAGAATTAGGAGCTGTCACTCTACTTGAGTATCCACAGATTTTGCTATAACTGAGTTCACTTTGAATTCTTTTCTTAATCCAAACCCATTGAGTGAAAATGTGTTATCAACACCAGACTTCTAGCTGTGTGCAATTTACTGGCTTGTATTTGTAAGTGTGGACTACTACTGAAGTTGAGATGTGGACAATTGGTACTCTAGTCCAATGAATGAAATTTCACCTATTCCTCAACTCAAAGTCTCACTCTCCATCCTTTAAAACATATAGAAGCTGTATGAGATAATGCTTAGCCCTTACTGTAAATAGCATTTTAAAAGTTCTGTAAACTTTAATTAATTAGTGTTTACCACCTTACTCTTAAATGTAGGTATTAGAATTTTACAGAGGTGGAAATTAAAGGATGGAGATCAAATGACTTGACTTTGGCAACAAAGCTAATCAGGACTAGAACTCAAGAGCACCCAGCAGCCTTGCCTGTTCTTTAACCATGCCCTTCTCTACAGGTAAAGATAGGAATGCCGTACAGAACCAGAAAAAGAGCCTCTAGATCAACATTATTCCATTACATGCAGGCGATCAGACAAGAGGACCATAATGGTTCCTTCTGGCTGTAAAAATCTATGAATACTAGAAGGAATTATATGGGAGAAAAAAACAGAAGAGAGCAGATATTACTACCTGAGTTAAAGGAATTGCAGCAGTGCAACAGAAAGTAAAGTTTGACCCATTCTGTATGGTATTTGTGTGTCAAGGCTTCTCAAACAGGAAAGCTGTTTTGGTAACTTAATGGGCAATAATTTTTTTAAGGGCTGGAACTGAGTGATCTTATATATTAATTATATCTAAAATGATTCTAGCTAAGGGGAAATAAATGCTCATGCTATTAACTAGCAGAAGCCATCTGGCTACCTTCAAGGCTGCTGGTAGAATCTGAGCCCAAGGCAAAGGATATTTTTTTAGCCAGATTTGTGGGACAGGCAATTAAGTTTGCTTCTTGCATTGTAGTTCATATATTCAGACAGAGAGAGCATATAAACCCTGAGTTCTTAAGTGCCTACTATTTCTATAATATCCAACAATTCTTTGCTATGCAAAAATGATAACAGTTAGATCAAGACTTGAAACCATCCAAAATTTACCTGAATTCATGAATTATTAGAAACTTAACACTTAGAGCAGGCTCATCAAAAGTTCACAAACAGGGCCAAATTTTAGAGTGAAGCTGAGCATATTTTGCATGGTTTTACCGTGAAACCATTCATTTGCAATCCACTGAAAAGCCTAGTGAAAGTGCATAGTTTGACTGAGTTTTGAGTTCATTTCAAGTTGAAATTCAAAGGGAGGAATGGAAATAGTAAGGAGACAGAAGGCATGGGTCTATGTGGTTCAAAACCAAAGGAAAAATATTTTTGCAATGCCCCTGAGAAACAAATCCATTGGCCTTTGCATAGCTCTGCTAATAATTTAAAGGTAGGCATACTAGAAAAATGTTCATACATCCCCTTCTGAGAGGTGGCTACAATGCACAAATACCCTATTTCTCTCCTCTCTGAGTACCTTGAAGTAGTAGCCAGTGCCCTTCACTCACCTTCTACACTCTCAAAAATGTATTTATTTTTTAATGCCAGGTTTTGGTTGCCCTATCTAGAAACGATTTTGCAATCTCCCCTTCCCCCCTTTTAGTTCATAAACTAATCATTGAGCAGGGACACATTCCAGGCAACTGGCCAGCACCAATTGACATTACAGCTTTCAGAAACTTCCTCTTTGGGCTCCCAGATGCCTCCTTTTTATCCTCCATGCTTCCTCATCAAAAAAGCTAATTATCCAATTTCCAACACATGTTCTAAACCCCTAATACCTGAACCTGGTACACCAAATCCCCAGTGCACACTTAACCGCATCATTTACAAAATAAGAGCAATGAAAAAAAAAAAACCTTATCCTTTAAACTCTATTTTCAGATCCCTAAATTGCTACATGACATAGCCTGCAAAACTGATACTAGAGAAAGATGAGATTTTTCAATCTGCTGTAGTTTCTAGAGCTTGTGAGCAGACAAGTGCCCAGCAAAGCACAAGAGAAAAAAAAAGTATTCCTAGAAAATCATTGCAGTGAAACCTCAATGACCAATACTGAATAACCACACAAAAGATCAGGAAAAAATAAAACATATATATTAGAAGTGGTGTTAAAAATCAAATAAAGTCATACTGGAGATATTTTAAAATTCTGGGATATTTTAAAGTGGTTGCTTTGGCCATGAGGTTACTTATTGCTAGTGCAGGCTTGCTAAGCCTAATATTGACCAAGAAAGAAACACAAAGCAATGACATAACTGCAGCATAGAAGACTATGAGTTCCTTGACCAGCAAATAGGCCCATTAAATTGATTTTAATTTGTTCACCTTCTGCATTTATATGGGTATATTATTCTGAAGTTATCATAAAATTCCAGTGTGGGAAGGGAGCTCAGGAGGTCATGTAGTCCAACCCCCTGCTCAAAGCAGGACCAATCTGCAGACAGATTTTTGCCCCAGAACCCTAAATGACCCCCTCAGGAATCAAACTCATAATCCTGGGCTTAGCAGGCCAATGCTCAAACCACTGAGCTATCCCTCCCCCGAATATGCCACAGAAAGACAACTGAAAATATTGGTCCCGCTCCTGTGTTATGCTGGGGCTTCTTTGCATGGTGAGAACATCCCAGGATCGCCCTGGAGTGGAGAGAAGATGGGCAATAGAGTTTTTGAATTTTAATGCAGTATGTTTATAAGGGAGATAAGGGATTGGAATCTCTATAGTAGAACAAGCGTTCAGAAAGAATGTGCATCATTATAATGTGCCTATGAAAAGCATAGATTTTTTTATCTGCAGGGTTTTTTTTGCAAAATTATGAACATTAATAATTCTGGCTATGTTTGCAACTTTTTATTTGCTGACAACGGAAAATAGTTTTGTCATCTATTTAAGTAGTGAATGTTCATGGCTTTATGAGAGAACTCTAGAGCCAGTGCTTACTGAGAATTACTTTACAAGCAGCTTCCACTAAGTAGGTGATTATATAGATCCTTTCATGCTCCTGTGTTAGGTTAAATGCTGATTATTGTGTTTCTTTTCTTTTCTTTCTTTCTTGCTTTTTTTTTAACTTAAGGTGATTTATATGGGTTCAAGTCTGAGCACGTAAAGCATAGATGTGCTACAGTAGGGTCTATATTTTATAGCATAGAGCTTATTGGTGGGAAAATCCTGATATCCAGGATTAGCTTCACATTGTGATTAACTTTTCAGTTGCAGCTAGATGGGATACTTAATTCCGGGGCTTAATAAGTTTATGTCTGTTATCAGCAGAACACTTCAGTTGGAAATATACTACTTTAACATAAACCATCTCTTTAGTCTGTATTCTCTTCTTTATTCTTTCTTTTCTTTTCCTTTGGTTTCCTACTAACATTTCTGCAAATAATACTTAAACATTGACTTGCAAAATAGACATAGGCAAAGCTTGCAAACTTGGAGATTTCATGAGTATCTTCAAATAGATTTTTATGGTTTCAAAGCTAGTAAAAGTTTGCAACATTTTCTTCCCTCTAATTTAAACTTTTGTTATTCAACTATGATTTTTTTTCCCCCTTGGCAGCAGAATCATTTCTGGGGCAGAAGCACAAACATGAGATCTTCTGTGTGTTAGTCTTGACTTCTGTTCCAGATGTGGGATTTGAGAAACTTCACTTCATCACTCACAAAGTAGACAATTCTCTCTCTTGCTTAATAAAATCTAGCGGCCAGAATCTCCTCTCACTTATATTGGTT
Organism: Terrapene triunguis; assembly: GCF_002925995.2. Lineage (NCBI taxonomy): Eukaryota > Metazoa > Chordata > Testudines > Emydidae > Terrapene > Terrapene triunguis. The sequence continues at coordinate 23,202,507 of NW_020664409.1, forward strand.
TTACAATAAGCTTTCATGGAGTTACTCTCAATATTCACTGGTATAATGGGCAATTCAATCTGATAGAGTCCAGGATCAGTGGAGACCATCAACACCTCTCTCAGAGAGCCTAGGGTGCAAATGCTAGAAATTTGCTCAGGAATATCAATAATACCATTCTAGATTAATCCAGTGGTCCTTTTAAACCAGTGCCTTCCTCTGATGGTGGCTAGACATAGATGGCTCACCGGAAGCTCTAAGAAACCTGGCACTCACCTATTATGGAGTGACACACTCAACACAGAGGAAAGATTTCTTGAAGCCCAGTTCATTTGGAGGTTGGATGCATCTACAATTTGACTTTTATAATCCTATCTAATGAAACTAAAGTTCTCCTTATCTATCTACATGTTTAATCCTATTTAGGTCATGCAAACACTCACTATCATGAGTGCTGTTTACCCTCGTGAGTAAGCCCATTTTCTTCAGTGAAAGGTGAAGTGGATCAGCATCTTTGAAAATCGGACTACAAATTTAGGTATTGAAATATATATAGAAAGAGGCCTGATTTTAGGCATCCAAACGTGAAAATATTAGCTTTATCTCTCTGTGTCTCCATTTTCCCATCTTTAAAGTGGTAACAATGAGGTTTTTCTACCTTTTCAAAGTGCTTTGGAATTTATGGCTGAAAAAGTCTTATGTCTTATATCAGCCAATGATGTGGACTTTGGATCTGCTGGCCCAGTCCTCTTTGATGTACCATGCTGTGTCACACAAATTCTTGGGCTATAGTTCTCAGAGCTCTTCCTGATGGGATGCAAAATGAAATATTCTGAGAATCCAGCATCAGAGAAACTGAGTTTAGGTTTCATGAATGAATCTAGCAAATTGCAGAATGAAGAATATTAGAGAACTATTGGCAAATTGCCACATGGAATGCATGTTCTATGTATAAGATCATAACTATATGTAAACGTGAAGCACCAGCTCATTAGCTGGTGTAAATTCATGCAACTGTCATAAGGTCAAGTCAATGGAGCCATGCCAATCTACACTAGCTGCGGATCTAACCCATAATTTCAAAATGTTTATTAAAAGGTAAATTAAATTTAAATTCAATTGGGATTTTGAGATAGGAAATCCATGAATTATCAAATTTTATGGCTTTGACTGGATGTACAGAGCAGGAAGCCTCAGATATTTGGCTTAATAATATTGTGATCAAATTTGCTCCAAGGTTTAACTGTGCAGCATTTCATGAAATCATTTAGAGGATAAAGTGGAATATCTTGATTTCTATGAGATTATGTGTAGTATAAAAATAAATGAAATGTATTTCATGAAGTAACACTTAGGGCCATAGGATGTCCACTGTGAATGCTATTCAAGGGAAGAATTTAACCTTTATTGTATCACAGCATATGGTGAATTTACAGCTAGTTTGGAATGGATAGCTATGCTCCCATAACATTTCATGAGTTAATCTTCCACGTTGCAATAACCTTTATATGACTGATTTAAGTATAAAACAGAGGACTGTATGTGACAGCAAGTGATTTACAATGGAAGATCCACTTTTGTAATCTGTAATGTTCTCTAAATGCTTTTAGAATTCTATTGTTTGTCCCTTTGGGAAATTGCTCTGTTTACTACAGTAGATCTGGTGGGCTTGTGTGTGTGTTATTATTATTATTGTTATTAATTATAATAATAATTAATAATGAATAATAATAGTATTTTTTTCAAATCATTCTTAGAATAAAATAAATAAAAAGAATGATGCATAAGGAGTTCTGACCCAGTGGAAAATATTATTGCAGTAAATGCATCGTAATACTTACTGCATGCCTTGAGAAATCATGCAAAGGGAAATACAGGGAAAGGGAGGACGGATCACGGACTTGGTCTTCTTTTTACAAGTCTCTCTTCCTCCCACATAGGAGCTACTGATATTCTGGAGCCCAGGGCACTGTGAGAGAACTGTGAACCAGTTCACCCACATCGGTGATGGATCTTGGAGGGTGGTTACTGTATCATGATCAGTGGAACTGCAGTCAGAGGGCCGATGTTTCCTAGAGGGACTGTTCTCAATGGGACACCAGTGGAACAGGGAGTGTAGGAAGTTAGGCTGGAAGCAACTCTGCTTTATTCACTTATTCAGCTTAAGCTGTATTCATCTTCACTCTTTGTGAATGAAACAGTTATGAGTGCCTTTCGCATCCCTCCCTCCCCATAGCTTGCATTTTGCATACAGTCAGAACTTACCCACACTTTCTTGCCCTCATCAGTGCTATCAGCCATTCCCTTTATTGAGCAACAATTTCACCTGGAAGCTTAGAAACAGACTTAGGCGCTGACTCTGTGGGTGCTCCAGGGCTCAAGCACCCAGCAAAAAAAATAGGGTATGCTCAGCACCCATTGGGCCAGATTAATCTTTTGTGGGCCCTGGCTCCCATGGCCCCACCCCCTACTCCACCTGTGCTCCACCCTGAGGCCCTGCCCCCACTCAGCCACTTACCCCCAAGGCCCCACCTGCTGCTCACACGGGGGTGGAGGGAGAGAAAGAAGAACCCACCGGCGAAAACAAAAGTCAACGCCTGTGGAAACAGACACACTTTAATGATGCACTAAGGGGAGTAAGAGAGTTACTTGATACCAGGTTGATTATGACAAGGGTGCAGTTTGCATAATTAATTAAGGGGAAATTGTGCAATAGTAGATAAGCCTCATTCCCTAACTCATGAGAATCACAGCACCTAACTTCTACGTGCCTGGAAAATCACTGGGATTCCCCAAGCCTGAGTTAGGGCTCAGGATCCCTATACAATGAATAAAGGGAGACAGGCACCTAAGAACTGGATTCACAAACACCACCATGATAAGTGTCTCTCTGACTAAACTGGCCAATGGGAAATGCAGAAGAGATGGGTGTGTCTTAAGCCCCATCCTTCTCGCAGAGTTCAGTGCCTCCCTCTCCTTGGGATTCTCAGTGAATTTATGGCATCTGAGGTATTTTTGTGAGAAAGAGGAGAAGCTCCCTCATAACTCTTAGCCCAGTGGTTAGCCTATTCATCTGAGATGTGGAAAAGCTCCCTAAACTGAGGCGGGGGGAAGGCTTTGATTTGGAATTGCCACCTCTCAGGTGACTGCTCTAATTACTAGGCTATGGGATAGTCTGAGGTCAGATTCCCTCAGTTTCTCTTATTGAAGCTGTTTCACTGTGTATAAATAATTTATTGGAGCAGGAAACTGGATCTCTGACATCCTAGATGAACGTGCTAACCACCGTTGGGTTAGGCATCTGGACACCTAGAGTAAGGCTGCTGTGCATGTGTCCAGAGCCTGAAAACAAACATGTGTCCAGAGTTTATCGGTGCCTAAACTCATTCAGCACCTAAGATTCGAGAGATGCTGAGTGGAGGGATTGTGAATCCCAGTGGGACCTGATTCTGGGATTTAGGTGCCTGTGGTAGTTAAGCACCTAAGTTCTTTTGTGAATCTAGCTGTGAGCATCTGGATAAGGAGAATCAAAACAAAGAACATGCTTAAGTTATTTCCTTATATATTTTGGAGATATTTCACTCTCTGTCATGTGCTCCTACAAAAAAATGTGGAATAGGGTAAAGGTGAACAACCAGAGAATCATTTTGTGATGTTCCATATAAGATGGAATTAGGGAAGTTAAGAAACAACTACCATCTAAGCTCTGAAATAATAATACAGTCATACTTTTGCTTGACAAGTGTATTATAAAAGGTATTAGGGGTTCAACATGAAGGCACTGGAAATGCCCAAGAGAAAATGAAAGCAACAGGTTTAGTTTCAACGCCCTTCCACCTTAAGCTCTAAGGCCTGATTCACCTCTCACTTACAATAGTGAAAATCAGGAGTAACTCCTCTTAGGTCATTGGAGTTAAATGCTTGTAAAAGTTGTATATGTGAGAAGAGAATCAGTTCCAATAAACTCTGTGTCATTAATGGAGTGCTTGCAATAGCAGTTTCTACATTTACACAATCCTTGAGGGCTATGCTCCAACTCTAAATGAGATTCCTTATTAAGAGTAAATGAAGGAGAAGAAACAGTCAAAGAGATAAATATTATTTTGGAAGAATATTTCAGACAGGGAGATATAGAGCCTTTCTGTATAATTAGTTTTGGAATAGTCACACTTAGGGTACAGATTGTTGCAGGCATATTGATTTTTAGATTCATAGATTTGGAGGGCTAGAGAGACTATTATGATCACCTCGGATGATCCCCTGGGCCCATAGTCACTGCCTAGGCCATGCCTATCTCACGAATATCTGGATCCCACAACTGTCTCTGAAATGGTGGACTCCCTGCTCCCATGAAGTGCTCTATGAAAGTCAGTGGGGATCTATGTAGGCACTGGGGTCTGCCTGCATGAGTTCAATTGTAGTATTTGGGTCTAATTCAGATACCCTAGTTTGTGTGAAAAATAAAGTCTTTAAAATCTAAAATGGCTATATGTGGTGATCATCTTCAAATATATGTGTTTTACAAAATGAGTGTGAATATCTTTCGGCATATTATTAAATTATTTAATAAAAGAGAAGAGGAACAAAAAGATCCATTTCAGAGTAGCAGCCGTGTTAGTCTGTATCCATAAAAAGAACAGGAGTACTTGTGGCACCTTAGAGACTAACAAATTTATTTGAGCATAAGCTTTTGTGGGCTACAGCCCACTTCATCGGATGCATAGAATAGAACATATAGTAAGAAGATATATGTACAGAGTACATGAAAAAGTGGAAGTAGCCATACCAACTGTAAGAGGCTAATTAATTAAGATGAGCTATTATCAGCAGGAGGAAAAAAAAAACTTTTGTAGTGATAATTACGATGCCCCATTTTAGACAGTTGACAAGAAGGTGTGAGGATACTTAACATGGGGAAATAGATTCAATATGTGTAATGACCCAGCCTCTCCCAGTCTCTATTCAAATCCAAGTTAATGGTATCTAGTTTGCATATTAATTCAAGCTCAGCAGTTTCTCGTTGGAGTTTTTTTGGAGCTTTTTTGTTGCAAAATTGCCACCTTGAAGTCTGTTACTGAGTGACCAGAAAGGTTGAAGTGTTCTCCTACTGGGTTTTGAATGTTATGATTCCTGATGTCAGATTTGTGTCCATTTATTCTTTTGCTTAGAGATCTATGTTTGCTTTGTTTTGTTTTTGTTTTGTTTTCAGGAAACGATTGCACTGGCTAGTGGCCACTACCTGACTAAGATATGAGTCTTCTAAGAAGTGCTGTATATGGTAATCACTCTACTGACTATATTCATTGCAAGAAATGGTAGCAGTGGGAAAAATTATGGATGAAATGTAGAGTGATATGCTGCAAACTAAAGTTATTTCAAAGTCAAACAAGCTGCTGCTGAATCAAAAACCAACCAAAAGTAGAGGGCAGAGTACTGAATAAATAGCATCAGAACTTGCAAAGTTTACATATTACATTTGGATTCAAAATGGCTTTTTTCTCCTTAAACTAAAATTTTCACAGAGAATTTTTATTTCTTTTGAAATGTTCCTTTTTTTTTCCAGTTAAAACCTGAAATCCAAAAACTTTTTGATTTTTGAAAAGTGAAAGAAACCAGAATGGATCTAAAAACATTTTGGAAAAAAAATCATCTCCTTCAAAAATGTCTGTGAAAAATATTTACATTTTCTAACCAGTTCTATATAAACATATGCTCCTTTAGTCAGCAGAGAGGAATGCATTAATGGCCCTGAAAGGAAATACTAACAAAAATGGTATGAAGGATGAAAATACGGGGACGTTAATATTATATTATTGAGCTCAGTGTCTGACTACTTTGAATGATTGAAAAAGAAATAAATATATCACTCTAGGTACTTCTAATCAAGAACTAAACAGTTTGCATCTATACAGCCCTATGTTGTGATCCCATCAGATCTGACAAGCTCTGCAGCAGTGGATGGGTCATAATTAAGACAATTTTACAAAAAATAGTAATAAAACGAATATAATACAAGTACTGTAGTGCGATCCCTTTATTGTGAAAGTGAAACTTATAACTATAGAATTATTATATTTTTACGTAATTGCACTCAAAAACAAAATAATGTAAAATTTTAGAGCCTACAAGTCAAAACATGAAGGGGCATATGAATGTTTAGCATGTCTGGCACATAAATACCTTGTAATGCCAGCTGCATCAGTGCCATATGAATGCCTGTTCCCACTTTCAGGTGACATTGTAAGTAAGAAGCGGGCAGCATTATCTCTTGTAAATGTAAACAAACTTGTTTGTCTTAGTGATGGGCTGAACAAGAAGTAGGACTGAGTGGACTTGTATGAGGTGAATTGAAAAATAATATTTCTTTTCTCTTTTCTACAGAGCAAATATCTGTGATCAAAATTATAATATAAAGTGAGCACTGTACGCTGTGTATTCTGTACTGTAATTGAAATCAATATATTTGAAAATATAGAAAAAACACAAAATATTTATAATAAATTTAAATTAGTATTCTATTATTGTTTAACAGTGTGATTAAAACTGTGATTATTCACAACTATTTTTTAAATCTAGTTAATTTGTTTTACAATGATTGCATGCATTAACTGCAATTGACAGCCCTAATAATTACAATCAATCTTCTCACCTCATAAACTTGTAAGAAGAACCTTCCTTCTCCTCCAAATAAAAAAGTCTGGTTAAACAGAGGAGCCATTTGTGAAGCTGAATGACCACATGCCATGGAATCTGATGCCAGGTATAGTAAATCCTGTCACAAGCTAAGGAGCATAGAGTTAGTAATCCCAGCGGGCAAGATCTACCAGTTTTAGGGCACCTTTGTGGACCAGTAGAAAGGAACCAGACCATGATAGAGTATTAGGCTCTATGTGTGTAATTTTGTGGGGAAAAACAACAACAAAACCTTCTCATATATAGGTACTTAGAAATACATAGAACTGTTGCTTGATGCATGGCTGGTACAGGTAAAGCTCACCATGGTTAAACTTTGTTTAGTATAAAAGTAGTGTCCTTCCTTGCTAACAATTTAACACATTTTGAGCACTACATTATTTTCTATAGATCAATCATCAAGCCTAGCATTACTGTCAGCAAGGCAATCTACCATGAAGGCAGAGAGGTTTATTTCGCAAGCAATGAAGTCCTTGGAAAGCCTGAGGCCACTAAAGCGGATAATCTTAGCTTTGTTCTCTATTTAACTTTCTTTCCAGCAAGCTAAGACACGTCCATGTAATATAACAAATCCTACTTCTCTCTCTTTTTTGCGGTACTTTATGCTCTCTCTCTCTCTCTCTCTGTGTGTGTGTGCGTGTGTGTGCGTGCAGTTGCACGTACATTCCCACTGTGAGAACTAGAGACTGTCCCACCAAATAAAATTACTCAGGCCCAATATACTCCATTTAGAAATTTTACACAAAGAACAAATACAAATACTCATTCTCATTTTTTACTTTCTGTTCTCCAACTCCCCCCCCCCCCGAGAATTATCATTATTATGTATTTATTTATAAACTGTATTCATTATAGTTGTGCTCAGAACCTCCAAGAAAATTGGGGCCCCCAGGGGTGCTGGAACAATTTGTATAGTGAGGGAGCTGAGAGCCATTGAACCAAACCATAAACCCTGTATATGATGGAAACCACTTCAAACCGCCCCGCATCCCTAGTTCCAGCACCTATGGGCCCCATTGTGCTATGTGCTGTCTGAAAAAAATCTGATTTGTATTTATTTTTAATTTCTTTGTTCTTTTACTATTTTTTAATCTTCTGCTATTTAGAGTCAGCCAGTTGGTTCCCTCCCACACTGTAATGTAGAAGCTTAATTTCTGATAATCGCAAAGCAATTTTGCTTTTTACTTATTGAAAAAAAGAACTCAACTGTACTTGCAAAACTGTTTCCTCCCTAAATTTAGTATTAATCTGAAGCATTTATGTGCTATCATTTCTACAACAGAAAACACCATTTTTAGAAATATGTTAAAAGGCAAATTTTATTTTTAATGTAAAAGTGACTAGTTAAAGGGCACTTTCATAGTCGACAAATATACAGGCCCACTAATCTCTGTTTTCACACACAGAAAGCAACATCTCACCAGGTATCAAAGGGAATACTGAAGTTAAAATTGCATGAATAAAATTGTTCTGGCTGAGCCACATTTTCAAGAATATGGCTGCAAGTACAATCCATAGAAATATTATACAAAAAGTGTGCAATTATATAATATGAATACAAATTGTGGTAAACATGGGTGCAATCATAGAGAAACTTCTGCACGCATTTTTGTTTGCACACTTGCACATCCAGGACTTGATCCTTGAATCATAGAATATCAGGGTTGGAAGGGACCTCAGGAGGTATTTTTGTCCAACCCCCTGCTCAAAGCAGGACCAATTCCCAACTAAATCATCCCAGCCACTTACCCCCAAGTCCCCACCTGCCGCTCACATGGGGGTGGATTTGCAGATGACACTAAACTGGGAGGAGTGGTAGATACACTGGAGGGTAGGGAGAGGATACAGAAGGACCTAGACAAATTAGAGGATTGGGCCAAAAGAAACCTGATGAGGTTTAACAAGGACAAGTGCAGAATTCTGCACTTAGGACGGAAGAATCCCATGCACTGCTACAGACTAGGGACCGAATGGCTAGGCAGCAGTGCTGCAGAAAAGGACCTGGGGGTATAGTGGACAAGAAGGTGGATATGAGTCAACAGTGTGCCCTTGTTGCCAAGAAAGCTAACAGCATTTTGGGCTGTATAAGTAGGGGGATTGCCAGCAGATCGAGGGACGTGATCATTCCCCTCTATTCGACATTGGTGAGGCCTCATCTGGATTACTGTGTCCAGTTTTGGGCCCAACACTGCAGGAGGGATGTGGAAAAATTGGAGAGAGTCCAGCAGAGGGCAACGGGGTGATTGGGGGGCTGGAGCACATGACTTATGAGGAGAGGCTGGGGGAATTGGGATCGTTTAGTCTGCAGAAGAGAAGAATGAGGGGGAATTTGACAGCTGCTTTCAACTACCTGAAAGGGGGTGTCAAAGAGGATGGATCTAGACTGTTCTCAGTGGTACCAGATGACAGAACAAGGAGTAATGGTCTCAAGTTGCAGTGGGGGAGGTTTAGGTTGGATATTAGGAAAAACTTTTTCTCTAAGAGGGTGGCGAGGCACTGGAATGGGTTACCTAGGGAGGTGGTGGAATCTTCTTCCTTTGAGATTTTTAAGGTCAGGCTTGACAAAGCTCTGGCTAGTATGATTTAGTTGGGGGTTGGTCCTGCTTTCAGCAGGGGGTTGGACTAGATGACCTCCTGAGGTCCCTTCCAACCCTGATATTCTATGATTCTATTTGGCACTGATGTTACTGCCGCTGGAATACTGTGTCCAGTTCTGTTGTGTCCACTTCAAGAAGAATATTGATAAATTGGAAAGGGTACAGTGAAGAGCCATGGAAATGATTAAGGTATTAGAAAATAGCAATATACTCAAAAAGCTCAATCAATTTAGTTTAACAAAGAAAAAGTTAAGGAATGATTCAATTACAGTCTATAAGTACCTATATGGGGAACAAATACTTGCTAATGTGCTCTTCGATCTAGCAAAGAAAGGTATAACATAATCCAATGGGTGGAAGGTGAAGTTAGACAAATTCACACTGGAAATGTTTAACAGTGTGAATAATTAACAGGTGGAACAATTTACCAAGCACTGTGGTGGATTCTTCATCATTAGCAATTTTTAAATACAGAGTGGATTATTTTTTCTAAAATATATGCTCTACAAACTATTTTAGGAAAGTTCTCTGTCCCATGTTGTACCTGAGCTCAGACTAGATTATCACAATGGTCCCATCTGGTCTTGGAATCTATGAATACTTTAGCTTTTGAAAATTTGTCACAATAAATATTTTCTATCTCAAATATGTATCTTTCAAAGACAAAATATTCATTCGTAACTATCTTTCTCCCCTTTTTAACAGACCCCTCATCTATGTTATTTGTATAATTTGTGGGATGTAACATAAATAAAATGACTTTGATATAGCATCTTTCAAAAAAAAACACCTCAGAATACTTCACGCTACATACACCAAATGCTCTGGGTGTGTTAAAACCAAGGGAAGAAGAAAGGAAGCATTCTGAAGCGGTTGTGCTTGCTTTGCATGCTGAATTGTATTAACGAATACAACCAAATGAAAATGGATCCAATTAGTGAACAACATAGCTTGCATGTTTTTAGGCAAGAGTGTCTTTTGCATATATTTTTTCAGTGCTCAGATAACTAGAAACAATATTAATGAAGTAATCAGAGGGAATAAAGGGATGCACATATGATATGACAGCAATATCAAGGTTTTTCCGATATGAGTTTCGGACAACCACAGTTCTCAGGAGAGTCAAAAGCATGAGGCAGATCATCTTAAAAGAAATAATAGTAATTAGTTAAATTGAGATGAGTGTGATGGGGGGGGCGGGAATTCCATATTTGGAGTCAGGTTCTTTTTTTTTTTTTTTTTAAATACCAGGTGTTTGAAATTATTTCTTAAAGTAAAATAACCTGCCAGATAACGGTTACCTTCTATTCTTCTAATGTGAAATCTCCTGTCTCTTCCCACATTACACTGCTTTGAGATGCACCGTTCTGAACAAGTGACAGGTATTAAAATATGCTAAACCCTTCAAGATTAGAAACCTGATCTTTATACCCTTGGAAAGAGAAGATTCCTAATTTAGGACAGGATAAATAGCATTTCCTTCTTGATTCAAAACACACTGAAATATTGCACTTTAAACTGTGACAGTTTGGGGCAGATCCTCAACTGGTGTAAATTAGTAACATTCATTAATATTAATGATCTACTCTAATTTAAACCACCTGAAAATCTGGCCCTTTATGTACAGAAACTCTAGGTCATTTTCCATGTGTTGTAATGATAATAAGTGCAATTTTCCTCCTTTGAGCCCTGAACAGTTTGATTTATGCTAGTTAAGGCACCTGGCTCATGGTGACAAAGGCCTCAATCTCGCAAGGCTTGTCCAACTCCAAAATAGCTAAACATTGTTTCTTAATCCAGTTTTCAAAAAAGATTCAACTTTGGACAGACAGAGACCTAGAAAATTTGAGCTGTAAAGATGAAGGTTTCAGATATTTATGGGAGAATGAAAACTTGGGGGGAGAATTATTACAGCTGGTTAGAAAGCTGCAGGACAAATCACAAACATTTTCATAAAGTATTGTTTCTGTTTCAGATGAAATTTAATTTTCATTGACATTTTTCTAACCAGCTGTAGCAATAATAGAAACTTTAAAATAAACTTTACAAGAGTTGCTAGTATCACTTGTAACATGTATTCCAAGTTCCCAGTACAGCAAAGTATCTAGGCAGGTGCTTAACTTTAAATCAATGGGATTAGATTAGGTCACACTAAATTATCACAATAGTTTCTTCTGGCTTTATAACCTATAAATCTATGAATCTATTCATGTGTTTAAAGTTAAGCATGTGCTTAAATTCTTTGTTGGATGGGGGTCTAATAAGTAAAGGCTGTACGAAATTCAGATAGATGTGATTTATTGGTAGGAACACTTCACTATAAACTAAAATTGTTTTTGAATGAAAGGCTAGAGGCATAATGTTATTAGAGGAATTCTAACTTTTCACTGGGCCCAAGAGACCAAGTCCCTAAAATATTTGAATTTGGAATTTTTAAGAAGGAAAGAAAAAAGAACAAAACAAAAAAAGAAAAAAGGAAATTGAAAGATTAGAAGGAACATTAATCTAATGTTGTTCAATATTTTGCTACAGCCCAAGGAAGGCCCTGTGGCTGAGGCATTACCTATAATGTTATTTTCTCTTTCTAGAGTGTATTTTATTAATGCATTTTTGTACTACTGAGTGAAGGAACACCAGGCTTTTTCCTTTCATTTAAAATTAATAAGGAATATATTACTGTGCTAGGAAAGGATGGCAAAAGAAAAGTCCTTTCATTGCAACAGGATGTTTAGTGGTTAAAGGAGAAGTCTGAGCCTTAGGAGACTTGAGTTCTATTCTGGTTCTTACTGACTTGTTCTGTGAACTCTGACAAGTCATTTAGCCTTTCTCTACTGCAATTTCCACAACTGAAATATAATGTCATTGTCCACATCTCTAATGTCATGTCGTAGGGATGCAGTGAGGCTTTAGTAATTTCCCTGTTGCATTATTGTACATCCAAGAATATAGCTTGAGATTTTCAAAGCATTGACATAAGATTTGGCTATACATCTTCCATTACAGTCAGGGCCGTAGCAACAAAGAATGTGGCCCCCTCCGAACGGTGGCCCCCTCTGAACATATGTCCGGGCGGGGCCCCTTACAATGCAGAAACTGGAATGCGGTATTTATTTTGCCACTTTTAGGGGCCCCCTTCCTTGCGGGGCCCCCTCCGGTCGGAGGGTATGGAGGGCACTCGCTACGCCTCTGATTACAGTTAAGATGTGTGGCTAAATGCCACGTAGTGCTCTGAATTTCTCAACCCTAGTTCTTAGTCCCCAACCATATTAATTTTTGTATATTCAACTAATTTTTTGGTGGGGCTGGAGGGGATATTTAAAACCATCAGTAAAAACTGAAATGGTCCAGAAGCAAACCTTTTTCAAATTTTAAAATTATTTGGGCAACTCATTTTTCCATCATTATTTTTCTCTGTTTCCTGTTTCCATTGCTGCACTTCTCTTCTGAATAATTAAAGCTCAAAGGAGCAAGAAAGAAACTTCAGACACCTGAAGGGGTTTATAGAAGCTGATTCTGTTCACAGAACAAAATATTTGCATGAGATACTGATTCTGTGTCTCAACATAGCATGCTTTAATTTACAAGTTACTGAACAAAGAGAAACACAAACTGGATAAGAGACAGACAGACACAGGCAATCAGTTCATGTATTAAAAAAAAAAAATCTGAGTGTGCACCCCACATGTAAAAAGAAATCTAAGTCTTCATCTGGGGCTTGATCCTGCTTGTGGCACATACGGTAGGGTTACCACACTGATTGGATCTACAACAGTGCTAAGGACAGCTCAGTGACCCTGCCAGTGAAAATCCCCAGTTGCACCTGGTGCAGGGAGTTACACACATATGGCCCCCACATAGTGGAGGTGGCTTACATGCACTCAGCGTGGTGGGCAGAGGGCAGAAGGGATGTGATGATGGACAGAGTTGGGACATGGTGCTACACCCACTGAAGATGTATAATCCAGGAAGATGGACCTACTCCCATCACCAAATTCCCCTATGCCTACTAGCTACAAGTGTAAGGGCCATCTGCACATACAGGGATCTGCAGAAACCCAGAAGCTGTATCACAAGGATCATGCACTTGAACTCAGGCAACCCTGCTACAGAAGGGACACATCTGAAAATTGGCTAGGTCATGGTGTCCCTATTTCAGAAAGCCAAAGGGCTGACTTCAGACAGAATTCCTTTCCCTGCTCTATGGTAGAGCCATGTGCTCCTTTGAAGTGCATGTATCATCTCTCCATGACAGCCTGTCCCTTGCCATATGAGCAGGCTTTGGATTGCAATCTGATCTGGAGGGTGCTTGGCATACGCTGAAGGGCTCCATGCATTCAGCAGTGCCCTAAGAATTGTGCTGTGGCAGTATCAAGCTTACACTGGTCATTGAATCCATACCAGTATGCATCAGGTAGGGATTTGGTCCAAAGTGTGTGAAATGTGGAAGGGCTAAAGAAACCTATTCTCTCGGTCCAAGGTCAATTAATGAGGCAGCTGGGCAACCCTGTTTCAACTCTATTGTGTCCCATCTTGCCATGATTACTATTCCAGATAAAGACCTATATATCTTCTGTGCTAGTTGTTTGGAGTGTTCAGGCCACTAGATCTGCCCAAAAGGAGTAGTGGAGATAATTACTCCATTTAATAAATATGGGTGTTCCTAAATTTAGAGGTTTTCCTGTACTAAGCATTTACGTTAGGTTCTTCATTAAAACATTGGGGTCAGTCCTGCAACCCTTATTCCCCCACCTACACCTAGCTCATGTGAGTAGTCCAATAACTCCACTGGGCATATTCATGTGATGATAGGATGCAGGACCAGGCTCATATTTTCTATGAACTAAATATAATCAACATTTTCTGGGTAAAAGCTTCAACCAGCTCTACATTTCAATAAAATATTTTAAAATGTGCTTTCTCTGAGACTGTAATGCACCAGACTCCCATGGATTTAAAACATGTTGAGGTCTAATGTATCTTAATTATATGTAATATCTCAGTAATATAGAATGCAAAAAAATCTGAACAAAAATGCTAACAATGCTTCATTTTTTTTGTAAGAAATTGATTTTAATGGTGCCAGTCTCCTGAGTGCAACTGTGAAGGGAGCTTAAAGTGGCCAAATTGTCAAGTATTTGTCAAGTAACTAGTCTGGTGGGTAGGGGGAATGTGGTGGACATAATATACTTGGATTTAGTAAAGCTTTTGACACAGACCCACATGACATTCTGATAAGTAAGCTGGAGAAATGTGGGCTTGGCAGAACTACCATTACGTGGATACAGAATTGGTTAAACAACTCCAAACAAAGAGTAACTATTAATGGAATGATGTCAGATTGGCAGGAGGTCTCAAATGGGATTCCACAGGGATCTGTTCAGGGTCTGGTGTTGTTTAACATCTTTGTTGATTACCTGGATGTAGGAATAGAGAGCATATGGATCAAATTTGCAGATGACACAAAGCTGGGGGTGGTTGCCAACACTTTGGAGGATAGAGCTAAAAGTCAGAGGAACCTTGATAAATTGCAGAACTGGGCTATAGACAACAAAATTAAATTTAAGAAAAACAAATGTAAGATGCTACACTTAGGGAAGAAAAACCAAATGTGCAACAACAGAATAGGGGATAACTGGCTTGGAAGCAGCACTGATGAGAAGGACCTGGGAGTTGTGGTGTATCGCAACCTCAACATGAGTCAGCAATGCGATGCTGTAGCAAAAAAAAGCAAATGCAATTTTAGGTTGCATTAATAGAGCCATAGCATGCAAGTCACAGGAGGAGATATTACCTCACTACTTGGTGCTGTTTAGGCCTCATCTGGAGTACTGTGTCCAATTTTGTGTACCAATGTATAGAAAGGATGTGGAGAAACTGGAAAGGATCCAGAGGTGAGCAACAAAGATGACCAAAGGGATGGAATGCAAGTCATATGGTTAAAGGCAGAAGGAACTGGGTATGTTTAGTTTGGAAAAGGAGATTGAGGGGCGACATGATAGTGATCTTCAAATACTAGAGAGGCTACCATAAAAAAGATGGAGGCAAGTTGTTCTCTCTTGCCACAGAGGACAGGACAAGAGGCAATATGTTCAAACTAGATTAAATCTCCAGGAAAACTTCCTAACTATAAGAACAGTAGGACAATGGAACAGGCTGCCTAGGGAGGTTGTGGAAGCTCCTTTGCTGGAGGTTTTCAAAAGGAGGCTAGATAAACATCAGTCTTGGATGATTTAGACACGACAAATCCTGCATCTTTGCAGGGGATTAGACTAGATGACCGTTGCAGTCCCTTCTAACCCTATGATTCTATGATTCTATTTTAGCCTCCAATTCTCCGGATATTTGTGCTAATGCAGGCACCCTTCATTTGATTTTCAGTATCCAACTGACTTGTAGATAGGTCCATGCTAGCTATCTCTATCTGCAAGATCAGAGCACTAGAAGCTGAAGAATAAAGGGAGAAATAAAGAGGATTAAGTTAAGTCTTTGCAACATGTCCATTTTAAAACTTGTTTATTGGTGTCCACTGAACAATGTAATTTATTAATTGATAGCTAGTTGTATGGATCTTGGGCTTAGAACTGGAACAAAATCCATGCAAAGGTTGAATGCTTCTTCAGGGTTTGGATGCTCCAATCCAAAGATCTGCTGGGACCACAGATTTGACAAGATGCCCAGATCAGAGTAGTTTATAAGGCTATCATAATTTATTTTTTGCTATGCTGCTTACCCAACAACTCCATAAACCTATATTAACTCCATTAATACTCCTTTTTATAGGGACATACAAGAAAAAATAACTGAAGTGAAACTGAGAAAGAGAAGGGAGGAAATAAAGGAAAGGGATGCTAAAAGAATGTATACCTTTTCACTGTTCATAGGGCGTAGATCCTATGAATAAAAAATGCCTAGGTAGATGAAAGATAGCTTTTCTAGAGGATTGTTGAAAGACAGCTTTTCTACAGGATCTCTGAAAACTACTGGTAAAGTTCATTAAAATCAACCAAAAAAACATTCCATTGATAGTTTTTGTGACAGATATGGTAATGTCCTGCCACACTTTGGGAGACCCTATTAAATTATTTTAAAATACCTTTGAGGTCCACATTGTATTAAATTAATGGTTTATATATTACTATGGCCTGGAATTGTATGCAACCTCTCTAGGAGGGAGACGTAACAGATGTGAGGCCTGGGAGTTCAAAGGACTGTAGTGAAAATGTTCCAGACAAGAATAAACTTTTGGGACAATAAGTGTGAAGTAGATTCTTGAGAAATACTTAGGGAGAGGTTAATACAAATTCCCTACCTTTGGTTATACAAAAATCCAACCTTTTGAAACTATGCCCTTAGGAGAGGGTCTCTGTCTGCTGATTACCTGTTCCTGGAGACTGGAGAACAAAGATCCAAGCTGTATAAAGAAACAGCTGAACTGCTCAGCCTGGGTTATGGTTCTGAATCTGAGGCAATTATGAATTTGTAACCATGGAGAAAACCCTTTTGTGGGTTTTGAAGGACTGACACCAACCAGAACCCGAGGTTGGAGTTGAGGTGACCTCTGGTAAGCTTTTTTTAGGATGCATGTAAGTTCTCTTACTGTTTTCATATTTTCTCTGTAATGCTTTCACCTTTAGAATAAATGTACTTATTCAGGAATATATGTGCCTCTGAAGAGAAAGCAAAGTGCAGGCTGGCTTTCTGGGAATATCACAATGTAGGTATGGAACTGTGCAGCCTGGAAATTCCCTGGTCAGCACGAGAGAGAGATGCGAGTCTTCACTTTAGTGACGTGATGGCTGGGAGCTGTAAACCTTTACATGAGTGGCCTGGAAGGACCATGGAGGGGAAATGCAGGCACAATTTCCCTGAAACTGTAACAGTTTTTATGACTATGACTTTAGTATGGGCATATTGTGTTTTAAGGAAAGAGTTTTGTAATATCTTTATTCAATAAACCCAACATTTTAGGTCAGAATAAATTTAGAACGAAATTGTTACTTTAGGCACATACCTGAACATGGCATGACGGGTAAGCTGCACCACCCCACAATTAGTACCAGACAGACAGACAGACAGACCAGGTTCTTTAAGAGAAATATAAGTCACTTCACTCTTTTATGTGGAATAGCTTATTCTCTTCTGTGCATCCAGCCAGTGCTCTGTCAGTGATTAGCAGAAGCAGAGACAGGGCTATTACCTACCCCACTTCCCTCCACCCCTATCTTGCATATTTTCTCCCAGAGAGGACTATTGGGCCAGTAACCCCCACTCTCCCGACTGTGTCCAGATTCAAGTCTTATTTTGCAACAGGTTTTCCCTCCATCTTGACTGAATCATAAGGAGGTCAAGTTGTCTAAGATGTCCTAAACACTCCTAATTTTGCTGGTGTGGCTCCTTCTCATCTCTTAAACTGATCCCTCCCTGGTCCTGAGAGATTCAAAGGTCCAGTGACATGTTCCCACTCTTTATTCCAGTATATTTATCCAGTTGGGGAACTGAAACAATTCTTTGTAACTACACACGCCAATCACATTTGGTAACGGTGGATAACAAATACACACAGCAAAGACAGTTCACAAGCAACCTATAGGCTGAATTATGGCAGCATAAAGTGTTTCTTACACAATTTTAAGTAGCAAACAAATTATTTAATATTAAAGTCTGTTTGCAAATAATTCATGAACACACAAATAAAAATTAATTAGATGAATGGTTCTCCAGTTATAGTTTGCCTACCTTCACTTAGAACACTAAGGCCCTGATTCATCAGTCTTCCCCCATTAAGCAAAACACTTAAGCATATGCTTAATTTTAGCATATACTTAATCCATATAAACATCAATTTAATGTTATATTTCCTCTAGAGTCAGAAGGCTGAAGAGGATCTGAAAACACAGTCTGATGTTCAGTTTCTGATTCAATTATATCAGAAAAATCCATCTTTGATTAAAAACTAAGCCAAGAATTGACCTTTCACCATTTTAAAATATTTCATAAAATTAGTCACCTTTTCATGTATATTGTGTAAACACATGGCCTGTTTAAAAACCCTATAGATTTGAACTCTTTTCTTTGGAGTGTGTATAATAATAGCTGTTCTCACACACTGGTATGTTAAACGTATTAATGCCTGCTTAATGATACTACACTACAGAATATAAACATTCAACTTTTCATCCTCATTCACTATTGTTTTCTTCTGTTTTTTTTTTTTTTTTTTTTATGGTATAACCTAGTGCCAAATGCCTACAAAATTGCTGTTTACTAGTCTTTTGGGGGAAAAAAAGATTTTATTCTAAGATATAAAAGGATGAAAGACTTCTGTAAAACTATTATTTTCAAAATATAGTAATAATTTTAGCTCATCTTGTTCTTATTAATCTAGATGTTCTTCTTATTTATTATTCTTTTTTGAGGTTGTACTTAACCATTGAATACAGTTTATTGCTCAAATCAATTGATCTCTTTTTTACTTCATGTTTATTTTATTTATTTTTAATCTTTATTAAATGCAGAGATATGTTGATTCTTCTCTCTAGTTTGTCACTTTGGGATGATTTTAGCTGGCCTTGCCCACCAAGAGTAAAAAACCAACAAAACTGCTGCAGAATTTACATCATAAGTTGAACTCCAAAGAGTGTGCTAATTTTTATCTCTTGATTGTATTATATTAGTTATTGACTGGTTATTTAATGGCCATATTTTTAATGGATTTTTTTTTCTATTTTGTAATGTAAAATATTCATAGATTCATAGATTCTAGGACTGGAAGGGACCTCGAGAGGTCATCAAGTCCAGTCCCCTGCCCTCATGGCATGACCAAATACTGTCTAGACCATCCCTGATAGACATTTATCTAATCTACTCTTAAATTTCTCCAGAGATGGAGATTCCACAACCTCCCTAGGCAATTTATTCCAGTGTTTAACCACCCTGACAGTTAGGAACTTTTTCCTAATGTCCACCCTAAACCTCCCTTGCTGCAATTTAAGCCCATTGCTTCTTGTTCTATCCTTAGAGGCTAAGGTGAACA
>NW_020664409.1:23222208-23237486 GCF_002925995.2 Terrapene triunguis
GGTATGTGCACAGTACACAAGGACCTTTGAAATATCTTCCCTTCTGTGCAACCACTTGCTTCCTTATTTGTCATCAGCCATACCACATAGCCATTTACTCACTCTCAGCCAAACACATGTACCTTTATAAAGAGAAATCCAGGATAGCTTCTGCTCAACAGTATCTACTGCAGCACTGAACTGTAGTTTTCCAGAAAGCTGATCTGTACACATGGTAAGTTGACCTCAGTATCCCAGTTTTTACAGACATACAGGCAATACCCAGGAGATCATAATTGTTGCAGTATCAGAGGAGAGTACTAGTCCTTGTCCAGTGTCTTTCCTCCAGTAGTGGCCTATGCCTAATGTTTATAAGGAAGGTAAACCGATCACTCACATGGGGAATACATGCTCCTCTTTGCTACAAGCTGTATTGAAGTGAAGATAATTTTGGACACACAAAGGCTTTTCCAAGATTAAAAGAGAACATCTTGCTGACTTTAGAGGGAATTTTGCCTAAGTGAGGATATCATGATAAGGCACAGAGTATTTCAAGGACTTTATTGTAGTATTTTAATATGAAAAATCAATTGGACTGTGACTAGGTCATGGGATTAGCACTTCCAAATCAAGATTAAGTTTTATACCTTTGAAATATCAACTTTATATTGAAAAATTGTCACTTTATACTTCTAAAGTAATTTGCTTTTCTGCACTCCCCATAAACTTGATAAGTTCAGCTATGGTCATGGTTAATAGCAATATAAACCACTGAAGTGCACTTTTATCCATTTTGAAGCACTCATGCCATATAACTCCAAGTGAAGTTTTGGTTATTAGTAAAACAGTAGAGAGGCAAATACCATTCTGCATTTCTAAAAATATATTAAGACAGTCACTAATATACACTGCTTATGTACTCAGGCAATGGTGGCAATGCACTCAATCTCAGTGGACAGAATGTCAGCCTCAATCCATAACTCATACAGCACTCCCTTTCCCTGGTATCCTCTTTACTCTGCCTGTCTCACTACTCTTCAAATCTGCTCCAAAGAAATCACTGTACTTCCCACCTCGCGCATGCAGAACCACGCATAGCTGCCCAAAAGGGGGAGAACTGGAATAAAAAGTCTTTTATTATTTTGCATTAATTATAAAACTGTTTTATTTGTTCTTCTGAAGTGCATTACAGAGGGAACTAAATCCTCTCCTATGAAAAGAGTCCTAGAGAATATAATAGGGATGAAAACATTAGGTTTCTATAGACATTGTCACAATAAAATGCCCCCGCCCCCGGGGTCCCCTGGGTAAGAATTTACTAGGTAATTATAGCCATTCTATTGGATATTTGAACCATACTAATAAATTCCTTAGCAGGGACATCATGGTCTAATAAAAACGTAGAAAGATCCTAATTTTTTATTATATTCTATGGGATGTTGCTTTCTTAGAATACAACGCTGCTAGAGTTCTTGGGTAACATTATCAAAAACATCTAAGTGTCTTATGAGACTAAGTCCTCTTTTCAAAAGGGACTTCAGAACTTGGGGCCAGATTTACAAAGGTATTTATGCTTCAAAAGATTCAAATAAGCATCTTGTGGGATTTACAAAAGTGTCTAAGTGAATTAATTGCCTATCTCCCATTGTATTTTAATGGAAATTAAGTGCCTAACTGTATTTCAATAGGAGTTAGGCACTGAACTTGCTTAAGTAACCAATCAAAGCAAATTTCTAATTGCTCATGTGTGCACATTTCTTTTCATTTTTATGAGGCTGTAACAATCTTGTAGCCTCACCAGAACCCTTGCAAATCCCTAGCTAACAGTTCTTTCAGTTCAATTTGTATCATTCCTTTGACTATGTTCTTTGCTTTCTTTCAACAATAGTTTTGCACAACGTGTTCATAGGAGAAAATGACCTTTTTGTTACCTTCTGCTTACCTTAGGCAGTTTAAGATTCTAATCTAGTGGTTCAATAAAACAATTACCCCACACGCACTTTGTAAGTAGGAGCCAAGGTACCTATGCAGTCAGCCCACACTCACTATTCCTGTCTAGGGGGAGGAGCAAAAAGAACAACTCACTGCTCCTACACTGCAGATGTTTTTGAACCAGTGAATGTATGTTATGCACAGAAATACCGTCTAAACCAGGGGTCGACAACGTTCGGCACGCAGCTCGCCGGGGTAAGCACCCTGGCGGGCCGGGCCAGTTTTATTTACCTGCTGACGCGGCAGGTTCAGCCGATCGCGGCCCCCACTGGCCGCGGTTCGCCATCCCGGGCCAATGGGGGCGGCAAGAAGCCGTGGCCAGCACATTGCTTGCCCGCGCCGCTTCTCGCTGCCCCCATTGGCCCGGGACAGCGAACCGCGGCCAGTGGGGGCCGCGATCGGCCGAACCTGCTGCGTCAGCAGGTAAATAAAACTGGCCCAGCCTGCCAGGGTGCTTACCCTGGCGAGCCGCGTGCCGAACGTTGCCGACCCCGGTCTAAACTCTTTCTGCAATCCTGCTTAGCCCATGTTCCCCTTCCAGTGACCTCTTAGCTCATAGTCCTTTCCTCAGAACATAGGTGGATAGGAAGTAGGCTTCCACAGCTTCTGTTGAATGGATCTCCGTAAACAAGGAACACTGAGCCTAGCTCTCATCTCACTGACCCAAGCTTTACACCAGTGCATTTCTATTGCATGCAGTGGTGTTAATCCTGATTCACATTGGAGTAAGCGAGAAGAGAATCAGGCCTACTACTTGTGTTTCTGCTGCATTGTGCTCCTGCATGCAAGAAAGGGCTGATATTCCTAGTATTCTGTTGTGCAAGTTTACAAGGTAGTTTCTATTTTACAAACATTTTTCTGCAGCTAATTTAATCTCTAATTATTTTCTTTGTGTAATACACATAAATACTGCACATTACAGGTACCTGCTATAGCTGAATACAAATAACCTGCTATAGCTGAATACAAATAAAGAAACATAATTTGCATTTTCATTAGCATAGACTTATTTTATTTTCATCACATACACACCAATTGTCCAATCTGCACTAAGTGGTTGATGGTAATTACTTCTGAGATTAGAAAAAGATGTGATTAAACTAGTGAACCTCATTAGCCTTATTTACATGAAGTATAAACTAACTCTAATCTTAGAGAAATTCAGAAAGGAATATATTTATTCAGGGTTACATTAAAATAATTCCAGTATTGTGTGTCAATAAATTATATCCCTTTTAATTCAGTATGTAGAATGTAGGGAGGCCGTTGGTGATATTTTATATTTACCATATCTCCAATCTTATTTACTATGTAAGTGTGCTGAAGCAGATGCTTCTGAATTGTCAGTTTATGACTAAGATGCTTTAATAATGCATTAATTCATTCCTACTTATTGTATAATTGCACAACATCAACAAATATACCTAGGAAGGGAAAAGGTACACTCTCCTTACCAAATAGGATAAAAGACTCCTTTTTTGGCCACTTGTGGCAGCTGAGCTCCTGGTAGCAACCTAGCATCAACAGAATTCCGAGACTACAACCTGTAACTCAAATGGCTGGAATATGCCTTTTCATTAGTGATGCTGATGTCTCCCTCATTAACTTCCATTTTTAATGTGCATATGCAAGCAAATTATAAGGCTGTTTTAATAATGAAGGAAAGTCACCTATTTAAATCATCAATGACTCAAAGATTTAAAGAAAACCAAATAAGCTTTTTATTTTCTGAGACAAAACAAATCTACTGGAAGAAGACATTATTTCGATATTTCAGGTCAGCTAGAGTTGGTTCTCAACAAAATGTAATTCTTCAGTGGTTAAATGAAATAGTTCCAATTCGGCAAGATATTTAAGCACATGCCTAACTTTAAGTGTATGAGTATTGTTATTGAAATAAATAGTGTCCCTGCCAGCAGGTATATGGGATCTTGGGGAGCAATTACCACACAGGTGGGGTGCCAATTAATTTCTTTATTAAAGGAAAAAGGAAGTGGTGGGAATTTAACAATGAAATACGATGGGATGGGGTGTATAGGGTGTTTACAATAGACAATGATGTGGGGGTTCTTCTAGTAAATGGGATAGGGGGGTACAATAGTGGGGTACAATACAGTTGGTAACCAATTAACACTGAAGTATAAATGTAACAGGTAGCTAACAATTTCTATGTAAAGAGTGTGTCACAGCAGCATATAACCAACTGACAGTATGGGTAAAATGTGTTAAATAACCAACAACTTTAGGTAAAAAGTGTGTCGCAGTGGTGTAAATGTAAAATGTGAGGTGTGTTAGAGAGAAAAGGGGTAGAAAAGGGGTAACCAATGGGGTTTTATGCTAGAAAGAGAGAGAGCAGACAGGCTGCAAGTTTGAACAGCAGAGAGGAAGAGAGAGAGAGAGAGAAAGGAAGTGGTAGAGAAGTGAGGTTGGGGGATGGGGGAAGAGGAGCACATGGTGGAGGGAGATTTAAACTCAGGGAGACACAGAACACACAGGCTGCAAGTTTAAACAGCAGAGAGACAATTATACAAAACACAGCAAAATCTTATCTATGATTTAACTTAACCAAAACTACACAAATTAGCAAGTAACAAAACACAATGCAACAATTCTTTAAGCCTAACTTACAGGGTACAATGCAAGCAATTTTCTAAACCTAACTTAACTACAGCTATGCAAAATGAAATTACAACTTATCTAGACTAAAGGACAAAATCTAACCTAATGGTGGGTGCACCTTATACTAGGGGTAGTTCCAGAGGGCAGAGTGGTGTGTGCCCAGGATACAGCTCCAAGGGGGGAGGGGGATTTAACTAGTGGTGGCTGCAAGCGGGGGGGAGGGGGGGGGGCTGCAAGCTGGCAGCCCAGGATACAGTCCAGGAAGGCACAGGCTTATTTCTAGCAACAAAGGTGCTGCAAAGCAAGAAACAGATTACAGATACAGACCAAGGAGTTTAAGAGAGGTTTTAAGACACAGACCAAGGTTTAGCTTGAGTCTGTGTGCTGGGGAAACAGAGCCAGCAGCTAAAGTAATAAAAGTATAGAAAGTTTCACAGAGGGATTCTTACCAGTCCCCAAGGCAGCAGCAAAGGCATAAGCAGCAACAACATCAGAAGAAGCAAGGAGGGCTCGGTACGGTCTTGATAATCAGGAGGTCTCTCAGGCAGCAATTCGTTCTTCGTGGGGGGGGGGGTTTAAAAACGGGGGTACGCTCAAAAATAAAACGAGAGCAGAGAAAGGACCCCCCAGAACCCCTGGCTGATCAGACCAGGTAGCAATGCAGGAACCTTTCTGATGTTTGTTTCAAAAATGCCTGTTCTTAAAGGCAATCTCAGGCAGTTTTCCCGCCAGTAATCCTGATAGGCTCCTTCTGTCACAGGGGAGGAGATACAGGGAAAAACTCCAGGTGAGCATAGAGACGTGCCTGGGCAGAGTCCTGGACCATAGGCGTGAGTTCCCACCTCAGGACTCAAAAGCACATGAGGCCTATGACTCATGCCCAGGATCTCAAAAACACACTAGGTCTTGCAGCTCTGGACATTGCCTACCCTACACCGAGCCCAGGTTTAATAAGGTGATAACAGGACCAACCCTTTGAACAGGGCAGTAGTCCCACTTAGCACGCAGCACAAGTGGCCATCCCTTTGAGAAGGGCAGTGGCCCTGGTAAACAACTTAACAGCCAGGGAGGGGCGGCCACAGGAGGAGAACAAAAATAAAATGGAGTAAGGGGACAGCTGTAAGAAACAAAATGGAATAGGGGGAAAGCTGTAACAGACAAATAGGACTATTCACTTGTTTAAATATAGGTTTCTGCTTAGGTACCTTGCTGACACGGGAACTTAGCGCTTGATTCAAAGTGTACTGAAATCAGTAAAAGACTTGATTTAAAAGAGCTTGGATCAGGCTTGTAGGCCCCAATTCAGCAAAGCATTTAAGCACATGTTTAAGTCCATCCTTATTTAGCAAAGCACTTTAAGACAGGCTTAACTTTAAGCACATGCCTAAATAAGAACATATTAAGCACTTCTGTGAATAAGGGTGGATTGCTGAATCAGGGCCATAGTTTGCAAACATTTAGAAATAGTGTCTCTTACAAGATGCACATCAAATAGTTACACTACATATTGCAATTATCTAATTTTAGCCAGAATTTTAATTTCTGGTATACTGCTAATTTTACATTAAAAAGAATATAATATATATAATTCAGTTGTTTGATAGCTCTATTCCTCATTGTACTACAATGAATAAATGTTACATTTAAACATTTCTGACTATATGGTACTTTTATTTGATTTTATTAAAATTTCACCACTACATGAGTAAACCCAAATTAATGGATGATATTCTGCTTTAAATGATATCCCATGTGAAACCCCGTTGAATTTATCCCCAGGCGTATAAAGTACTTATTGAGCCATATGGCTAGAAGGACAGACATTTTAGGTCAGAGATGTACATGCTATGCTGTTTGGGAGAACCAGGAAAATGTTTACTTTTCACACCACCCAGAACTCCTCCTCTTACATGTTTCCAGCTTAAAAAATAGTTAATAGTCAAAGAGTTAAGAGAACCTCTTCCCATTTGTCACAGTACACTCTTGATATGACATAAGATCTTGTATTTACTCTACTGAGTAATATGACACAGAACAATGAAATTAGTTGATACAACAGTGAATGCTCCAGCCTCTTTTCTTAACACTGCATCACCTAACACTTATAGTCCTCTGCCTGATTGTCAGGCAATTCTCTTTTCCACCCATCAGCAAATAATCAACTTAGTACAGGGATAAAGGTGGCAAGAATTTTTATTGGAGCTTATCAGCCTCCTGATACAAGACATGACTTCAGTAGCTTTAATACTTTTGCCAGGCTTGTTTGAAGGACATTTTATTACCAGTACTTAAAACATTGACAATGCTTGCCTTTTCATGTCCTCCCCAGAATAAAGAAAGATACCAAAACACTAGATATTAAAAAAACCTCCAATCAGAGCTTATCTCGATCTTTCACTTTTAGGCTCTTCCTGTGATAGTAAGTTTTGAATTTCATCAAAGCCCAGTCACCTCAGCTTTGCAATTTTTGAAATGTTCTGATCATGTCCTCATTTGATCTCTGGATCTTCTGCCTGCTTTAGGCTCCTATACACTCTCCAGTTGCACTAATCTATGTAGCCAGGGCCGGCTCCAGGGTTTTGGCCGCCCCAAGCAGCCAAACAAAAAAACAAACAAAAAAAAAGCCGCGATCGCGATCTGCGGCGGCAATTCGGCGGGAGGTCCTTCGCTCCGAGCAGGAGTGAGGGACCGTCCGCCGAATTGCCGCCGAACAGCTGGACGTGCCGCCCCTCTCCGAAGTGGCCGCCCCAAGCACCTGCTTGGTAAGCTGGTGCCTGGAGCCGGCCCTGTATGTAGCACAGGTAACTGGAACATGTTTCAGGGCTGCTTTTATGACATTTTCTACTCACTGTATCATTTCCTTATTGTTTATGACTTTCTGTTTATAGGTTCAAAGTAAGTGGGCAATAAGAAGAGCATGCTATTTCCAAGATTCTGCAGCCCCTTTTCTATCTACACATTTCCTATCACACCTAAGCATCTAAACACTTTTTCAGCACTAAAAATGACAATTACATTGACTGCTTTTCTAAGCCTCTTGCAAGCTTGCCACCAGTTGGCACCACATCCTCTCAGCTGTTAGATATGGACTATGAGATTGCCAGTAATTTCAGAGGCTGACAAACCAGCAGTGTTTCAGCCCAGGAACTACACAAACATTTACCCTCTTTGGCCACTGGCTCAGCCTGTCAATTATAAGATTTAATCTAGGAAAGCTTCTATGTGCCAATTTAAATTGTTGTCAGTAAGCCAGCATGTGTCGATGCAGATGCATACTATTGTTATATTGCATAGGACACAATAACAACAGCAGGGCAAGTCTAGATGAAAATGCCAGCTACCTGTGGAAAATCTATCAGGCTATGAAGCTGCTTTCAGGCAGAGAACCCTTTTGAGCTTTCATAACACTACCCCTGCGCAAACCAAACTAAACTTATGTGATAACATTTTATTATTCATTTTGTTACATTTTTCTGTCAGACTTGGCTGCATAGAATGGGAAGTTCTATATTATCTGTTAGCTGTTTAGTGAAATTTTCACTGCCTGTATGTTAAACAATGTATCTTCCAAGAATGGTGTAAACAAAAAGAATACTTCCCCATCTATTTATCTACCCTTCCTTCCATCCATCCATCTGTGCTATATCCATCATTGTGATATTTGAGGTATTAGTATTCTGCTGCCATTGGAAAAGACATTTTTAATGCTGTTGGTGACAGATTTTTATATGCCTCTTATTTATAATTATGAAGTCTGGGAAACCCATATCAGCTTGTAATTTTACATAAGATAGAATCCATAAGCTTTTACAAAAAGTTAATGAACTAGAAATATGACAGGTAAACCTCATCTTCTCAACAGAATGTGGAAGCAGGGGGAAATTAGGCCTTCAGGTCAACAAGCCAGATCCTCAGCTAGTAGAAATCAGTGTAGCTCCACTAAATTACCTCTGATTTACACCATCTATGGATCTGACCTAACATGTTACATTAACCAATCCTTCCCACCATTTCTTGACCACTGGCTAACATCAAAACCTGCAAAACGGATCATAAGGAAACACACATAGCTATGGTTTATTATGTTATTGATGATGTATATAGTAACTACAGTGTGTTAGGCATTGTATTGCCAAGTAATAAGAGAAGCCTCCCTGCCTCAAAAATCTTATTAGGATCTGATCCCACAATCCCCTATTCATGTGAATAGTCCCCTTGACCTAATGAATTATCTACAGACAATACCTTGGTATAGGCTACCTCTGTTACCACAATCATACATACACTGCTGAATACTGATCTAGCTATAACAATTCTGGGGCAGTTGTAAATCAATGTAGCTCCCTGGAGGTCAGTGGAGTTACTCTTATTTGTATCAGCTGAGGATCTGGCACCTTGACTCTTAAAGAAGGAAGGTATCTTTGTGACAGTTCCATGAACTTTGCTACACTAAATAAGAAAACTGACAATTATTTTATTTTAGAAGTGAAGAATATATAAAACACTATAGTGATGCATTCATAGACTAGCTGTATTTAAGACCAAGCAATATAAAGCTTATTCTCCCTATAGTTTTCTGCAGCTGAGCAAGTGTAGTTCTCCCATTTTTTCCATTTAGTAAATGTGTAAGAGCTATGAAAAATACAAAAGTCAGTGGGAGTTTTGCTAATGACTTCAATGGGACTGAGATTTCACCCCTTATTTTTTAGTGCCAAATACAGCTGTTTTCCAGGCAACAAAGTGTGTTCAAGTGAAATGAGTGCATATTCTAAGGGAAAAGTGTTCCTACTCATTACTTGTCAAACCACGGAGTTGTGGTCCTATGCTTTCCCTATCACAAATGGGGGAATTTCAACATTCTTAAGAACACTTAATGTGCCTTCACTATTGGTAATACTGTGGTTTTCAAAGATGTCCTAGATATGTCACCCTGAAACTGAATGCCATGAACTCCCATTTGTTAATCTGAATTAATGAGCAGATGATGTCCAGCTATGCTGGAAAAATAGTAACTATACATTGTTAGGGTGGATAGGTGTACACATATAGCATATTTTGAGAAATATGTCTCATATTTTAAATATTTGTCTGTATTCTGCTTTCCATTCACACAACATTAAATGGTTTGTATGGGCATAAGGACAGTGATTGAGCCAATCAGAGAAAGACATATTTATGTTAACTTGCATTTTTTTTTTGAGCGGGGAGGAGGGTATTTTAAACAGAAATTCTAGCAGTGATATAATCATGAGACAGAGGACAAAGAATATATTTTGTGTTTTTTGTGTTTTTAGTTTTAAAGTGGCAGTAAGAGTTCTATTACTGAATGCTTTATTTACACATAATTGTTTAATCTAATACCACCCTATCTTTGGCAATTCTACAGCACCCATCACCTCGGAATCTATTGAACCTGGTAGATTAGAAGTACATGACATGGTCTATGGTGGACATTATAGTGTCTTTTACTCTTCCAGACTCTGTTTGGCTAAATGAGTTCTTTGCTTTTTTTGTTTGTTTCTGGGGTAATTTGGGGGGATGTGATCAATATAGTATTTAGTTAATGTTATACTTCTGTTATAGTAATAAAACTTTAGCAAAGAAGTACTTGTGTGTGCTATACAATGGCCATGCTACTATAAGCAAAGAAACATAGAAACACTCTAACAGGTACTACACAGAGATCATATCCTCATGGAAGGAAGGCTTTAAGCCATGAGACAGCCTGATTCTAGGCTGTGCCCAGGACTGGCGAAGCCCCTGACATAACAAAAACATCCTTGGGGATTTGTCTAAGTTTCAGCAGCCTTGCTGAGTCTGCCCCATAGGCTACAGTAATCTCTGCAGCATTCTGTGTTATTTTGTGCCTTTTGGATATTTAAACACTTTTTCTTATTCAAAATTATGTAATATGTAATCATGTCAACAACGTTTTTAGTAAAACCTTTTAAAATAAAAAAACCCAGAACAAATTAAAAAAAATAAAAGGGGTCAATTTTGAATACTCAG
Organism: Terrapene triunguis; assembly: GCF_002925995.2. Classification (NCBI taxonomy): domain Eukaryota; kingdom Metazoa; phylum Chordata; order Testudines; family Emydidae; genus Terrapene; species Terrapene triunguis. Next base: position 23,232,808 of record NW_020664409.1, read on the forward strand.
AGACAAAATCAGCTTCAATATTTCTCAAAAAATATGTTTTTATTTAATGCTCTGCGCTACTCAGAGGGGAGGAATGGGCAGACTGTGTCATGTTAGCCATCTGTTTGCTTTTTCACAGACTGGTAGAGTTCAGTAACACAAGGCTCAGCTGAATCATTGGCCCCCTTGTCATCTTTTCCTGTATTGCGAGGATGATATCCCAGAGCTAAGGACATTCCAGATCTCAGTAACTATCTTTTCTCTTTCTCATGTTATGTGGATAAAATGTCAAGGGCTTTTATCTTGCTGTCTGCATGTGAAAACAACTTCCCTTCCTTTATTCCAGTTCATAGGTGCAGGTAACTTACTTTCTGTCGCTGCTGCAATGCTAAAACTGAGGCAGTTTGGGAGAGAAGAGGGTAGTCTGTCCCACAATGAGCAAATATCCAGCTCAACCCTGGACACTGACAACCTGCCCAGTCTACCAGTTATCTAACTTTTCTCCAGGCACTGTTTCTGTCTCCTTTTGGGGTATACTGTTCATCATCTAGTTCTGTGGTAGGTTTTGAAGGGTTTGTTTTTACAAGAACCCTTAAAAAGCAACCACAAATCTCTACAATGAATTATATAGGTTGTAGAATCAGTGTTTGTGCAGGCAGTTTCCTACAAGCAGTGAGTAGAAAGATGTATTCTACTGAGCGAGGCCCAATATCAACACATTTGCTAAGTGCCAGTCAAATAAGTATCGGTAACAGTATTTTTTTTAGAAAATAGACATGGGCACAGTGGTGAGATTTATGGTAGAACAGAATATTCAAAGTTTTCATTAAACTTTGGCATTTGAAGAACGTTGCCTCATGTCAAAAGGTTTAATTGTTTTTGATATCTAACAGAAACCAGCTTGAGAAATACATTTTCAGAAGAAAAGTAAATCTTGTTGTTATGGTATTTTTAGGTCTTATTGGTATAGATGAATAGCAGGAAAAGAAATAATAAATCAATGGTGACTAAAGGGCAAAAATGTAGGAATACAATTGTTTTTTTGATACGCGTTTCAATGAAAAAGACAATAGATGCTAAAATGATATATCTACTTTATTTCATAAACATATTTCTTTAGGTTTTCTATAAATTCTCAAAGTTCAATTAGTTCTGCTCACCAAAGGAACGTTAAATACATTTTAAAACTTTAGTATGGGTCTTTTTAATTTTGTTTCAACTAAATAACTAAAACATACACAGCCATAGTAAAATATTTTTTCCCTCCTAAAATACATTGTCATGCTAATGTTAAATATTAATGTGAGAAACTTTATTTTAAGAACAGTCTATTAATATATTAGCTACATATATGAGCCAGATCCTCTGCTGATGTAAATCAATGCAGTTGCTTTGGATTTATGGTGATTTATGCCATGTGAAGATCTAGCCAATAAATTTAATCGTACATACTGCTGAGCATTCCTGCAAGGTGTAGAGGACCATCAACTCCTATAGAAGTCAGTGCTAATTTAAGGCAAACAGCACAGGGCAAGACAGTGACCTCCTAAACAAACATGCTAGATACAGGGTTAGATAAAGTAAAAGCATTATCTTACATAACAGGAGTGCTACAGTGTAGCCCAGAGGAGGGGGCCTTGGCCTTGGCCTTGGCCTCAGCCTCATTGACAACATAGTCTAGTCCAGTGAATAGGTTCCATTCCCAGCTCAGGCACTGTACTATTGTGTGACCTTGGGTGAATCACTTCATCTCTCTTTGCATGTTTCTCCTCCCATCCTTTATCTGTCTTATCTATTTTGATTGTAAGCTCTCTGGGGCAGGAGCTGTCTCCCACTGCTAGATGTTTGCACATTGCCCAGCAGGAGGGGGCTTCGATCTCAGATGGGATCTCTTAGGGCTATTGTAAAATGAATAATAATAATTACATTACTACATCACAATAGTTATAAGTAGAGCTAGTTGTATAAATGTAGCAAAAACATTGCCAGGCAAATATATATACGTTTAAATGAATTCACACTGCCTCCTTTTGTGTTTGCTTTCTGCAAATGTTTTAGCAAATACGTTTATTGGCAGAAATGTTAACTGGAATCATGACTTTTAAAATAATATCAAATAACAATAAAAAACAAATGTTTCATAGACTTTAAGGCCAGAAGGGCCCATCATGATCATTTAGTCTGACCTCCTGCACATTGCAGGTCAAAGAATCTCACTCACCCACTCCTCTGGCTGAGTTACTGGAGTCCTCAAATCATGATCTGAAGACTTCAAGTAATACAGAATCCACCATTTACATTAATTTAAAACTGAAAGTAACCCATGCACTATGCTGCAGAGGAAGGCAAAAACAAAAGCAACCAGGGTCTCTGACAATGTGACCCAGGGAAAAATTCCTTACCAACCCCAAATATGATGGCCAGTTGGACCCTCATCATTTTGTCAAGACCCACCAACCAGACACTTGGGAAAGAACTCTCTGTAGTAACTCGGAGCCCTTCTCATCTAGTGTCCCAACACCATACAATGCAGATATTTGCTAGTAGCAATCAAGAAGCGACAGAGGAGGAGAAAGACCTGGGTCTTTGGTTGATCACAGGATGACTATGAGCCATGAAAAAAAGGCTAATGCAGTCCTAGGATGCATCAGGCAAGGTATTTCCAGTAGAGAGAGGGAAGTGTTAGCACCATTATATAAGGTACTGGTGAGACCTCATCTGGAATACTATGTGCAATTCTGGTCTCCCATGTTTAATAAAGATGAATTCAAACTGGAACAGGTGCAGGGAAGGGCTACTAGGATGACCTGAGGAATGGAAAACCTACCTTATGAGAGGAGACTCAAAGAGCTTGGCTTGTTAAGCCTAATCAAAAGAAGGCTGAGGGTAGATGTGATTGCTCTCTATAAATACATAAGAGGGATAAGTACTAGGGTGGGAGAGGAATTATTTAAGTTAAGCACCAGTGTAGACACAAGAACAAGTGGCTATAAACTGGCTGTCGACAAGTTTAGGCCTGAAATTAGAGGAGTGAAGTTCTGAGTGAAGTTCAGGAACACCCTTCCAAGGGGATTAGTGGAGGCAAAAAACCTAACTGGTTTCAAGACTGAACTTGATAAGTTTACAGAGGGGATGGTATGATGGGACTGCCTACGATGGCATTTGCCCCATTGTCGCCTGCCAGTCAGAAAAGTTCCCAACTGCTGGAGATGGGACATTAGATGAGCAATCTGAGTTACTACAGAGATTTCTTTACCAGGTATCTGCCTAGTGAGTCTTGCCCACATACTCAGGGTCTAACTGATTGCCATATTGGGGCTGGAAAGGAATTTTCCCCCAGGTCAGACAGGTTGAGACTTTGGGTTTGTTTGTTTTTTGCTTTCCTCTGCAACATAGTGCAGGGTCACTTGAAGGTTTAAATGAGTGTAAATTGTGAATTCTCTGTAACACAAAGTCTTTTAACCATGATTTGAGGACTTCAGTAACTCAGCCAGATGTTAGGGATCTATTTCAGGAGTGGGTGAAGTTCTGTGGCCTGCAATGTGCAGGAGGTCAGAATAGATGATCACAATGGTCCCTTCTGACCTTAAAGTCAATGAGTCTATAAATCTATGTTTTGTTCCAGGGCACTGATGCAAGAACCGCTTGGTAGCCTGGGTATACTGCTGCATCTGGACCTTTCCGATATACCCACTATCTCAAGGGCTCATATAGCTGTTGCCAATGGTCCCAAAAAATATCCAACATCTGGGTGAAATTCAAGTCCTGTAATAATTTGGTATTAAAGCACAAGTGGGAACCAGAGGCAGGAAGAGGGAGAGAGACAGCGAGAAAGACATAATAATGATCAGACAAATGAATGAAGACATGCAGAACCAAACAAACAGACATAGTGGCCTTCATGGTATAAAAGCAATCCAGTCTACCCCTGAGACATGGTTGGGAGCAGCCTTCAGCCAAGAGTACTGCCTAACAGTGGGGTGAAAGAACCTCCAAACATCCACTAACCCAAAGGTCTGCGGTAGACAATACAGTTCCTTGGCTGATGGAGGGTACGGCTCCTGTCTAAAACAATCTACAGTGCAATTGAAATCCCTTCCTAGGAAAATAATAGTATTGGTGTCACAGCCAAGCCTGGCATGGTCCAGTGTCTGCAAAAAGGAGACAGTCTTTCCCCAGTGTGGGGGCATACACAGTAAAAAGACTAAAAACAATAGTAACAATACATCTCTACCTCGAGAAGCCAGCCCTGCACAACCTCCTTGTCAGAAAGGATCTGTGCCCCGGCACCCCGGAAAAAGAAAACAGCTACCGCAGCAATGACATTCAAGCCATGGCTCAAGAAAACATCCTTTCAACCAGTTTCACTGATTATCAGGGTCTGAGTGCATCTCTTGAAAAAGGACAACATCAGCCTATTTTGTCTGAGAAATTTAAAGAGATTTATACCTTTTTATGACCATCCTGGCATCCATTAATATTTAGAGAGCCAAAGTTGAGCAGCACCAGGGAGACTAGAAGGAGAGAGTCAAGCAGCAGAGAAAGGCAATGGAAAGTGGAAGTACTTTTAAAAAAGGACCCTGGGAAAACCTATATATCTTGAACAATCCCCACATGCATCCTCATATTGCTCAACAAATTTTGGAGACAGAAATGTTTTATAGGATTAACTGAGGTATCTCTCAAGACAAGGGTAGCTG
>NW_020664409.1:23242486-23317864 GCF_002925995.2 Terrapene triunguis
TATTTAGTGATTCAGGCTGTGCATGGCATGTCCTGGATCTAACTCTTTAATGCACTATCCATTGTAAACTACTGTACAGAACATCCAAATAGACATGCACAATATACAATTAGCAAACCATTTGCAATTAAATGTGTAACCTCTAAAACAAAATGCATCTATTAGAGGCAGCTGTTGATTTATATGATTCAAAGTAAATGATACTTCACTATAAACATTAAGTAAACATTTTGCAAGCCAATTATAACAAGCTTCTCAACTCTTGCTCTAAAATAAAAACATTTGTAATGGTTGCTGATGTTCTATAATGGCTGTGAGCTGTAAATACATTGTATAATTACTTAATGAAATATTTACATGATCATAACCTATCTGTATCATATTGCTAATTTTATAATTCACTGGCAACAACTGAACTGAAATCTTCCTGAGCTTAATTAGTCCTCTAAGATGCTAATTGTGGCCTGGTTCTCCCCTGAGTTTCGCTGGTGTAAGTCATGAGTAACTCTCTGAAGACAATTTAGTTACACTAGTATGAAGACAGTGTAAGTGAGAGGAGAATCTGGTATCACCATTAGAAAAAGTGATTTCTTCTTTCAGAAATATCCAGGGTATTAAAAAAAAAAAGAGAGAGAGAGACTGACAGCGAATTCCACAATCATGAGCTTGCAGATTTTCCTAATAATCTCCCCATCCAGAAGAAGAGGCTCAGAGCTCCAATCAGGTAGCAATTTTCTTCTCACAGCCCTGCAGAACCTGTTTACTTACAGGGGAAGAGCCAAAAGTGCCAACATTGCCTCTCTGCCCTGGCACTCTGACTGCCCCTCTCTATTAGCAGCACAGGTGTTGCAAGGAGACTGTGTTGCTTTTTGCCAAACATCATTGGGGTCCTGTTGGGTAATCAGCTAACATGAGCTCCCAGTGTGATGCTGTTGCCAAAAGGGCTAATGTGATCCTAATATGCATAAACAGGGGAATCTCCAGGATTAGAGAGATCATTTTACCTCTGCATTTGGCATAGGTGTGACCACCATGTCCAGTTTCGGTGACTACAATTCAAGATGTATGTTGATAAATTGGAGAGCATTCAGAGAAGAGCCACAGCAATGATTAAAGGATTAGGGAACATGCCTTATAATGATAGACTCAAGGAGCTCAGTCTATTTAACTTAACAAAAAGAAGATGAAGGGGTGACTTGATCATAGTCTATAAGTACCTATGTGGGGAATAAATGTTTAATAATGGGCTCTCCAATCTAGCATAGAAAGATATAACACCATCTGATGGCTGGAAGGTGATACTAAACAAATTCAGACTAGAAATAAGGCATAACATTTTAACGGTGAGAGTAATTAATCATTTAAACAATTTACCAAAGGTTGTGACGGATTCTCCGTTAATGACAACTTATAAATCAACAGTGGATTTTTCTTTCTAAAATATATATTCTAGGAATTATTTTGTGGAAGTTCTATGGCCTGTGTTATACAGGAAGTTAGACTAGATGATCACAATAGTCTCTTCTGGCTTTGCAATATATGGATCTATAAATACTTGCACAGAACCTCTGAGGAGTTGCAGATGGGAAGCCACATGTAAAGATGGTTCAGCCAGCACTAAGTTAGTAGTGGAAATCCAAAAGTTTATCTAGTGCACCTGAGGTGTCCCAGCTCCCTTGCACAGCTGCAGTGGAGAGGGCTTCTGTTGAATTCCAGGCCAGGAGGGAAAAATCAGGGTAGGGGTCAATCCTTCCATGCCCTTGCAGACAGATGTCATTTCTCTCTATTCATGGAATTGGAGAGGATGATTTGGCTTCCAATTAAAAAAAAAGTAAGAAAAGAAGTGTTAAAGATTCTTGACAATGCCATAAAAGAGAGAAGTCTAAGTAAAATACTTATTTTCATTTGTTGTTTGCTAGCATTGCCCACACTATTCTTAGGAGCCACCTAAAAAAGAATACTATTGCTGAGTATGTCAACTATAAAGACAAAATCAAGTCCATTTATAAACATATGTTTAGCATTTTGAAGCCAGACCCTGAGATGGTGTAAACTGGTTTAACGTCATTGTTATCCTAGTTTACACCAGCTAGGGATCTGATTCAGTGTTTTAACAGACCCTACTTTTTAACATTGGGGTTAAAACAGGATCAATTTGATTTCTAACGCAATGTTGGAAAAAAGTCAAAATGGAAATCTGGTTAGATTTTGATCCGCTTTTAGTAGGAAAGGTGAAGTGAAACATATTTAAGTTATCTAAGCAAAAGATCTAGAATTGATTAAAAAGTTTTGAGATAAATGAGAATTTGAATGGAAGTGCCAAGTAAACAAGAGGGCTAGAATATTCAAACCTGGGTGTCTAAACTTAGTCACATACATTCATATTGAAGCATCTAAGTTAACATGGCATGATTTAAAGAGCTGAGCACCCACAGCCTTCATATTATATCAAATATTATATAGCGGGACTAGGGCCACGTATGAAACCATTAGCCTATTGTATGTTAAGTAACCTGCTCACTTTGTTCATGCTTCCAGTCAGACTGGCTTCCATGAGACTATGTATTTATTATTCTTTGAAATTAAAAGTGTGCCACTAGTGTAATTTCTCATGCACCCAATCCTTCTCCCTTTGAAGTCAATGACAAAACTTCCATTACATTTAATACAAGATTGGGCACCTCACTGGAAACGTTTAATAAAAGCCTTGAACTTTTCAAGATAATTGAACTTTAGGAAAGTTGACAAAATACTCATTTCTATCTTTAACTTTTATCATTTTTTCTGACATAATTATAATTGATTTTTGTGTTACACTTTTCCTTTCTTTAAACTTGGCCCATAGAGGCTTGTTAGTAAAACATCAAATCTAATGTCGCTGGCATTTCCTTCAGTCTGGTCTGTTCATAAAGTTCAAAGTACTTCAAATAACTTTAATGAAGGACATTGATAGTCATATTGAAAATGTCAGCTTGAATATTTATACCTGTTATTAAAAGTACATAATACAAGTGAAACCTTGCAAAAAGTCCTTTACTTGGGAAGGCTGGGTACCTATTTATTAGGTGTTTATTATTTAGAATATCATAGTGCCTAGAGGCCCAACTGAGATGGAGCCACCAGTGTGCTGGCCACCATATGAAAACACACCGAAAAACAATTCCTATCTCAAAGGCTTTACAGTCAATCTGCATTGACAAAAAGTAGGAAGATAAACAGAGAGGCAAAGTGACTTGCCAAGGTTACATAGTAGTTCAATGGCAGAGACAGGACTAGCACCCAACTCTTCTGATTTCTAGTCAAGTATCCAGGCCAATGGGGACTGCGGGAAGCTCCGCGGGCCGAGGGATGTGCTGGCCGCCGCTTCCCCCAGGCCCCATTGGCCTGGAGCGACGAACCGCAGCCAGTGGGAGCCGCAATCGGCCGAACCTGCGGACGTGGCAGGTAAACAAACCTGCCTGGCCCGCCAGGGGCTTTCCCTGAACAAGCGGAGGACCGGCTTTGAGAACCACTGTACTAGGCTATCTTGTAGGCAATTATTTAAGAGTTTTTTTCCCCAGTATGTGTAAACTTTTTTTCCTACATGTAGTTCGGCCTGTTAAAATGCAGAACACATCTTCTATGTAGAAACATTTCACTGTTATTGACACTGCAGTTTGGTTTCATACATTTTGCTTTGCATGTTATAGTATAGCTGCCAGTGTTGCTATAGAATTTTTGTGGTTTTTTTAAAATAATCCTGTGGTTTTTATACTTTACAATTGGTGCTGTATAATCTTCAGAAATTACAGACTGTATTTATTAGAGTTTATTAGAGAAACTGCTTGAACTTAGTATACAAATAAAGAAGAAAGAGACTATAATAATCCAAACCAACTGGGCCATTTTCTCCCTCACCTTGGGATAAACCAAGTATCAGGTCCATAAAAATAAGCAGGGACCAGAGGTAATCACAGTTAAGGCCATAGTTTTTGGCACATCTCCAATTGGTACACAGGTGGGTTTCCCCTCCATGTATTGTCCAGACGCCTCCAACAATGGATGTCATCATCTCCTGGTTCATGGACTGTCATTCTTGATTCCACAGGTGTAGTTGTAGAGCAAATAAGGCTAGTTAATGTTGCTTCAAGAAAAATTAGCTAATCCCCTTAATTGTTTGGACTTCATTCCACAAAGAAAAGAGAACAGAAACATATTGGAGCAATAAGTAGCATGAGATAATACAGAACAATGCTTGCCAGACAAACACAGTTTTTTTTTTTTGGTCAAAATTGCCACTGATCCTACAAAGACTTAATCCTGTAAATAAACTGGACGCCAGCTAGAAAGAATGTTTCACAGGGAGTGTCAGTTGGTCTCAGCTCAACCCCTGGAAAGGATCCTCTTTGGAATGGCATAATGAGCTTGTGAAATACTTTTGATTCTTCAGGGTCACCGCTGAACTATTGCTGCTCAATTAAAATTCTTGTTTTTTATGCTGTAATCTCTTTTATTTAGGGACTAACATTTATTATACGTGTGTAGAGCAGCTAGCATAATGGGGCCCACCTTGGCTGAAACCTTTAGGTGCTACCCAATATAAATATTAAATAATATATTTGTCATTTGTTCTCTCAAAATATGACTTTTTTATTTGCTATATCTAAGACTGATTTTATTTAACTATGAGCTGAATTAATTGACTTTTTCACTGAACCTAGTAAAGTGGGTGGAAAACAAGCTATGAAACTGTAAACCAGTTTTCTGGGTTTATGAAACTCTGGTTCTTCTGCACCAAGGCAAGAAATAGCTAATCTAAAACCTTCTAATGGCGTTTATCCAAATAACTGTGTCACTCAGTCATCTGTTACAAACATCTGAAATTATATATAACGCTTTAGGTTTAATTGAATCAATTGACTCACCATGACAGAGTTTGGTCAAAGATTAAATTCCATATCTGGGCTATTCAACAGCTAAATGTGTGTACCTTCGGTTTTTAACCTATTATAATTTCCAGAATGGCCAATTTACTTGCTTCAGATGATCTCAAACAGAGACTAGGCTCATGCAGGGATAGTGAGTCAGGTAAATACACACTTCCCAAACTACACTGCTTTATAAGCCATCAAAGCAATTTTAAAATCAATTTGATGTTTGACAGGGAGCCAATGTATCTCCCTCAGGATACGAATGACATGCTGAGGCACTTAGTGTGAGCAAAATTCTAACAACAGCATTTTGCTCAAGTTGGAGCCTGTGCAGCATTTTCTCAGAAAGACTATAAAATAAAGTATGAGGATAGTCTAACCTCAAGGTTAAAGCTCGAAACACTGGCTATTGTTTCAGCATGGATACTTGCTAGCACTGGCTGATTTCTAAGTAGATGAAACCATTACAATGTTGTCACACATCTCATATGACTAGTGATGGATTGGGTGAGGTTCCCATGAGCTTTTGGGAGTCTCTTATTAAACAGGAGACACTATCCAACTAAAAGACTGATTTCACTCCTCCTATTCAGGATCACCAGCTTTTTGGATACTACTAAATCATCTCTGCTATCTCTAAATCATTTCTGGCCTCATAAAATTAATTCTGAGGAGCGATTTTTTTCTTTTTCATTTGGAATAGACCAGTTTGTATTGCATGGCATGTATTTTTCAAATATTTCCCAGTGAAAGATACTACTCTGTTTCTCAATACAGGGCTCCTCTGCCCCTCACTTTAAATTGTACAAATGAGCACTGAGCCACACCATCAATATGTCATAAAACTCAGCATTTTTGTTCTGGAACCAGGCACAAATATTTCCAGAAAAGTGCAGCCCCCGTATAGATTTGCCAATTGGTTTGGGGCTACATTTCCAGCTATTGTAAACTGACATAGTTTAATTGAAATCAGTGGAGCTACGTTGATCTACAAAAGCTGAGGATCAGGTCTACCATCTCCGTTATTGACTGTAATTATGAAAAGTGCTTTTGTTTAAAATGGAAAACAAATGACTAGATTCTCCCTGTCCCTCATCGCACCTGACCGTGAGTAGATGTTTTCCAGGTCCATTGTGTTTATCAAAGGCCAAGGAGAGAAAAGTTTGGGAAGCCCTTTGTTAAGTTAGATCATTAGATGTAATGATCTAAAACCAGGATGAAGGTTTGTTTAACTCTCAAGTTTTTTAATGTTAATGTTCTCTGGTAAAGAAATTATTTTTCCCCATGAAAAATCATCAGTTAAGATGAAAACTATTTTCATTTTAATCAAAAGTGTTCTTTGAATCTTTTAAAAACGGTTTTGATGAACATGGACATTAGTGTAGTCACCCAAGGAGTAGGCAACCCAGGATCTAGTCTTTTTAATGTGGTGCCTGATCCTGGGATTTAGGCACTAAAGTGGCAGTTCGGTACCTAAATCCCTTTTTGAATCTAGCCCAACCTTTAATTACACAATCACATGCTATTTTTTTCCATTGGATCATATGTTATTCAGTGTACAAAGCTCTACTGAGCATGTGCAAATGGTGATTTCCAGAGACTGATAACCAAGTCAAATTTGAGTGAATTTTCACAGGGACAGTAAGATACTGCTCCCTGTATTTTTTCCTAAACTTGTTATTTGAAATCACTAACTTTACTTATACACACACACACCCCAGCCTGAGACAGACACCTGGCATAGATATTCTCAAACCAAATGGTTCAAGTTTGGCAAAGTTATAAGCAACTGAAAACAGCATATTTTAGTGGGAAATGTTTTGTGACCTGAACTATAGGCATCACTATCAGTTTTTCCTATAATAAATTATCTTCACAGAATACTTTATTTATGATCCATTGAAAGATAGATAAGTATTATTGTGGGGAAACTGAGATACAGAAAGGCTAAGTAGCTTGTCCAAGGTCACACAAGAAGTCTGTGGCACAGCCAGGAACAAAACTGCTACTGGGCTTTATCCAAAAGACCATCCATCTTTCCACTGAGCCTTCCCTCCTTCCAAAAGATGCACTGCTTTGCTGTTTAAAAAAATTTAAATGATGCTTCGTGAGACCAAGAGACAATGACAATGACAGTAAAGGATGGAGCATCAGTCTCTACTCTGAATTTCTCTTCAGTTAGACATAGAGAATAATACCATTTAAACTTTTGTTGATTTATTGAGATATATTTTCTCCTATTCATTTCTTATAGTCTACCATCTCATTTGGGGTAATTTACTGCTTGAGAGACATTGCTGTTATTACACTTGGGGCCAGCTAGCTGTATTTTTCTTTATCTTTAATGCTTCTGCACTTAACTATGCTTACAGAACTCCTAGGAAAATATAGTGGGTTTTGTCATATGGTATAAATCTTGCAACAAAAACCCTTTTTGTAAACTCTGAATATATTGCTATAAAAAGGAAGGCAGCCATCTACTGTCTACTGGACACAGTTAAGCTGTGGTGATTGTGATAATTATCACTGCAGTGGTATCCAAAATGTACAAGATGCTTTCCAAATACAGAGGAAGGCCTCTATGGGCCAAATTTAGTTGGCATAAATTAACATAATTTCATTGATATCAATGGAGCCTATCACCGAACCTAATGAGTTCCCTTTTCTGGCCACTCACTATGACTGCTGTGAGGGGAATCTAAGTCTGCGTACTCTGTGTTCCTTGTGGGGGTTTTAAGCTTCTAGATCAGAGGTGGGCAAACTACGGGCTATGGGCCACATCCAGCCCGCGGGACCGTCCTGCCCAGCCCCAAGCTCCCGGCCCGGGAAGCTAGCTCCCGGCCGCTTCTCCGTTGCCCCTCTCCTCCGCAGCCTCAGCTTGCATGTTCCATCGCCGGCGCAATGCTCTGGGTGGCAGGGCTGTGAGCTCCTGGGGCAGCAGAGCTCAGCCTGACCCAGTGCTCTGTGCTGCATAGTGGCAGCAGCGGCGTGGCCCGTCTCCACCCAGGCGGCATTGCTGTAGCGCCGCCAGCCACTGGTGCTCCAGGCAGCGTGGTAAGGGGGCATGAAGCAGGGAGGTTGGATAGAGGGCAGGGGAGTTCAGGGAGTGGTCACGGGGCGGGAGTGTTGATAGGGGTCAGGGCAGTTGGGGGGGGGGAAAGGGGGTTGAATGGGGGCAGGGGTCCTGGGGGCCAGTCAGGAAGGAGGGGGGTTGGATGGGGCAGCATAGGGCAGTCTGGGCAGGGTTTCTGGGGGCAGCCAGGGGACAGGGAGAAGTTCTTCTCTTAATAACTTTCCATTGCTCCTAACTTTTCCCTTCCCTTCCGAAGAATCAGCTCAACTGGTTTCCTAAGGATGCAGCTCATTCATTGTACCTGACATTTGCATTTGAATAATGTCATTAAATCCCAACCATTTTCTGTTGAATCTATTTGGTGCATACATGCTACAGGACTTGTCAGCAGTGTTGGAGCCACATACATATAGACACTGATGGCACTGCTGATTTTCATAATACAACTTCAGAAAATCAATCAGAAATTATATAGATATAATTCCACTGATTTACACCAGTTCAGGATGTGACCCACCATCTGCTCTGAGGAGTGTACATTCTAAAAAGAGAAAGGAATGGGAAAGGGATGCAATATAAAGCACAGTGATCAGAGTGATTATAGCTACATATCTTAGCTACATGGTTTTGTTTCTAATATATGATTTCCCTTCCTCCATTCTCCCTCCATCATTCAATCTCTTTATCTTTCCTCTCAAATGGCTAGAATCATTTAATCAGGCCAAGTTTGACCTATTAAACAAATTATAGCTTTAGCAAATATTAATGAACTGGCTGCCCTCACCTTTTGTTCTTTGTACTAATGTATTTTCAGTGATGGTGTTAATTTAGGTGAAAAGGACCTCTCAATGTGGAGTCAATCATTACACATTCTTTTATGTGCCTTTACATAAAGGCAGGCTGGTAACTACTGGAAATTGGCTAGATCTTGATATTAATAAATTAGCCAATTTTGTGACAGTCTGGGGACTCAAATTAGGTAGGGGGTTTCAGCAGGCTGAGGTAAAATAGTAGTGCCCAGAAGTTTAATGGGAGAGTCACCTAGAAGGTAACACATTTTTAAGCATGTCTGGTTTTAGGATGAGTTGATTTGGGAAAATCCTCAGTTAACATTTTGTAAAGGTCAGAAATATTATATAATATATACTTACAATCAACTCTCCCGCTCTCACTCAACTAGTTACAGAAGAAACATACTAGGCAGAATATATCCTATGAAGGAATAGATCCTACATATGGTGAATCTCAAACATAAACTCAAATATAGGGTTAAATCCTGAAATGTTAGCATTTAAGGACTATGGAAATTTATGAGGATAAAACTGGGAAACAGGATTCTCCATCCCTTATATTGTGTGCTGTGAAAATAATTTCCTTGGCGGGTCTTTGTAGACATGTGAAAGGTAGGGGGGAATGGCTGTATCATCCACAAACAAGAGTGTGGCCCATGGTTCCACATACAGTGAAGATAGATCTACATGTTTCAAACCTGACATAGAAGATGTAGATCATATTAGTTTTTCCACACCACTCCCACTGTGCTAAAACCAGCAATGGTCATCCATGGGTCAGCTGTGTTTCCTGGCCTGACACACATGATGGTTCTGAGGTTTCCTTCTGAAAAACACAACTTTCCATTTAAAAAAAATCCCAACCAACTCTATTCTTTCTCTCAAGCCTATTATGCAGCAGCTTAGTTTCAAGGGACCAAAGCTATCTAATAGCCTTCGCTCCGTTTTTTTTAATTTTTGGGTCTATTGATATTCTGTGTGAAATGAGGCCAAAAATATATATTGTTCATTAGGAGAAGGCAGTAGTTGTTTAGCAAGTATTGTGCAGAGTACCATAGGTAAATACATCACAGTTTAGCTTGGCTTTTAAGAGTCTCCAAAAGACCACCATATGTCACAATAGAAGTCATGAGCATGGCATAAGGCCCACATATGGACAATCCACTTTTCAGTAATCCACTTCAAAAATCCACATGAACCCAGAGTCCCCGTAATACTTAGGTAGAGGATTGGTGATAATACAGAGCAGACTTCAAGTTGGTGATGAATTCGTAATTGTAAATTCCCTGTTTCTCTAGGGCAAGACTAATTTTACAATTTACCCCGAGTGAAAGGTAATAGTATGTAGTTGCACTACCTCAGGAGCAGACCAAGAAATGAATTCTAAGAATCAAACTTTTCCCCTGCTCCGCCCTTGCTATCTGAGGGTATGTCTACACTATGAATTTAGGTCGATTTAATAGAAGTCAATTTTTTAGAAATCAATTTGATACAGTCGATTGTGTGTGTCCCCACTAAGCGCATTAAGTTGGCGGTGTGCGTCCACAGTACCGAGGCTAGCGTCGACTTTCGGAGCGTTGCACTGTGGTAGCTATCCCACAGTTCCTGCAGTCTCCGCCGCCCATTGGAATTCTGGGTTGAGCTCCCAATGCCTGATGGGACAAAAGCATTGTCGCAGGTGATCCTGGGTACATGTCGTCAGGCCCCACTCCCTCCCTCCGTGAAAGCAATGGCAAAAAATCATTTCTCGCCTTTTTTCCTGGGTTACCCATGCAGACGACATACCACGGCAAGCATGGAGCCCGCTCAGCTCACAGCTGGCAGATGCAGTACTACACAGCGGCATCCCCTTGCCTTGCCTTGCGGACAGCAGACGGTGCAATACAACTGCTAACTGTTGTTGTCGTCCGGTGGTTGCTCCTGGCCGACCTCGGTTAGGTTGGTCGGTGGCACCTAGGCAGACGTGGGTGCTCCTGTCTGGCCTCGGTGAGGTCGGTCGGGGGCGCCTGGACAAAAATGGGAATGACTCCAGGTCATTCTCTTCTTTAAGTTTCGTCTAATGGAGATTCAGTCCTGCATGGAATATCATGCCAGCTGGAGGCTTCTGCCTCAGGCTGCTCTCTCACTCGACAGCACCGCGCATTCGCACCTACCCCAGCCTACCCCTTCCTCCCATGCCTAATGAAACCTGGACAGTAGTAAGGAGCAGTTCAACCATAGGCTGAATAATGGTGGTAGAATGTGCCTTTGAACATTTAAATGCTCGCTGGCACAGTTTACTGACTCAGTTAGACCTCAGCGAAACCAATATTCCCATCGTTATTACTGCTTGCTGGGTGCTCCACAATATCTGTGAGAGTAAGGGGGAGACATTTATGGTAGGGTTGGAGGTTGAGGCAAATCGCCTGGCTACTGATTACTTGCAGCCAGACACCAGGGCAGTTAGAAGAGCACAGAAGGGCGCGCGCTGTGCATCAGAGAAGCTTTGAAAACCAGTTTCATGACTGGCCAGGCTATGGTGTAAAAGTTCTATTTGTTTCTCCTTGATGAAAACCCACCCTCTTGGTTCACTCTACTTCCCTGTAAGCCAACCGCCCTCCCCTCCCCACCCACCCCCCTTTGATCTCTGCTTGCAGAGGCAATAAAGTCATTGTTTCAAATTCATGCATTCTTTATTAATTCGTCACACAAATGGAGGGATAACTGCCAAGGTAGCCCGGGAGGGGTAGGGGAGAAGGGAAGCACAGGGGTGGGGTAGTTGTAGGGGCACCCCCTAGAATGGCATGCAGCTCATCATAGAAGCGGCATGTCTGGGGCTCTGACCCGGCGCGGCCCTTTGCCTCTCTGGTTCTTTGGTAGTCTTCACATGGCACTGCTGCGGGTCCCTGTTATAACGTCTGTCCTTCATGCCCTTGGAGATTTTTTCAAATATTCCGGCATTTCGTCTTTTGAATGGAGTTCGGATAGCATGGATTCGTCTCCCCATACAGCAATCAGATGCAGTACCGCCCATTTGGTCCATGCTGGAGCCCTTTTGCGATTCTGGGACTCCATGGTCACTTGTGCTGATGAGCTCTGCATGGTCACCTGTGCTGATCAGCTTGCCACGCTGGCCAAACAGGAAATTAAATTGAAAGTTTGCGGGGCTTTTCCTGTCTACCTGGCCAATGCATCTGAGTTGAGAGTGCTGTCCAGAGCGGTCACAATGGAGCACTCTGGGATAGCTCCCGGAGGACAATACCGTCGAATTGTGTCCACACTACCCCAAATTCAACCCAGCAGGGTCAATTTCAATGCTAATTCCCTCGTCGGGAAGGAGTACAGAAATTGATTTTAAGAGCCCTTTAAGTCTACAAAAATGGCTTCCTTGTGTGGACGGGTGCAGGGTTAAATCAATCTAACGCTGCTAAATTTGACCTAAACTCATAGTGTAGATGAGGGCTGAGTGTAGTAAATTCTTCACCTCTTTGAATGAATTAGCTTATTTCATTCTGTGTACCAGGCCAGCTACTTTGGTTAGTAGGTAGCTGTGGGCAAAGCCAGGACTCCTCCCCCACCCGTCCTCTTTTCGCCCACTTGCTCACCTGATTATGCACACAATCCCTGCTTTCACGATCATGGACAGCATTACAAGCCGTAGAGGGCCAAGAAGGGGAGTAAAGAGGACCCTTACTTCCTTTAATCCCCCTATGCAGGTGTTTAAGGGTTGTGTCAATCTAGCCACAAGTTTTAGTAAAGGTGGCCAGAAAATGATAATTCTGTTTCATTACAACTTTTGAGGTTCACACTCCCATACCCACATATATTGGAACATCAAAAGCTGTTGAATGTTTTTGAAAAATGGACTTGTATATTTGGATTAAAAAAAAAAAGAGTAAGATCTCAGAAACCTTCCCATCAAAGACATTGCTGAAATTGACAGATCTCTGTGAAACATATTGGCTTCAATGAAATAGTTGTTTTTGGTTTCAACAAAATTAAAAAAAAAAATGCTGAAAATGTTGCAAACATCTAGTTTTTAGGAATTAAAAAAACAAACAAAGAAAAAGCCCCCCAAACAAATCTTCTATTAACATTATTTTACAGGGCAATATTTGTCTACTTTGTTTACAAAAATTCCACACTATCTAAATTTTCATTCAATCCAGATAAGAGAGGCGAATGTTTACCAGGTTCAGACCTTAGGCCTAATCTATACTTAAAAGTTTTGCCTGTATAGCTATGTTGGTTAGCAGTGTGAAAAAAAAAAATCAAACCTCTAACTAACATAGCCATGCCAGGAAAATACCTAGTGTAGATGCAGTTATACTGTCAAAAAAGTCCTTTTTCAAGTAGAGCTTATTTTGTTTTGGGAACCAGTAATGGATTCTTTTGCTGGTGTAAGCTCGTCTCCACTGGGAGATTTGTCAGTATAGCTATACCAACATCGCTGTATTGGAAAAAAACTCTAGAGTAAGCAAAGCCTTTCAGTGAGTGTTACAGCTCTTTGAAAAGAAAGTGAATTGTCAGGTGAAATGTAAGTTTCAAAAAGTTTCTTTGGCAGACTCAGCATGGGAATGGAATTTCTCACAATATTTCAGCACTTCCAGTTGAAACAATGAATGCAAGCCAGAAAAGTTAATCAAATTTGTTTTGAACTTGGTTCATTTTGAGCTTTGGTGAAGGGTTAGCTCATTTCTTATTTTATTCGGACTGGTTCGCTCTTGCCTAATTATTTTTAATGTAGTGACAGTGAACAACATTTTCTGTGAGACAGCTGCTGTTGGATCCTAGATAGCTAATAAATTCAAGACAATATATATATGCCAGGATTGCACAGAATATCTGTGTGTGTCATTGCTCATCCATCTGGTATACACATCACATGCCAGTTTCTTTAGCATGCATTGGGAAGGAAATGGTAGGGCAAGGGAAGTCCAGGGAATGAGATATTATAAAATTAGGTAGTACTGTATATGACAACCACAGCTATTTCACCCCTCCTGGATGGGGGCACAGAGGACCTACAGAGAAATTTTTCCATGGCTCCTGTTTGCTCACTACAGGATATGAGCAATTACCTTCGTAACCAATGGGAATTACTCATATCCTGCATATAAGGCAATGAGTTTCTGGAGAAGGTAAAATTAGAGCAGCCAGCTCCTGCTATGTAATTCTGCTTCTGTGGTCAGGTTTTCTGGCATACACACAGTAATTTGGCTTTTGAAGCTCTTATATCACATGCAAAATAGGATACTTTCAAACAGTTCAAACTTTTTAACTATGGGCTAGATTGTGCAACCTTTACACACACTGGTGAACATCTATGTGCATCAATGGTTCCACTGAAGAAGTTTATTATTATTTACTCCATCCAAAAGTGTGCTAGGCACTTTACAGAGCCATTAAAGGGCAATGGACCTGCCGAGAACAGAATACAATCCATCAATCTTATTGAGTCGTCACTCAGCTTCCATTCAGCCCTTCCACAGGCAAAACTCTAATTTTGTCCTGGTGAGCAGAAGTGCAGGGGTTACACTGTCTAGTCCTACATGTTTATTAAGAGGTGATGTATTTCTCTGTCATTTTGGTATGTTCCTGTATTGTGAGGTGTATCCCAGACATATTCTGGGAGGACATTACACATAAGAACATAATAACAGCCATAGTGGGTCAGACCAAAGGTCCATCTAGCCCAATATCCTGTCTTCTGACGGTGGCCACCCAGAAATTAAAAAAAAAAAAAGTGCAGAAAGCTTAAAAATAAATCCCACAAATGCATTGCCGTCACTCTTGCATGTCTCAAGGAATAGGAATATAGGGCTCTGTCATGGCATTTAGGCACAGCTTGCAATGTGGAGCTTTGTTGTCTCAGCGAATGTGCATGCAGCAGTTCAGGGGCAGCATATTCCCTCCTGCATGCCAAATGAGTTCTGGTGTATGTGTGTGTGGGCATGGAGAGCAGACTTACGGCCTTGCCTTCTTTCTACCCTCCTTGCTTATTGTGGGAAGGAATATATCACTGGGGGAGCCCCCAGCAGTGCTTTCTGCATTTCAGACATTCTTCAGTACACTTCTGTTACTGGGGCTACACTAATTTGTGTTTTGTATTACAGTAGAAAACAACCTTGAGCCCATCTTGTAGCACAGCTGGACTCTGGGGTTTCCGTCTCTGCATTATGCAAATGTTCATACAAGAAATAGAATAATAAATGCAGATCAGTTTGCTCACATGGTTTTCATTCCAATATTTGGGGTTTTATGTGGACCACATTCAGCGATGGATCCTGGTCACATGCCCCTGAGGCATGTTGCACATACGCTAAGAAGAAGATGGTGTCAAAAGCCTGTTGTGAGCTGAGAGTTTTGCCTTTCCCTAGAGTATATCACATCTGAAATTGAGGCCCAAACTTAACTTTCATTCAGTCCTTACACAGGCAGAATTCTGACTGATTTCAACAGGAGTTTTCCTTGTGTAGTGAAAACAGAGTACGGGCCTATGGGTTTATTTTTCAGATTGTATTCTTTTCTGGGAAATGCCATTGCTTCAGCATTCACATCACACTCCCCATCAGTAACTGGCCCAAGCCAGGAAAGCCAATAATCCAACCAACAGATCAACTTCAGTGATGAATCCTGGTCACGTGCCATCTGCAGCACATTGTGCATATGCTAAGAATGGCTCTGTAAAGAGCCTGGCATGCTTTTGGATGCTGTTAGTAATAAATAATAATAATAATAATAATAATAATGCCAAATAGTGCCACAATATTTTTGTATTTTCAAACAGCCTCAATTATTATGCATAATCTCACAATTTTCTGCCTATCATTTCAAGCAGTTTCCATTGTGTCAACATAATTTAGCTTTAGTTTCACTGGGACAGAGTATAAACCATGTAAAGTGCATACTTTAAAATCCCAACATGAATCCTGCATTCTGCACACCCCCAAAGCTTCTATTGAAGCCAGTGGAAGTTTTAGGTGAGCAAGGAATGTAGACGTGCTCGATGACTTTGATAATAATGGCAGCAGTTGTTTTAATAAGGAATGTGCATGATTTTCTCATTTTCTATTCATCTCATTTTTGTCACTGGATATTGGAAGTATTATGGGTCAGATCCTCAGTTGGTGTAAATCAGCATAGCTCTATTGACTTCAACGGAGCTACACTGATTTACAGCATCTGAGCATATTTTGCTAGTTCTGCTTACACAAATAAGGTGAGTATGTAACCGCACCATGCACTGCTAACCAGAGCAGGAAAGGTTGGGCAGAATGTGAATTTTAATTCTTATAGAACACTTGAAAAACAATTACTACAATTTTACATTTTATTTCATTTCTTTGTATACTAAGATAAAGATAAATTTCATTTTAATAACTATATGTTCCATATGTGTCAGGCATTGCTACTTGGTAACAATACAACCAGAAGCAGTCAATGTCTGTTTAGATTAAATTCTCTAACTGCAGTCATAAAAAAGAGTTCCTTTCAGAAAAGCGGGCCAGCAGCATTCTCAATTTGTAGTTAATTAAAGTGCCATCCTATGGATATATACATTTGTTACAGTGCAAGTATTCTTTTGTTATCATAGAAGGAAATTTTCTAAATAAATTTGTCACCACTCTCTGCAGGTGACAAAAACCCACTATAATGAGATATACATTCAATTGTCTCAGTAAATTGAGAAAAACAAAACTCTTGATTATGGGCAACTGCTGGTGCTCTGACAACCGTTGCTCCTGTTTCCTCATTTCCTGTCTTAGATTTGTATGAAAGGTAGTAAATGTTACTACTGTCACAACAATGCGTATTTTTGCATTCACTATACTAACCTGATCATTTGGTATTGCTGTACTCTGGATAATAAATAACTTTCATACAGAATATCAGCAATGTTCAAATTTTATCTATGGAATAACAGCAAGTTTCTCTTAGTTTGATTTCTGTAAACCCTAATCCTGATTTTGGATTTGAAAATTACTCATCACAGCCTCTTGGAATACAGATCTATGGTTTTATAATCCCCTCCTGAGGTCCATGGAATAAGATTCTGTTCCTCCCCTTCATGACCATACATTAAAGGTGGCCTACTTTAATGATGTCAGACTGACTCCAAAGTGCATGTTAAGAAAACTCATGGGGAAGAGATTTCAGAGACAGACACAACTCTGCAGCCCTTGTTGGTTTCGGTGGAAAACATACACATTTCTGGCTTATTAATATATATATATATATATACACACACAGGAAAGATCTCAATGAATCCAATTGGCATTCCCAAAACTTTCACTTTGTTAAACAACACCACTGTTATGAAATTGTGAGCTGGAAAAGCATTCAGGGTATTGACTTGCAAGTAAGCACACCAGGCATACCACTGTATTTTCAATATTACTATGCCCAGGGATGTCACAGTAACTTACAGACTGGAGCTGTGTTTAATCAGGTATGCCAAAGCCCTTCAGTTTCAAAGTGGAAGGCTTGATGTACCCCACATATTCTTCCAGTTCATAGCCATTCCAAATCAGTGCTGCTGCATGAGCAATAATGGAGAGATCTATGTGTGCTCTCTAATTCAGATTGGGAGAAAAGCAGATTTTGGTATTTTTGTTTCAATTTTACCTTCAAACCTTTATTGAATGTGTTTGGGTCCTAACTTTCACTTTAGTGGTGCCAATCTGAAGAGTTGCAGCAACCTTATTGGCACTGCACCCCTTTAATTTAAACTGGTCCTCACTGAGGTTGTTTATGCTGCTGTTTCTCCAGCCTTGCTGGCCAGGCATAGATCTGTCCTACTAGCATCACCTCTTAACACCCTGGTGTCATCTCTCAGCTTCTCCTGTCTTCTGCTCTTTCCCCCAGCCCAGTGTCCTATTAATCTCTCCTTCCCTAACCCCAGCCTGGAATATTTGTTTCATTCCCACCCACCCCTTCCTTCCCCATCTGACATTGTGTGATGGGACTGTTATATTTGAGTATTTCTTCCTTCTGTTTCTCACTGTATTATGAGGTTGAGCCAACAATAAGGGCTCTGGACAGTGAAAATGAGAGCTTATAACATTTCAATGATAAGGGGCCTGATTCTGCACAGGGTTATTCCTGTTTTACATCGGTGTAACAGAAATGAAATCAATCGCTGCCATAAAAGTGGAGTTATGCTGTGGTGTCTCAGGCCCAGGATTACAGATTGAGTAGCATTCATGAAGGCAGTGTATGACCTCCATGTTGTTGTCTGGAAGTGCATACATATTATCTGAAAACTTAATTGGACACATCCACACATTAGATCAAATTCAGAAGTGAATTTGAAGAACAAGTTTAAGCAGGTACAACTTAAACTTTTATTCTTGCCTCCCCAACATTTTTGTTAAACCAATTTATACACCCTTTCAGCAAAACCTTATGAGATGCAAAACAAATAATTAAAGTGCTAGTAGAAGTAGCTGATCTATAAATTAGTAAAAAGCATTGGAATGCAATTATGGGGATATAGGTTAGTATCCAATAATAGGGCCATTAGTATATGTCACGCCTTTATTCTTCAGCACATAATCTTTATCTTAAATTATCCTAATTCTTTCTCATAAGAAAGAAGCAAATTACCAAGAAGAATTGGGAGTGGAAAACTCGGGTACACACTGCAGGAAGCTGCATAAAACTTAAAAATTTTAATTAAACTCTCTTTTGTGTTTTACAGTACCTGACTTATAGATTTTTCCACCTCACAGCAAAACCACTTATGGGTAAGCATGACATAATGGGATGCCTCTCTGGGATATTTCAAAACCAAATGAAGACCTGTTCAGACTAGCACAACGTTTTGTTTTGTTTGTTTGTTTCAAAAATGGTTTATCTTAACAGCCAAAGATAAATGTAACTGAATTATTATACAGCCATAAACATTTTTATTTTTAATGAGCATTACCTTTAACCTCTATGTTCACTTCTTGGCTTGGTAATGGCCATTCCTGCAAGAACTTGTATTGTTGGCACCATGCTAATGTATTGTATCTTTCTTGTGAAGATAATCTAAAATGGTTCTTTAGTAAACTTCAATTCCCAACACACCCAAGCCAGTTTAAGTCCAATAGTGTATTGTCAGTCAGGCAAGTATAATTTTCAGGAGCAGGATCTGACTTAAAGCCCCAAACTCAGTAGGTAGCAGAAATATACAGAAAATGTTGCCTTTTGGTTAAAGAATATGTACCATATTTAGAGATCCTTATGGTAAATGCATTCCCCCATCCACCCATAAATTTTATATGAAAGTAGACATATGCCAAAGATCATATTCCTATTCTATGAGAATTATCAAATATTTTTACATCACACATGTAGGATATTTTTAGTCTCTCTCTCTTTCTCTCTCTTTATTTATTTATTTAGCTTTTCCTTTTGGTTCTTTGCTATATCTCAGAACCACTGCAACATGTTGTCTTGCTAATAAAGGTCAGCATCTGAAAACAGGCCACACAGTGATTTGAATATCAAGCACACAATGTCTAAGAAACTTGGCATACATTTATCTTCAGCTGTTTGACAGATATTATGATACCAATTGACTGTGAACTTTTACATGTAACTTAAACGCTAAAATATCGTTTGAAAAATGGGAAAGGAAACTGGGAAACAAACTCTAATGAGGACAAAAGAAATCCATTATCGCAACAAGGCTTTAACAAGTATGTGGAATAGTTCAACCTAACCATTTCTTAAAGTAATCTTTCTTTTAAGATCACTGATACCTTGAGGAGACACTGAAGAAAGCATTTTACAAGGCTTAGTAGTTGCACTGATGTAAAAGTTCATTTACACACAAGAGATAAGCCTTAAAATATAGTCTAGAAAATTTGAAACCTTAAGCTCTTTCTTGATGACCTTCAGAATCTGACAGAGTACTTTTGTACATGGAGACTCAAAGTAAGGATCTTGGAAAATCATCAATAGCTACTGGAAATTGCATCCTGCCAAAGCAATATGATAGTTTGACCTTCTGACTTCCAGATCCCTGCCAGCCTGGACAAGCAAAGCAGACTGAGGAAAACCATCAATGGCTGCTGTAATTTATATCATGCTAAAGCAATTTGACAATTTGACCTTCTGAGTTGGGAATCCCCCAGGCTGTGCCTGGAGTACTTTATCACTGATCTGGAAACAATGCTCATATTGTGTCAACACCTAGGAAAGAAAGACAGGAACTAGGCACACAAAATCACCACCCTTCTATGGTTATGGTTAGATCTTGAGGAGCTGAGAACTACAGCCTGTGGTTAGCTGCCTTTGAACACTGTTTTTCTTCTGCTGAATTTTGTTCCTTTGTCTGGAACTATTGAACCCAATGCAGTATTCTGGATATCAAACGGGATACAACAAAACACATAATTATAGGCTTTACTAACTCCAAACTATAAGGGTGGCACCAAATCATAGCCAGAATTGCTCCATTTCTTATTTAACTGGAAGCTACAATACTACAAAAAAAATATGCAGGCAACCTCCATGAACTATCCAAGCCTATGAAAAAATGGAGAGCGCAAGAGGGGAGGACTCCTGTCTCATACTGAGAAAGAGGGACGATCGATGAGTTATCTTAAGTGCCTATACACAAATGCAAGAAGCCTGGGAAACGAGCAGGGAGAACTGCAAGTCCTGGCACAGTCAGGGAACTATGATGCGATTGGAATAACAGATTGGTGGGATAACTCCCATGACTGGAGTACACAGTGGACGAGAAGCTGGATATGAGTCAACAGTGTGCTCTTGTTGCCAAGAAGGCTAATGGCATTTTGGGCTGTATAAGTAGGGGCATTGCCAGCAGATCGAGGGATGTGATCGTTCCCCTTTATGTGACATTGGTGAGGCCTCACCTGGAGTACTGTGTCCAGTTTTGGGCCCCAAACTACAAGAAGGATGTGGAAAAATTGGAAAGAGGCCAGCGGAGGGCAACAAAAATGATTAGGGGTCTGGAGCACATGACTTATGAGGAGAGGCTGAGGGAACTGGGATTATTTAGTCTCCAGAAGAGAAGAATGAGGGGGGATTTGATAGCTGCTTTCAACTACCTGAGGGGGGGTTCCAAAGAGGATGGAGCTCGGCTGTTCTCAGTGGTGGCAGATGACAGAACAAGGAGCAATGGTCTCAAGTTGCAGTGGGGGAGGTCTAGGTTGGATATTAGGAAACACTATTTCACTAGGAGGGTGTGAAGCACTGGAACGCTTTACCTACGGATGTGGTGGAATCTCCTTCCTTGGAGGTTTTTAAGGCCCGGCTTGACAAAGCCCTGGCTGGGATGATTTAGATGGGAATTGGTCCTGCTTTGAGCAGGGGGTTGGACTACATGACCTCCTGAGGTCCCTTCCAACCCTGATATTCTATTCTATGATGTCTTCCAGCAAACTGTTGGAAATCCCGTGAGGCTCTTTGTTTTACTAATACCAGTTTATATGGAATGAAATTGCACCTTAACCAGTGTGACAAGAGCAAATGTCTCACCCATTTGGCCGAGAATATAGGGGAAAACAGCAACATGCATATTTCAGGCTATGATGTCCTTTGTCAGTCCTGGGATATGTTGATCTATTTTTGTTCCAGCCATGTTCCCTGTCATAAAAGGTTGCATAAGTTAGATGGCAAGAGAATGGCTATTGTGATGCAGTGCTAAACAGACAGTGTCAATTACATTGGAGGACCACCAGCAAGTTTGAGAGAGAAGCCATCTAACTGAAAGTCTGAAGTCCACTTTGTGGCAGCAAAATTTTGCGATGAACTACTTTACTGTCTGTGATATAACTTACAAAAACCTGAAGAATGTCAGTGGAGTATCGGGTGTGAAGGCTAGAAAGGCAGCTATGTCCTAAAAGAATTCTAAAAGAAAATTAGAAGTTCACCTACAGCTATGAAGGCTTAGAAAACACTTTCCATAGCTACTTAATGTTCATGTAATTGAAATTTCACAGGCACATGGCAAGCCCATTCTTGAGTGATGGCAGGAGGATCTGAAATTATCATGATGTTCAAACAGGAGAAGTTCCCAAGATATTCCCTTGATAACCAAGAAAGGTGCTTCATGTAAACACCAAGCAGTTGGTACTTATCCATGTGAAATAACTAGGACTGGTTGAAAAAATTCTATCAAAACTCTTTTTAATGGAAAATTGGGTTTTCAACTAAGGGTATTTCTACACAGCAGTTGAAAGGAATGACAAAAATAGCAGATGGCATGGGCAGTGACTCAGGCTAGTCACAATTATGTACCCAGAGGATCCGGCAGTATTGTACTTGGATGGCTATCCTGAGCCACTGCAACCATGCTATTTTTATGCACTAACACAGAGTTAGCATGTGTATGTCTACCCATGCTAAGAATTATAACTCCCAGCAGATGTGCTGATGTACCCTAGATGAAAACTATCATAGGAAGTGTGACGCGTTGAATCCCCTTGGGGATGCCAATTGATGTGCCAAAACTACTTCTGCCCGTGATTTCCATGCCAGCTTGGGAATCCAGAGCCCTGCCTGGTTGTGCCAGATACGCTTGCTGGCTACAAACACAGACCCAGGTTTGAACAATATCCCACAAGCTGCAGACTTAACTGAAAACAGCTTAAGAAGTTTCCTGTCTCCAATACTCAGATGCCCAACTCCCAATGGGGTCTATACCCCAAATACATCCGTTTCACCCTGTATAAAGCTTATACAGGGTAAGCTCATAAATTGTTCGCCCTCTATAACATTGATAGAGAGATATGCACAGCTGTTTGCCTCCTCTCCCCCAGATATTAATACATGCTCTGTGTTAATTAATAAGTAAAAAGTGATTTTATTAAATACCAAAAGTAGGATTTAAGTGGTTCCAAATAATAACAGACAGAACAAAATGAATTTAGCTCAGTGGTTGGAGCATTGGCCTGCTAAATCTAGGATTGTAAATTCAATCCTTGAGGGGGCCATTTAGGGATCCAGGGCAAAAAAAATCTGTCTGGGGATTGGTCCTGCTTTGACCAGAGGGTTGGACTAAATGACCTCCTGAGGTTCCTTCCAACCCTGATATTCTATGATTCTATGAATTACCAAGCAAAATAAAATAAAACACACAAGCCTATGCCTAAGAAAGTGATTACAGATAAAACCTCACCCTCAGATGTTTCAATATGTTTCTTTTGCAGACTAGCCTCCTTCTAGTCTGGGTCCAGCAATCACTCACACCCCTATGGTTACTGTCCTTTGTTCCAGTTTCTTTCAGGTCTCCTTTGGGGAGTGGAGAGGCTATCTTCTGAGCCAGCTGAAGACAAAATGGAGGGGTCTCGCAGCGGCTTAAATAGACTTTCTCCTCTCTCCTATTCAGAATTCAGTTCCAAGATGGAATTTTGGAGTCACATGGGCAAATCACATGTCCATGCATGACTCAGTTTTTACAGTTAGCAGCCATTGTTCACATGCTATCTTGAATGTTTCCATTCTTATGTGGATTGGAGTCTTCCAAGATCCATTGTCAGTTAAGTGTTTCTTGATTGGGCACTTAATTTGCACATTCCTTTCTCAAGAAGCTGACCAAATGCTTTACTAAGGCTACTTAAACTCAGACAAGTACACAGCCAATATTCATAACTTCAAATACAAAAATGACACAGGCATACAAATAGGATGAATATATTCAGTAGATCATAACCTCTACAGAGATATGTTACATGGCATATGTAGCATAAAACATATTCCAGTTATGTAATATATACTTTCATAAGCATATTTCCATAAAGCATTATGGGGTGCAATGTCACAGGAAGCATCTGTATTTTCATTGGAAAACCAAAAACATTTGGGTGAAAAATGAAATATTTTTAGTTTTTAACAGTTTTTTTTTTAATTTGATTTATGGTTGCTGA
The DNA here is from genome assembly GCF_002925995.2 of Terrapene triunguis. Taxonomy (NCBI): domain Eukaryota; kingdom Metazoa; phylum Chordata; order Testudines; family Emydidae; genus Terrapene; species Terrapene triunguis. The sequence goes on from NW_020664409.1 coordinate 23,266,128, forward strand.
ACACCAAAAAAAAAAGGTTGGATTTTGCAATTTTTCATGGAAGTAAAATTTTTTGTATTTTCACTGAAGCTTTTGGTGAAGAAAAAAATATCTACCCGTTCTAGAAAATGGAAGTGTGTGCCTTTGGGTACATCACTTAATCTCTCTGTGTTTTAAATTATATAATTTATAAATGTGTATTGTGACAAAGTTCCTCCTCTATCTTGGTGGGTCCTGCGCTTATTGGCGGATTTTCTTGCCTCAGAGATTCACCATGTGGGTTGGGGAACAGCCCAGAGACCTTCCCCTCTGGAAGAAACCACAGTCCGGGTCAATTGGGAGGTTTGGGGGGAACCCAGGCCCGCCCTCTACTCCGGGTTCCAGCCTAGGGCCCTGTGGACTGCAGCTGTCTATAGTGCCTCCTGTAACAGCTGCATGACAGCTACAACTCCCTTGGCTACTTCCCCATGGCCTCCTCCAAACACCTTCCTTATTCTCACCACAGGACCTTCCTCCTGGTGTCTGATAACGCTTGTGCTCCTCAGTCCTCCAGAAGCACACACTCTCAGCTCCTTGCGCCTCTTGCTCCCAGCTCCTCACACTCCCCCCAAAAACTGGGGTGAGCTCCTTTTTAAAACCCAGGTGCCCTGATTTGCCTGCCTTAATTGATTCTAGAAGCTTCTTCTTAATTGGCTCCAGGTGTCCTAATTAGCCTGCCTGTCTTAACTGGTTCTAGCAGGTTCCTGATTACTCTAGTGCAGCCCCTGCTCTGGTCACTCAGGGAACAGAAAACTACTCATCCAGTGACCAGTATATTTGTCCTCTACCAGACTCCTGTACCCCACTGGTCTGGGTCTGTCACAGTATATAACTACCCATAGGAGCTTTGCGAAGTTTGTTTAATTAATGATTGGTATATGCTATGAGATCATTTAATGGAAAGTGCAATAAACAGTAAGTACAATTGTATTTTTATTTTTTTAATTTATATCTCTTTTTGCAGAGGTACAGCAGGAAGCCTAAAGCAATGTCGTATTTAAAAGTAATTGGTACCTTTCTTAAAAACCACAATTAACTTTGTCCAAGAGTTGTTAAAAGAGAGACAAAGGCCGAGATAGCCAGAGGGGACGAACTGATAGTTTTCCTCTTCTTTAGAGGGGGGGAAACGAAAAGGACAAATTTATCATTTTAATTATAGCATATTTTTAAACATTTGTCTCTAATTATTGTATGAATTTGACCAGTAGTGTCACTGTCAATTAATTACAAAACCATATAACAGCATACTTCACATAGTACTTGAAAATGATGTGTTATGAAAGTTTGTGACACTAAGGCATAGCTCTGACTAATGGGCAATATGTAGCAACCTTTTCCTATGGTCTGGTATAGATAAATTGTGTCTGCTTTCTCTGAAGTGCTGTGTCTCACCACTTTCCCACCCATTATTTTGGGAGCAATTTACTCCCCCAGGGGTTCATGAAATGAGCAGTCCTTGTATTCTTCAAGCTGGAGACTTACTGTCCCTGGCTCTTGCTTATATAGGTCAAATGTGAGGATTCTTCTTGTGCTGTGCTCTATCACCTTTCATACACTCATGCCAGGATCAAGAACAATCTGGCCTTTATTGACTGAAGCTAAGGCTTCAGGTTGGAAGACTATTGGCCTGTGATTGTGTCAAGGCTGTATCCCCACTTTGAACTTTAGGGTACAAATGTAGGGGCCTGCATGAAAACTTCTAAGCTTAACTACCAGCTTAGCTCTGGTCCCGCTGCCACCATTCTCAATGTATTCCCTCCCTGGGAAGCCTTTAGAAACCTCTCACCAATTCCCTGGTGAATACAGATCCAAACTCCTTGGATCTTAAACAAGGAGAAATTGACCCTTCCCCCCTCCTTCCTTTCACCAACTCCTGGTGAATACAGATCCAAACCCCCTTGGATCTTAAAACAAGGAGAAATCAATCTGGTTCTTAAAAAGAAGGCTTTTAATTAAAGAAAAAGGTAAAAATCATCTCTGTAAAATCAGTATGGAAAATAACTTTACAGTGTAATCAAACTTAAAGAGCTCAGAGGACCCCCCTCTGTCTTAGGTTCAAAGTACAGCAAACAAAGATACACACTCTGATAAAAGGTACATTTACAAGTTGAGAAAACAAAGTAAAACTAAGACGCCTTGCCTGGCTTTTTTACTTACAAGTTTGAAATATGAGATACTTGTTTAGAAAGATGGGGAGAACCTGGATTGATGTCTGGTCCCTCTCAGTCCCAAGAGCGAACCACCCCTTAAAACAAAGAGCACACACAAAAGCCTTCCCCCCCCCCAAGATTTGAAAGTATCTTGTCCCCTTATTGGTCCTTTGGGTCAGGTGTCAGCTAGGTTACCCGAGCTTCTTAACCCTTTACAGGTAAAAGAATTTTGGAGTCTCTGGCCAGGAGGGATTTTAGTACTGTACACAGGAGAGCTGTTACCCTTCCCTTTATAGTTATGACAGATTGAGAGTCAGAATGATGGTAGCCACAGGCTGAAACTATATTGCTCAACAGAAGGCACCATTTTCAAAACTAGGATTATTAATTTGCTCTACAATGTCCTGTCTAGCATGCAGAATTTTCCTCATTCCTTTTCAAATTATTTTTCCCCTCCCAAAGGTGCTGCAGCTTCAGTCATTCTATGGCTAGTCTATATTTTAAGTCATAGGCTAACTTATTTTTCTGAACCAAAAAAACTAGTGACCAGTTAGGAAGGCAATAGTTCCTCATTAATTTAGCTCATATGACCCAAATCCAAGAAGTAACAGTATTATTATTTTAAAAACAAACAAACAAACTAATTATTTTAAACAAATCTAAATGAATATATTTTGGGGATGAGATTTGTATGAATGAAAAATATTTCAGCCAATTTAGTCCCAAAGGAATGAATCTACAATCCAAAGAGAATGTTGCAAGGAATAAAAACTTCTGTGTTGATTCACTAAATTATTTATATATATATATATTCCTGGTTCTGCAGGTTTTGTTCTTTTTTGTAAAGTAGAATGAATTAAAAATATAAATGAAAGCCTCAGTTGGGGTATGGAGGTCAATGGCACTCAAGAAGACTTGCAGAATGTGTTTCCTTGACCTCAGTGTTGCCTTTGGTTATGCATTTGAATAGGGTTCCTGTGTTACAGCAGGAAGCAATTGGAAAGTGCCAAAGCAGTGACACAATTTGTTTTATATATGAATTAAATAGAAGATGCTTAATTATGTAGATTTTCTTTTAAAGAGTTTTTTTGTGTGACTGACAAATGTACAACTCTACTTTCCACTAAGTGGAATTACTTTAGAAGACTGTGACAAACCAAGCCTAATTTCCTTCTTTTTTTCTATTTAAGTCTGAATGGATTCTGTATTCTTTTTTTTTTTAGGCTCAAAGAAGGCACACTAACAACTGCCAGCAGAATTCCATAAAAATAAATTAGCTTTAGATTAAGTTTGTGCTTATTTTTTTTAAAAAAGTCTCTGGTAGGAATTGTATGGAGGTCACTGAACATTAGAATTAAATAAAAGCTATCTTCTATGCTTGGTGCACAAATGGGGTATTACAATACTAGTAAAGGTAGTGCAGTAGGGGCATCTCACCCCCCCATCAGTATGTCAGCATACTCTTCCTTACAGTCAAACAAAATTATATCTCATAACATAAAACATTCATTATGTTTCCTTGAATATCTTGAGAAGGAAGATAGTCTTGCAGCTACGGCATTGAATTGGGATACACAAGACCTGTGTTCAGATCCTGGCTCTAACACAAACTTCCTGTGTGACGTTGGACGAATCAGCTAATCTCTCTGTCTCAGTTCCCCATGTGTGAAATAGGAATAATAAATCTCCCTTTCCTCCCTTGTCTATATAGATTGCAACTTATTCACAGCTGGGACTGTCACTCATTATGTGTTTATAGAGTGCCTAGCACTATGGTCCCCTGATTTCAATTGGAGCTTCTAGACACTACTGTAATATCATTAATAAAGTCAGAAAATGTTGAAGTTTAATATTTGCTTCACCATATGCAACTTAAAAAAAGTTGTTTATACAATACTTAAGTTTTCAATGCTGTGAGAGCCTGTGCTCCCTCCTCTTCCACTGAAATATGTGAGACGAGCATTCTCAGCACCTCACAGGACTCGGCCTTTAAGTTGCAGGCCCAGTTGCAGCTGGGAAATGTAATAATATATTTACAGGGTGAAATCCTGACCCCATGGAATTCATTGAGACTATCAAAACTGGACTGGACCAATTACAAAATAAATTAGTTATGGCCTGAAAACAAGGAATTGAAATATGTGCCTAACCTAATACTTGTTCTCTCAAAGTTAAGCACATGCATAAGTACATTGCTGAAGTGGGGCCTTATATCTTCATCTGAATGAAATCATTTTCAAAACGCAACATATTGCAAATAAGATATGTTTAAAATTAGTCTGCTACCCATAAAGCCAGCCTTTGTAGTTCCCTAAAGCCTACAACTGTGTCAACTTCACCCTAGTGTGTGGACCAAGAAATGTGAAGGAGTTGAAAGCTTGTTTTCACTAGTATTTCCTAAAAATAATGTTTTGGAATCTGATGAACTGATCCCTTCCATTCAGACCACTCCTTGTTTTATCAAACTAAAAGTATTGTGGAGTGCTTGGAATTTTCTTGTCCTCTGATTTATGCTGTTTAAAAATGAGTCAGCTTTAGGTACTATGAGCCAGATCCTCACTTGGTGTAAATCTTCAGTATGAAAGGTATTATATAAATGTAATAGACCCTTATTGTTAGCTGAATTGTGTGGTCCTTGTTCTAGCAGCTATCTTTTTTTGTTAAGGGTACACGTCACTTTGAATTTCTAAAGATTCATATTCTCTCTACTTTTTGGGTAACTGGAATCCTTTATCACAGGTTCCTTCTTAGCTGTATTGTATTGTATCTCCCACATTTCTATATCATTTCTCTGACTTATGTTCAACACTTTAGTTCTATTAATAAAGCTCATGATTTTGTTTTCTTCCATTGGGTACTATGACAGAGGATTATAGTTTCATCCACCATCCTTTATTTGCTCAGTGTTCTTTAGTGCCTCAGTATTGAGGCTACATTATATTCTGTTTCTTCCCCTTTATTTATTTATCTTGTTTTATTTATTTCTGTTTAATTTCCTAAGAAATATATCTGTCATTTTTTCCAGTCATTGTGAATTTTATTGCCTTCTCCTTTTATATTGACTGGCTGCTCCTTCCTACCTCTTACCCCCTCAGAACACCATCCACCTCATAGAATTCATGTTTCTTCATCTGGGATATCACAAACAGAATGAGTTACAATACAGAATGAGTTATCTATGGCCCACAACCAGACAGCTCTCTTTCACAAATTAATTTGAATCACAGTATACCAAGCCGGTTCCTCATTGGATTAAGTAGATATTCCCCATAACCAGTGTTTCCCAAACTTAGGACGCCACTTGTGTAGGGAAAGCCCCTGGCGGGCCGGGCCGATTTGTTTACCTGCCGCGCCCGCAGATCCGGCCGATCGTGGCTCCCACTGGCCACAGTTCGCTGCTCCAGGCCAATGGGGGCTGCGGGAAGTGGCATGGGCCGAGGAACGTACTGGCTGTTGCTTCCAGGAGCTCCCATTGGCCTGGAGCGGCGAACTGTGGCCAGTGGGAGCCGCGATCGGCCAGACCTGCGGACATGGCAGGTAAACAAACCGGCCCGGCCCGACAGGTGCTTTCCCTACACAAGCGGTGTCCCAAATTTGGGAAACACTGCCTTAAACCAAACTTCCTGGGTTTGATTTTAAGACCAGTGTTTCTTTGTGCACTTGCAATTTAGAAGGTGTAATTGATGTCATTGAAATATTTTACCACTTGAATGCTCCGACATATCAGTTACAGTCATTAGACTTCTAAATTGCTTTAACTGTCCTACTAGTTATTTGTGCCTGAAAAAGGGAAATGAGATTATTTTTTTAAACAAAACGGTCCTCTTACCTAAATTACATGCATTATTTTCCTTAACATGTTTGAACTGTATATTTTTAAACGTTCCCCTGTTTTTATTGATAATATTTCAGGAAGCCTCCAGCTCTGTCCCAAATTAGTTTCCAATATCACTGGTCTACAATTTTTGAGAAGTCGTCTGCTTCAGAGATAAAATGTGCTATTTATTATGTATTTTGATGTGCTGAATTCAAATGTGACAATTAAAACAACTGATTGGCTACTGTTTCTAAGATATTTAAGTTTTTACATTTTATGTCTATGTATATTGTGTAGATAGTAGAGTTTTAATCATAAATTGTAAACCTAGGTCTTTTCATGTGTTTATGGTTGCTTTACATGATAATATTTCACCTGTACTGTTTATGTAACACTTTAAACATCAGCAAAAGGGTTATATAAATAAAATTTATTATGAAACAAAAGGTAAACTATTCTGTACATAGTTTAGTCCTATTCAGTGTCTACTCGGCGCTTCTTGGCTTGTCTCTTGTATTCGTTAAATGGAGCATCTCTTGTCACTGTCCAGCAATAGTCTGCAAGCATTGATGGGCTCCATTTGCCCTGATGGAGTTTCTCCATTGTTGCAATGTCCTGGTGAAATCACACGCCATGCTCGTCGCTCACTGCTCCGCAGTTCGGTGGAAAAAAAATCTAGATGAGAGTGCAAAAAATGTATCTTTAGTGACATGTTGCAACCAAGGCTTTTGTATGCCTTGAGGAGGTTTTCCACCAACAACCTGTAGTTGTCTGCCTTGTTGTTTCCGAGAAAATTTATTGCCACTAACTGGAAGGCTTTCCATGCCATCTTTTCCTTGCCACGCAGTGCATGGTCAAATGCATCATCTCGAAGAAGTTCACGAATGTGAGGACCAACAAAGACGCCTTCCTTTATCTTAGCTTCACTTAACCTTGGAAATTTTCCACAGAGGTACTTGAAAGCTGCTTGTGTTTTGTCATTGGCCTTGACAAAGTTCTTCATCAGACCCAGCTTGATGTGTAAGGGTGGTAACAAAATCTTCCTTGATTCAACAAGTGGTGGATGCTGAACACTTTTTCTCCCAGGCTCCAATGACTGTCGGAGTGGCCAATCTTTCTTGATGTAGTGGGAATCTCTTGCACGACTATCCCATTCGCAGAGAAAACAGCAGAACTTTGTGTATCCAGTCTGCAGACCAAGCAAGAGAGCAACAACCTTCAAATCATCTCAAAGCTGCCACTGATGTTGGTCATAGTTTATGCACCTCAAAAGTTGTTTCATGTTGTCATAGGTTTCCTTCATATGGACTGCATGACCAACTGGAATTGATGACAAAACATTGCCATTATGCAGTAAAACAGCTTTAAGACTCGTCTTCTATGAATCAGTGAACAGTCTCCACTCATCTGGATCGTGAACGATGTTGAGGGCTGCCATCGATGTTGTTGCAGGCTACAAGATCACCTTCCATGAAGAAGAATGGGACAAGATCCTTTTGACGGTCACGGAACATGGAAACCCTAACATCACCTGCCAGGATATTCCACTTCTGTAGTCTGGAGCCCAACAGCTCTGCCTTACTCTTGGGTAGTTCCAAATCCCTGACAAGGTCATTCAGTTCACCTTGTGTTCTGAGGTGTGGTTCAGAGGAGGAGGATGGGAGAAAATGTGGGTCCTGTGACATTGATGGTTCAGAACCAGAAGTTTCATCCTCTTCCTCTTCCTCGTCTGACTCAAGTGAGAATGATTCTGGTGCATCAGGAACCGGCAGTCCTTCTCCGTGGGGTACTGGGCGTATAGCTGATGGAATGTTTGGATAATGCACAGTCCACTTTTTCTTCTTTGACACACCTTTCCCAACTGGAGGCACCATGCAGAAGTAACAATTGCTGGTATGATCTGTTGGCTCTCTGCAAATCATTGGCACTGCAAAAGGCATAGATTTCCTTTTCCTGTTCAACCACTGGCGAAGATTTGTTGCACAAGTGTTGCAGCATATGTGTGGGGCCCACCTCTTGTCCTGATCTCCAATTTTGCAGCCAAAATAAAGGTGATAGGCTTTCTTAACCATAGTGGTTATACTGCGCTTTTGTGATGCAAAAGTCACTTTACCACAAACATAGCAGAAGTTATCTGCACTGTTCACACAAGTACGAGGCATCTCTGCTCACTTTGGCTAAACAGAAATGTGTCCCTTTGCAAAATCAATAGCATATCTTGAAAACTAGAGCCAATCAACAATTTTAAGCATCATTTTCGTTCTCAGTGACCCAGAATTAGTAAAGTTTGACAACATTTATTTCAGAAGCATTGTATTTTCTATTACATGGCTGTAGAGCAGTGTATTTTCCCTCGCTGGAAACTGCTGCAAAGACAGTTATCTGAATGCAATTTCATTTATTTTCCCTAGATGTACTCTATAATATGAATCATTCATTGTTTAACCAGCACTCTTTACAACACTACAATTAGAGTATACCAACATTTTCCAAAATATATATTTACAAAAAGTAAGAGCTTTGTTTAACATTAGTTAAAGTGACTCTCATCAATACACTAAACTACAATACATTAGGACATAGAAAGTTAAGGATTAAAACGTTGTAAAGTACTCTCAAGTTAGGAAATATCCGAATAAATATTGCCTGTGTAACCTTAATTCAGCCCCCATCCTTATGTATATGCATTATGGTTAAGACTACGATTTGGTCATGAAGGTCAGTGACTTCTGCAGACCTCTGTGATTTCAGCCTGCAGAGGGTGGGAGCTGCAGGGTATCACTATCACCTGGAGTGGTGGGGGAATACTCTGCAGCTCCCCGGCCTCCGTGGTGGCAGGGGGGGGTGTCCCCTGGAGCTCCCCAGTTCCCACAGGCAGAGGGCAACCCCTGGCAGCTCCTCAGCTGCCACTGCTGGCGGGGGAATCCCTCAAAACTCCCCAGTACCTGTGAGCAGCGGGTGATCCCTGGCAGCTCCCCAGCTACTGCGGGCAGGGGAAGGGAATCTTCCAGAGCTCCCCAGCTGCCGCAGGTGGGGGCAGGAATCTCCCAGAGCTCCCCAGCTGCTGCTGGCAGCGGGCGGATCCCCGACAGCTCCCCAGCCTCTGTGGGGGGGGGATTCCACAGAGCTCCCCAGTTCCCAGCTGCCACAGGCGGGGGTTCCTCCCAGCCACAGCAGGGCAGGGTGCTCGACCATCCTCCCTCCCTATTTTGTCATGGACATTTTTAGTAAAAGTCAGGGACAAGTCATGGCTTCCGTGAATTGTTGTTAATTGCCTGTGACCTGTCTGTGGCTTTTACTAAAAATCTTCATGACAAAATTGTAGCCTTAATTATGGCACATCCTTTAATTACATGCAAAAAGTGACTACCTGTGAAAAATTTGGTTTAAGTGACTTGCCCAGCATTACACAGTAACTCAGCGACGGAGGCAGAGAAAGAATCCCAGTCTCCAGGATGGCATTCAACTGCCCTACCATGAGACCATCCTTCAACAGTACGGCTCTCATGTACTACAAACCTTCTAACATCAGTATTTACAGTATAAATAGCAAATAACTGTTACTGTAACTTTCAAATGAGTTTGTTTTTAATTGTAAGAAAAAACTGAGTATGGACTCTCATATAATTTCCATCTTTTTTTTAAAAAAAAGATACATATTCAGAAAGCCAGAGCCCCCAATTTATAGTAAACCTATACATATACATGAAAATGAGCTGGCATTTTGTTTGTTATTTTCATATAACACTTTTTGAGGAAGTAACTAACAGTTGCCCTTTGGAAAGAACCATTAGAATTTACCACAGTATAAACCCAAAGGAGCACAGCAGGAGCTTATCCAACCCTAGCATGCTTGCATTGCAGCACCTCCTGGGACCCTTGTTTGTAATAATGTTATGGTAAGCTGAGGTAAGTCAGTTATCAAAAAGGAAGCTATTCCCATGACAACCAGGACAACATTGACTCTTGCCAAGCATGAAAATGAACTGGAGGGAGGGAGGGAGTGATGAATAGAGATTATCTCTGATGTCATAATGTTATTGCTCAGATAGCAGCATGGGGCAGTGAATGTGAACTGTGTGTGCGTGTGGGAGGGGAAATAAGGCTTTTTTTGTGTTCCAGCTTCCCAAATTTGCTAAAAAAGCCAACAAAATACAAATATAAAGTACAGACTGAAGATCATTTCAGACACACATTAATTAGTGGCTGGAATTTGGTTCAAATTTCCAGTGGTATGTTTACAAAAAAAGGTTCTGAAAAAAGCTGAAACACCGAGATACAGACCCTGTAAAACAAACAAACAAAAATACGACACAACCTTAACTATGGTCTGCTACTGCAAGACACTATATATATATATATACACACATACATACATGTGCACGCATGCACACACGGAGACATAATAAACATCAGTTGAAAAAATGGCTTTTACAAAAAATACATTTTCATCAAAAATGGATGACTGTTTATTTCGGGGTGTGTGTGTGAGAGAGAGAGAGAGAGAGAAATGCTGTGCCTTTCTCTGTGAATTAAAAAAAACATGCAAAGGACTACCAAAAAATGTTCATTTCTCAATTTTTTACAGTAAATGAAAAAATCTATAACTATTTACATATTGTTCTTGTTAATGCTTTCAATAAGTTAAAAAAATGAAAATCATTGCATTAAAAATAAAACCAAAATGGGTCTATTTCAAACATTTTTAAATGAAAACAACTTAGAAATGTCAGCATTTTCTGGAAAAAAAACTTGTTCTCATCTTTGGATCAGTTTTAAATGCCATTTGTCTTCCTTTTCGTGGACATGGAGAACAATTGATCACTGTGCTCTTAACCCTCTGGGTTCTTTCAAATTTATCCCCGTCTTTCCTAAAGTATGGCATCCAGAAATGGACACAGTACTCCAGCTAAGGCCTCATCAATGCTATGTAGAGAGGAACAATTACCTCCCATGTCTTACATATGATACTCCTGTTAATACATCCCAGAATGCTATTATTCTTTTTTTTACAACTGCATCAAATTCCTGTCTTATACACAATTTTTAATCCACTATAACCCCCAGCTCCCTTCCACTATAACCCTGGGATATCTTTCAGCAGTACTACTACATAGCCATTTATTCCCCATTTTGTAGTTGTGCATTTTATTTTTCCTTCCTAAATGTTGTACTTTGAATTTGTTTTTATTGAATTTGTTGTTGATTTCAGATGAATTATCTGATTTGTCAAGGGCATCCCCTCCCAGCTGTTGTCTTCTGCACATTTTATAAACATATGAAAATACTGCATAGTACTGGATCCAGGACTGCCCTGCATAGGACCCCCAGTTTGATAGTGAACCATTGATAGTTACTCTTTGAGTATGGTCTTTCAACCAGTTGTGCACCCACTTTATAGTAATTTTATCTAGACAGTATTTCCCTGGTTTGCTTATGAGAATGTCATGTGGGACTGTGTCAAAAGGCTAGTTAAAATCAAGATATATCATGTCTACTGTTCTCTCCTGCTCACTAGGCTGGTAACCCTGTCAAAAATGGAAATCAGATTGGTTTGGCTTGACTTGTTCTTGCCAAATCCATGTTGGATATTCCTTATAACCATATAATCCTCCAGGTGCTTGATTCTTTAATAATTTGTTCCATTATCTTTTCACTTATGGAAGTTAGTCTGACTGGTCCATAATGCCCTGCATCCTCTTCATTCCCCTTTTTAAAGATAGGTACTATGTTTTCTTTTTTCCAGTCCTCTGGGACCTCACCTATCTTCCATGAATTCTCAAACATAATTGCTAATGTTTCTGAGATTGCTTCAGTTAGCTTCTTATGATGAATTCAATCAGGCTCCGCTGACCTGAATACATCTAACTCATCTAAATAGTCTTTAACCTGTTCTTTCCCTATTTTAGCTTCTCTTTCTTCCCCCATGTTGTTAGTAATTAATTGATTATCTGGTCACCATTAACCTTTTTAGTGAAGAATGAAGCAAAATAGGCATTAAAGCCCCCAGCCTTCTTGATGTCATCAGTTATTAGTTTTCCTTCCAACTGAGAAAAAGACTTCTTATTCTTGCTTCTAATGTATTTAAAGGACCTCTTCTTATTGACTTTAATGTTCCTAGTTAGGTGTAATTCATTAGAAAGGCTAAGGCACATAATTTTGTTCCTGAATACTTGTGCTAATCTTTTGCAGTCATCTTTAGCAATTTGTCCATGTTTCTACTTTTTATAAGATTCTTTTTTTTTTTTTTAATTTGCAGGTCATTAGAGAGTTCCTGATGGAGCCATATTGGTCTCTTACTATTTTTCCTATCTTTCCTTCACATTGGAATAGTTTGCAGGTGTATATTTACTATTTCCTCTTGAGAAACTGCCTGCTCTCCTGAACTACTTTATCCCTTAGATTTTTCTTCCCATGGAACCTTATTCACCAATTCTTTGAGTTTCCATTTTTTTTTAAGTCCGTTATATTATACGAAGTCTCTATATACTGTGGCAAAAAGTACACCAAATACCTGTGTTTCGGCCATGGTATATGCTGTGCCACATCTAAAGCTAAACATAGTGGCAGTATGACACAGAAAATAATTTAAACTCATTTTGTTGACCAGCTCACATAAATCCTCCTTAAGCCCTCAAACTAGGTCTTAAGCAGTGAATAATCCTTGTGCCTCTACAAGGAAGTAAATTTCACTCCCTGAGATCACTACAAAATTTGACAGAATTTAGCCCTAAGAAATGGCTGAGCATTCTAGAAAAGAGAGAATTTGTGGGGTAATTTATAAAAACCCCTTCTAAATAATGCCTTAAACATCTGCACCTGTATCAGTTGTGTGCAAAATATCCCACTCAAACTGACATAATACACAGCAATTGCCTACTGGATTTTTTGTGTGCGCAAAATTTATCAATTCAGAAGATTCCTTTGAAAATTTGTCCTTATATATTTTATTTAGTAATTGGGAAGCAGAGAAGAAAGAGAAAAGAGAGGTGTGTCAGTTAGTGATATAAAAATATACTATATGCCTGCAGTGGATGGTTGTCCAGCAAACAGTAATATATATCCTTCATTGTTTCCTCTGCAATGCAATAGGCATCCTCCCTGGTGCCTGGCAAGCTGGTTAGCACATTCAGCAAGCCCTCTTGAGGATGTCTTCTGTATGGCAGGTGACACGTTGAGGGACACACATAGTTATATTTGCCTTGCTTACTATCTCTTGATGTTTCCATATCATCTTAAGTATTGAAAAATGACAAATGGTCACTGAAATAAATGCATTATAGGAAACACGAACTGCATTTTCAGCAGGTTATCAAACAGCAAAATAAAAACAGTATTGATCTCCTTCAAGTTTTAAACCAGAGGTGTGATTGAAGATCACATCTTTGCTAGAGAGGGGCAAAATTATAAAGGATGATCAGTGCCTCTGATTGTCTGTTTGCCAAGCACACAAACACACACACAAAAGCTTCAGATGGCTCATAAGATGTAGCATAATTTGAAAACTATTTGTATTCAAAGAAATAATTCTGTCCTGGCCAAGGAAAAATACTTCCATTACTTATGTCATTGAGCCAGACTCTCATTTGGTGTAAAATATATAGGTAGCATTTTATCATAGCAAGTGTTTCATGACTAGCATACAGACAGACTTATAACATTTAATTAAAATTGAAACTCCTCATCTCCCCAAGGCATTTACACCATTAAAAACTTCTGATCCAGATGCTCAGCTGTAGCAAACCAGCATAGCTCCATTAAAGTCAATGGAACTATACTGATTTAGAACAGGTGAGTACTTGACCCTTGGAGTTTTCTTTAAAAAGTCTCACTCTCAATACTGTTACAGCTACATTACTAACCCACCTAAGTGAAAAGTGCTACTGAACACATGATTTTAAAACCCACCCCTCTAATAATCTTTCCCTGGTCCTTGGTCCTAGAGTGCACTGTGCCTGTCCGTTTAGAGCTTGATCCTGCAGAAACTTTTACTGTTGAACAGATTGCATAAACTGAGAGTAGTCCCATTGAAATCAGTGGTATGGTCCAGCCAAAATATTTCATTACAGGTTTAAAGGGACACTAATGTATTTGCCTCTAAAAGCAGATTTTATATAAACAACCCCATTACCAAATGTAAGACAGCTAGAAATATTGCTACAATTTAGAAAAAAATATGTTGGAACTATTTGAAATAAACATTTTTCACAGTAATTGTAGCACCAAATAACCTGAAAATGTAACTGTCTTAATTGTTTTCCTTTGTCAAATTTAGATAAATGCCCTAAATAAGCGTAAACAGTGAAAAACAAAATGCATTTAAAAAAATTCCTCCAATCTTTAAACTGACAGGGCTTGTTTTAGAAAAAATGTTCAATTATGGATTTTTTTTAAAACATGAGGATATGACACCTCCCCCACATCTCTCTTGCACACTGGATCACTTTCCCTTTACACTTGTTAAGTAAAGAATCATCTACAACAGAATCTGATTTCAGTGTAGCTGAATAGAAACTGTAGCGAAAATGCTCTGAATTGCTTCCAGTGCACTATGATATCCCAATTTACAATTCACTATGGATGAAATTCACCACAATGCAGAGAAAGGACAGGCACGTTAAAGGGACTTTTGGGTTGCTGGAACCTGAGGGGAAAAGGACACTGCTCAACTTACTTGGGGGTGGGTCTTTTGCTCATGGTTTATGTTTATGAACCCTGTTTATGGTGTTTTTTTCCAAATTAATGCCAAGTTATTTCCCTCCTTTTATTAAGTTTTTTGCTACACTCAGAGTCTGTGCTTGCAAGAGGGGAAGTATTGCCTCTTAGAGGCACCCAGGGGGTGGTGTGTAATTATCCCAGGTCATAGGATGCGGGCTCGAGACAGTTTTGTGTTGTATTGTTGAAAAGGAACCCCTAGATACTGAACCTGGCCCTTGTTGCTGCCAATTCTGACTGGCAGAAGGGTTCTCAATTATATAATATTATTCTGAAGTTTGAAACCCGTAACCATGGTTTAAAAAAAAAACAACAGCCATAAGGAAAATAATGTACATTTATAGAAAAATTGGGGAGGGTTGGACTAGAGGAGAAATATTTTTCCCCTTATGTCATGGAAAAGTAAACAAGGCAGCCAGTGAGATGTGCAGTAGAAATGTCAATATTGCCAATAGTAAGGGCATGATCTGATACTGCACTCAAGGAGTTCAGTACTGAAATAATCTGCTGTACAATATGAGATCAGAAGCATCTGTGTTCAGATTTCTTGTTAATAGCTAGAAAGAGGTACAGGGTACACCGAATACTAGCTGATGAGGTCATAAAGATAGCACAGGATAGGCCTTACTATTGAACATGTACATGGAGTCTAGCACCAGTCTGCTTAGTGCCAAGAGTCTGATTTTACCAGAAAAACTGTAAGTGAGCAAGTATGTAAGTGTCATGTACTGAAGAAAAAATTAAAAACTCACCTTCTCTTGCTCTTTTTGGAACAAATTTTAAT
This sequence comes from Terrapene triunguis, assembly GCF_002925995.2. Taxonomy (NCBI): domain Eukaryota; kingdom Metazoa; phylum Chordata; order Testudines; family Emydidae; genus Terrapene; species Terrapene triunguis. The sequence goes on from NW_020664409.1 coordinate 23,281,612, forward strand.
GAAACTCAAAAACAAAACCCACTTTTCTGTCTATACTGATCTCTCAAACAAGCCAACATGGCTTTTGCTTGTTTCTTGTGGCTTCTCTGGTAATCTGTTTTCCAGGTTTCCATGATAAGGGTAATGATAGTGCTGCTGTCGCCATTGCCTTACAAATCCAAATCCTGATTTTCTGCAAGATGACATGGTTATACATGAGGCATCATTCTTTGTTTTAGTTACTGAAGAAAATAACTCTATTTCCTGAAAACTAATTCACATTTTTCATAATAATGCGAAGCCTGTAATAAACAAGCTGCCCTTCAAATGCTGAAGGGTTCTTCATTAAAACATAAAATCACTTCTCTCTCTCAGCTGAGCCCAAAGCTGAATTATGATTTTCAGTTGCTTTGGTTAATATTTCATTAATTAAAATCCTGTATGGCCCATTTCCACAAAATTTCAACACATGGATTGTCTCTCTTCCTTGTTTGTATCACACCCAGCACACTGGGGCTTTTGAGCCCTAACATAATTATTTTTACTACTAAAAATAATTAACTAGTTTCTTGTAACTGATTGTACCTTCACTGCTGAGCCTTTCCTCAGTGATATTTCTTAAGCCTAGGACAGGAAAACTAGTTCACAAGCCATTAGGAAGATAAGACTGTTTTATTAAGATGAAGAAGTAGTGATTTCTAATGAATCACACATGCTCCTTTTGCATCAGCATTTGTATTTGCAAAAATTTGCCTGAGTCCCTTGGGCCAATGCAATTCTAGTGCATTGTCTACAGTCCATGTTCCACTGCCACATGGTGTGGAACATGAATTATTTCATGCTGATTGTATATATTTACTTGCACTATATTATTCATCCACTAGATTTCCCTGTGTAGTGTATGCAGTTCCAGGCAGAGTACTGTCCCTAGTAAACAAAGAAGACAAAGCAGCAAATCAAGATGTGTGCAAGACTGTTTAGGTCTGTATTAGTAGTTTTCTTTAATAAATTCCTCTTGTTTAAGGAGGATTGTGGTTTCATATATCATGACAGAGCTCTTTGGTGATTCTGCTAACTTCCCTTCACACACCAGTTCTCGACATGTTTTCCCACCCCAAAATGGGACTACAACCCCTCAAATGGCATAAGAGTTTTCAGTGTGGAAAGGAATACATTGCATACTGAATGTTGGGCCATACAGCTGGAAGGACCAACTGAATTGTTTCATATGGCTCCCTACATGTGCTTTAACTGGCCTAGTTTGCATAATGTGCTAAAAGTGCTCTAGGGTGTAATTCACACTCTTGAATAGGAAGAAATAAGGCAATAACCAGCTTTCAGTACACTAGAAGTTGACCCAGGGTATGAAGAACACATACTTGATTTGAAATCAATGTGCAGCTTTAAAAATTGCTGAACAACTTCAGAGAGCCTTATAGAGGGCTGCCAATGATTACTTATTGAAATTGCTTCATTTCAGTGATTTAAAATTATCTGCAAATGTCTATGACCTTTGCATTTGCAGGGGAAAAAAATCCTACACACTCTTTGTACCTCTGCTGAAAAGCTTCACCTCACAATGGAGTTGGAAGTGCATGTTCTGTATGATGAGTTCAACTCAATTATGCTATAACTGAGTGAAGTCTGCAATGCAGACAAGACCCGTGTGGGGTATTCCACAGTTCAAGGACTGAACCATCCAATTTACTGAAGATAATGAAATGTGTCATAATCATTCCCACTGCAAATGCTCGTGTGGAGAGGATTTTTCATTGATGACAAACATATGGACTGACAAAGGGAGCAGGTGTGAAATTGACTTAGTTAAAGTAAAACTTCAAATCTAGGCTAACTTTCCTTTTATATGCCAACTATTTCACAGTTCTGCCCTGAAAAATGACTCTGTTCTTAGGATCACTAATAATTGAAATAATACATAGCACTTGTATAGCTCTTTCATCTGATTTTTTTTTTGCATGGAAATGTAATTGGTGGAAGTGCAGAACTTTGAACATACAGTGACATGGGTCTTTTGTTTTGTTTTTGAGGTGTGTGTGGGGGGGGGAGGAGGGGGGGTCTCAGATTCCAGCAAGGGAGCGCCTGTTTCTGGAATAATCTTATTTCTGGAATCATGCTGTGTATCATCTCAGCCTCAGCAGTGGCAGGAGTTTGAACAATTAATGCTCTTCTATCTGTGAACTACTAGGAAACACTGATGTATACACATCAGCTCCTCATCCCGTCATGCTTCTCCCTGGAAAGAGAGAGAGAGAGAGAATGAAAGTAGCACAATTCTGGTGGACAATAGCCAGGCTTGCAAGGAAAATCCCTGCAAGGCTGGAGCTGGCTGTGGTGAATGTGGGGTAGATTAAATTCTAAAATGAAAAGGGGGGATGTGATTATCCCAGGTGTCAAATCTAAAAAGTAAAATCTGGGACAACTTTTGGGAGTTAAATCTGGAGGGAGGTAAACTGTGGTAAATTTAAAAAGCAGCCTGGATTGGGATTGTTGGCTAAATATGGAGGAGAGGACCTGTGGCAATTTTGGGGTACAGATTTGGAAGAGAGAAGGGGAAATCTGGGTGTCAGAGGCAGAAAGAAGAGAGAGAGTAGAGGTGGGCAGAGGAAAGAATTGAAAGGGAGCATTCCAGGAGGGCAGAAGGGGAAGGAAAGAAGAGTGAATGGAAGAATTTGAGATAGGGAGAAAGAGCTCAAGGAGAAATTTACCAGTGCAGAAAGAAGAAAAGAAATAAAATTAACTGAGTAGAAGTAAACATCCTGAAAGGAACAAAGACAGAAGAGTGAAAGAGAAACAGAAATACATAATAAAAATGTTCAAGACAAATAGACTCATGGGAAAATGATCTATAGCTGAAAAGAGATGGGAAAGTTGGAGGTAGACTGAAACTATATGTATGTAAAATATATGTATATAAAATAATATAGAGTAAATACTTTAGAAAAGTATAAGGAATGAAAACTGAGGGAAAGGAACAAAAACAGGAGATATATTCAAACATTATTATCTTCAGTTATATAAAACAGGTTGTCATTTCACAATCATTTTAATATTGGTGTTATATATGTTAGATATTTCTCCCCACACTGTCTCACAGTTTGTCTGCATAGGATGCAGTAAAATATTGTAGGTGCATATGAGATGTTTGTTCAAAGATTGTTCCCTCCCCCCCAAAACAACAACAACAAACAAACAAACAAACTAAAGCCAAAAGAAAAAATGGGTCCTGGGCAGGTTATGTCAAATATCTAACCTTCCACAATAAGGAGGTGAGTGAAATATCTGGACAGAATTTCTATGTGTAGAAGTCAGTGATTTGGGATGCCTGTTACAAATTTCCTCTCTTCCAATTCCATATTTATCCCCATCATATCTGCTTCCAAATTCTCCACTGCACTGAAACTATTCTAAATGAGTTCCCTTATGGCCAAATATCAGGGCTTCAGAAACTGTTGTCTTTCTCGATTTTGGAGCTGTTTTTTATCTTATCCACTTCTCAACATCTTGGTTTGTATTGCCCTCCTAATATTCTCCTGCTATCTCTCTGGTCACTTCTTCAGCATCTCCTTCTACACTCCCTTCCCACTTTCCATGGCCATCCCTCCGGGATCTGACCTTGTTCCCCACACTTTGTCTCCTTTGCATGATCTCATCTAGTCATAGAGTTCAACTTTCATGTACAGCTGATCAAGATATTTTCAACAAAATGGTTTTTCTATGGACATTTATATAATCATAGAAATGTAAGTCTGGAAGGGACCTCAGGAAGTTATCAAGCCCAGCCCCCTGTGCTGAGGCAGGACCAAAAAAATGCTAGACCATCCCTGTCAGGTGTTTATCCAAAGTGTTCTTAAAAACCTTCAATGCTGGCAATTCCACAATCTCCCTTGGAAGCCAATTCCAGATTAGAAAGTTTTCCCTAATATCTAACCTCAATGTCCCTTGCTGTAGATTAAGCCCATTATTTCTTACCTTCAGTGGACATGGAGAACAATTGATCACCTTCCTCTTTATAACAGCCTTTAACATATTTGAAGACTTATCAGGTCCCCCCTCATTCTTCTTTTCTCAGGACTAAACATGTCCAGTTTTTTTAACCTCTTCTCATAGGTCAGGTTTTCTAAACCTTTTATCATTGCTGATTCATTGAAATGGAAACTTTTCACATAAACTTATTAGTTTTGATGAAACTTTCATTGGCAAGTTTCTCAGGACCAGTATGTAATTTCTGGTCAAATAGCAAGTGCAAGCCACACCAGAACACTTCAGTGGTTGGGGATATTCTCTGGTCAATTCTCTAATATGTAGGAGACTCAGGTTCAAGTCCCTGATTGGAAGCTGTGCTGTTTTCAAAAAGTCTCCGTCTCATTCTGATGTGGAACAAAAACAAATTCTGAAACTTCAATTTTTTTTTGTGAACTGGAATTATTTTTTGCCAGCCAGCCAACCACTCCTACCACCTCTGTGATGATGATTCACAAACTTCCTCTCCTCTCCTGACCCTGTGCTTAATCACACATTTTAACTTCATCTCTAACATATTCTGAATGTCTCACTATCAGCTAGGACTTGACCAGTGTGGATATCACTGAACTCCTGGTCCTTCCTCTATGACTATCTCATGCCTCCCATTCTCAACCACTGTTGAAATCATCACCACACTCCCTATGACTCATACCTGAAACCTCGAGTTCATCTTGAGTAATTCCTTTTTCTCCCTCACCTACCTATGCCACGTCCAAATCCTGCTGCCATGTCCTTCATAATATTTATGAGATGTGACATCTTCTTTTTCTCCACACAGCTAAAACCCTCGTCTACATCCTCATTATTTCCTGTCTTGATTATTGGGACTTCCTTCTCTCTGACTCCTACATCATCTCCCTTGCATACAAAACATAGCTGCTAAATTCATATTCCTTGCTTATTGATTTCACCATGTCACCCCTGTGAACCTCTTTACTGGCTCCCCTTTCTCCAATGCACAAAGATCAAGATTCTTCTCCTTGCTTTAAAGGTCACATACAACTCTGTCCTGCATTCTGATCCAACATTTTCTCTTATCAAATCACCCTTAAATTCTCTCCATCCTGACAGAAGGATTCTTTCTGCAGCCCTTCCCCCATTTGACCACTTTCCCCATAAATGGCATCATTCTTTTTTTTGTATGCTACTTCCAAAGTGTGGAGCAGGTCTGCAAGGCTTCAATCTTTTCTTTATTCAAATATAAATACACTTCCTGACTCTATCATGCTGTGAACTAGCATTCATGTGTTAACCATTTGCTTGGTCTGCATTCTCCAGTCCCTCCCTAGCGTCTTTTTAATCATTTCTTGGCATCATCTTTAGTCTATTCTATTCTATATCAGTTCCTATACTACACTCATCAACAAAGTATCTGAGCATCTTCTAGTAGTGTATTATGTGATGTCACTAATGTCTGTTACATTTGGTTTGTAAGCTTCTAGAAACAGCGATCTTTTTTATTTTTGTTTTTTAACCAGTGCTATATGGATGAATGCTTCAAAATACAAAATCAGAGACCACATTAAGAGAAATAAATATTAATGTATTGACTCTTCAACACAGAATACAATTAAGTGTAATGTTAAATGTTCATAGAATGGTCTGTGAGATAGAAAACACTATGAATTACGTCAGATATGAGCAAACAGTGCAATACTCAAAGAGGTTTTGGTAGTTTTCAACCTTTTAAAATGCATTATAAAATCTCATCCAGTAAAGTTTATCACAAATTTGTTTAGATTGAGCAATCTCTTGTCATTGATTCTGAATATTGTGTTCACATTTAGCAAAGGAGCTTTTACAAAACATTAGAGGCAGTTTAAGCAAATGACTTTCAAAAAAGTGTCAGATTCTATGTATATACAGAAGGTGATTAAATGGTTCTGAATTACAGGGGTTATTTACACTTAGCTTATCACAAAAGTGGTTAAGTGTAAGATGTTAAATTGTTAGTTACAAGCAGTACACTATCATAAAACAACCCCATCACCCCATATACTTCAATCTTTACCTAGCCTTACTCAAGCAAACTTCTATTGTAGTTAGCTCTACACCAGTGTAGAAGCCTGGCCAAGAGCAGTCTTGTGTACTGTCAATCTTCAACTGCTGGAAAAGCTCCTTAAGGGCCATTGTAGCCCGTATGCTCTTTAGAGTAACTCAAAGTCCACTCTAAATTGTCCCTCGTTCCTAGTCTAATGCTTGGCAACCCAAAGATCAGGAAGCTGCAAAGGTGGCTCAGCCACTTTTTCAGTTCAGTCTTCTCCCCTCCCCAAGTTGTTCTAGGTACCAAATGATCAGTCCTATGTATCTGGCCCACTCCTAACAGCCCAAATGTAACAGCAGCACACAAGGTTCAGCCATAGGAATCCTTTATACCTGCACCTCTTTTGTTGCAATAGCTCATCTTTCTAACTGCATTTATCTGAAGGTTAGGGTTTTTTGGGGGGTGGGGTTGGGGGAGAAAGGGGACGAGAGGAGAAATGGACCAAATATCAGTTTGATCTGGGATATAGTGAGATTCAATATGAACCAATATGTATTCTGTTTTCACTGAAGCTCAAACTAGTGCATCTTATCATAATACTTCAAAATAAAGGCATAACTAAGAAGCAAAGGGCAACGTAGCAAAGAAGCAAGACCTTGAAATATTGAGTTAAACCAACCACAGAAAAATCAAACCAATTGAAGGCCGTGTGGTAATTTGCATCTCTAATATAGTATTTATAAATATAAGGGAACTCTATGTCACTGGAGTTTCTTTTCCCTTAGGAATGATTCTGCTGTTGTGATTTATTTGTTTTCCTTGACATTTTTATGTGTGATGATATCAGTTATATTTTTTTTCAGATATGTAATTCTACTTCAGCTTTAACTTCTTTCATGAGCCTCATGACTATTCCAAAAAGAGAGTCCCGAGAAAACCAAATCTTCTGTGTTCTAAAAATGATAAACATTACTTAGATAGATTCTCAGATGATGTAAACCAGAGCATAGTCCCATTGAAGTCAATGGAGCTATACTGTTTTTCACCAGATGAGGCTCTAGTATTTTCTTACTTCTTGCTACACTGTATTGTTCTTTTCTGTATCTTGTATGACTTTTTTTTCTATGTACTATAGATTACATCCGGTAGGATATTCTGATTTTTATTTTGCAATCTCTTTGTAATATCTATGTTCCCTCTCTACATAAGCTAAATAACTACATTGTAATTTATAATTGCAACAGCAAAAATAAATAAATAAATAAAAAATCCTAAAGCAAAATGAAACAACCCACAATCTTTGAAACAGATATCCTTTGCAGGATCCACACTCATTGCAGCTGAGTGGGGAAGGGTCCAAGGGGCTACTTTAACCTAATTTGTCTGAAATAGTCTTCTAGCAACTGTTCCATCATACTGGAATTTCCAGGGTGCATTGTGTTTTGACTCCATACCTGCCTCTCGCTGAAGAAACCCAATACTGGCTTTAGCCAGCCAAAGAGTCCCTTGTGCTGGGAAACTCCTCAGTAAGTCCCATTTGTACCAGTGGAACAGGACACATTGTTAGCAGGGGTTAGTAATGGGGATGAGTGATACAGCTTAAGATAAAACAAATATTGATCTGAATCTTAACTCTAACCTCACACTGGACAACTTTTTCAAGTTAAAAAGAAATAATCAGTTCTTTTTCTTCACTATAAAATTTCATTTCTTATGCCACTGCACTTTCTTTTCTTGTCTGGGCCAGGAAGCAGTGATCAATTTTCAGCATGGCAACAGTTTAACACTAAGGTGTCCCAGTCTTGCAATGTTTTCCAGAAACATCGCAATCTGCTACCAGGTCTTTATATACATGTTCGTTTTATAGGAAACAACCTGAAAATTAACAGCCTTGTTTTAGGAAATGTGTTTCCCTGAGGGTAGGTTCTTCTATAATTGTCCATTACGTAGATGCATGCACATTCTTCTGAAATATCTGGTACTGGCCACTGTTAGAGAACATGATCCAAAGTGCATTTTGTATCACTCCCAAACACAAGATGCTGGAATGGATGTAACACAGGTCAGAACAATTATGGAAATTTCTGTGTTTATAACTTCATATCCTATTATTAAACTTTTGAGATAGTAATCCTTTAAATGATTTTCATGTTTGAGTAAGTCTCCTCCTACCCACCACATGGCTCCAAATGTTGATGATCCATGTAAGAAACATAGGCCATATTTGGATTTAGGCCTGAGAACCTTTAGGTGGGCAACTGTTTAATGAAACAGCATTGCTAGAAAATATCCAAAGCAGCTTTCTGGCTTGTGGCAAAAGGTTTTCAGGGGAAGGTCACTCACTTGTCTTATAATCTGTGTCTATCTCTTAGGTTAATGTCCCAGTGTCAGAACTCACTGTCGTGAGAATGTGTGGGAATGTGCAAATGATGATGAGCTATTAATTATATTTAAACAATTAGGAAATTTATGTATTGGGCCTTCTTGTGTCCTGTTTTCAAGAGACATCTGTTTGTGGTTATCAACAGATTGTTGCAAGATACGTATACACTAACCTGAAATCTTCAATATGATTTCCAGGTCAAGATGCCAGGCCAAATTACAGTTACCAGGTTTCAACACCTGATTGGCCTTTGAAGATATTGGGGTGTCCCCTAAGGTGAAAAAGGAGACATTGATCCCCACAAAAGATCCTAACCATGAGGAAGGAAGGAGAGGGGGCTCTTTCGCAACTACAATGACACCTGAAGCTATACCCTGTTCTCTTCCTGGACCAGCCATCCAGAGATTGAGAGGTATAAAACTCGGAACATCAGCTAAGCCAAGCTTGAAGTTTACAACTAAGAGATTGAGATAGACCTCCCCTCATGCAAAAAGCTTCCAGTTCACCCTGTCATTGATAAACATACCAGTAAATATCAGTTCCCAACTAAGACCAGTCATGTGAGTTAAAGACTTTGAGAAGAGGGTACAAAAATGCTTTTGTAGAGCAATTTGAGAACATGTGAATTGCTCTAACACACATTTGTGTGTGTGTGTGTGTGTGTGTGACTAACTCTTCCCCAAAGTAGGCTTCCTATACAATGAATGGGGACAAATAGATGCCTAAGAATGTGATATTAGCTAGCATGCTAGGAGCTGATCCACCTGAGATCGTCAATGAGAGATGCTGACCAGAGGAGTGTATGCTAAGTTCCTCCTCTCTCGCAGAGATAGACACCTAAGTCTGGGCTGCTGGGAGGCACTTATCTCTGTTTAGCAACCTGCTACCTGGAATCAGGAGGCTTAGGCATCTGAGACATTTCTTGTTGGAATGAGTTCAGACACCTGTCTTGCTCCACACAAAATGGCTGGAAGAGGAGGTGGTGCCCATCTTATAGTTTTTAGCCTAGTGGTTAGAGCACTAGAGTGTAGTGTGGGAGACCCAGGATAAATTCCCCCTCTCTCTCAGAGAGGGAGAAAGGATCCCCTACCTCAACAGAGTGTGCGCTAACCACTGAGCTATGGGGTTTTCTGGGCTCCCTCAGTCTCACATGCTGAAGCTTTTCCACTGTAGCTAAATAATGAAAGAATGATTAGAGCAGGGAAACTGCACCAAACGTCTCCCAGCTGGGTTCCCAAACCACTGGAATACAGGGTCACTTGCTCTCTGTCCCAAGGACTACTTAAATATTTATCCACATTGGATACAAACACATCCAAATATCGTATAGCTCAGTGGTTAGATCCCTTTGTTCACAGCTGGAAGACCCCTCTTCAAATCCTCTCTCACACTTTGGCAGAGAGGAGGAAATTGCACATCAGTCTCCCACATCCCAGGTATGTGCCTTAACCACTGGAATAAGCACTACCACATGCTCTAGCTGGATTTTGAATGGTGGCCTATGAGCACACCCACTGAATCAGACCCCACGAGTGAGTTAGGTGGCTAAACACTTTGTTTCCCCCAGTTCCTGGATTGCTCTGGGGCTTAAATGGAAGATAGGCATCTGAATGCATAGACAGAGGCAGCAGTGCACATGGTCATAGGCAGAAACATAGGAGTTGAGGGAACTTTTACCATGAAAACTTAGTTGCTGTGTGAAGTGAGGTGGCTACAGGGTTTGGCAGCAGTTTTCTGGATTACAGTGGCTCCATATCTAGGACTTTGTTGCCTATGTACCTTTATGGATCTGGGTCTAAAATCCTAAGACTAGTATCTAAACAATAAGAGACCTCTGGGTTAAACCAATATCATTCTAAAGCGGCTATAAAATGTGAGACTCTATAAAGAATTTGTATCTGTGCCTGACTGCCAAAAAAATGCAGGCATCACGTTAAAGCAGGGAGGGAAATTAATCTGGATAAACAAAAACTTGATGAGATTTTTGAGAGCAGTGAAGCTTAATGCGAGAAATTAGCCAAAAGGAGAGAGTTATCATTTTAAGAGCTGTATTTCCTTAAAACCACAGCAAGGACTAGTCTCTGCCTTTATCAGAATCTTAAATGAATTGCTTAAATCAAAGAAAATAACTTCTCCACTTAACCTTCCTGTGAAATTTTTAAAACATGGTTGCCTTAACTTGTTCATTATAATTTTATTTAGTTACTTAACTGTAGTAATTGGCATGCCAAATAAATTAAACCATTAATGTATTGATTACATTTAATCATAACCTTGATTTGACTATTGTATTTTATCATTTTAAATTAGATTAGGCAAACTATAAGTTAAATTAGCTGGTAACTTATTTGGCTTAATTCATATTTATTCTATAACTTGTTTAATTTTCTAATAAATTTATAAAAAGATAAACTAGTTCAGTGAATATCTCAAAACTTCAAGGCAAAGCAAGCAACCTACATAAAGAAAGAAAGATAAAATAATTAAAAATCATTCTGAACCCATTCTATATTTTAATTGCTTAAAGTAACACCCTATTATCCCTTTATCCACTAATAGGCATTAGTTGTTTTCCTGCCAATCCACCAGACCCTAGCTCCTCCTGCAGTACCCAGGCAATGATCTTTCCTATAGAGACTTCTGGGAGAAGTATTGCTTGCAGGTTTGTAATGAAAATAACGACAGTTCCAACAGTGATGAGGACAAGCTTATTCAAAAGTTTGATTTTTAAAACAATAGCTTGATATGAATCTGAACAGGATATTCATTCATTTATTTACTATATTTCATAGTAGACTAGTGTGGTTCAATAGTGTGTCATCCCAATTCCTCCCATTTGTATGTATTTCATAGTTTACATTACTTTTGAGTTTTGGTGACTCTTGTTATGGATCAGAAGTTAGGGAACAATGTTTTACATATTTTGAAGTCTCTTTTTGAGCTTGGCTGTTTGGCATGTCTGCCTCTGTTGAGCTCCATCAGTAATCTGTAGAGTAAGCAAATTTCCCTGTCCGCTTACCTTCCCGAGCCAATGACAGTATATACATCAGGAGCAAAAGTTCTTTCTGATTTCTTCATTTGTCATTCTAGACTTCTAAGACATTTGAGATATTTCTTTACATCACTTAGCTCATAAATGAAACATTTTAAATGTGGTTGTTACTTTGTACAGTGCTACAAATACAAAAAAATATGGTGAGGAGGAAATTTAGAGGTAGGTTGTGCCTAGCACAGTGCTTAAGGGACAGCAAAACACATAGGAGTACATCCCTTCTGAGAGAGAGAGAGAGAGAGACAGAGAGAGACTTCAATGCCACTCAAACCCTATTTTAAGGATTTAAAAGGCATTTAAATTATGCCATTCTTGGTCCTTGTGCATTGGAGGTGAAAGTAAGCCCCATGAAGAAGGCCAGGATAAGACTTAAGCATCATTGAAGTCTTCTTTTAGTCTTCAAAATAGGGTTTAAATGGCACTGCAGTGGGGTATAGACCTTGTTCTGGCCCTCTTTACGCTCAGTGCATAAGGACCAGGAAATTCTGATGCTGACCTCAGCATTAAAACACCTATAGAGGACAGAAAGGAACTTGGGTAGGGCCCTGGACCCCCTCTGTACCAGGCAACAGCGGCTCAGACCTCTACAAACTGTTGTTAGGTTGGTGTTCCTCCTAGCCACCCATTCTCCTGCTGAAAGACTGTGGGCAAGACTCTCTTCTACAAGATATGCTTGGGTGGGAAGAACGATGTGAGGGAGCCACATATGGCTTCTTGACTCTCAGCCTGCCCTGTCCTCAGCTATGACAAATTATTACACTGAGGGACCATACACAAACTTAAAATTGCCACAGGGGAGGAGAGATCAAACCCTTTATCTGCCTTCATCACACCCTTCCTCTTATCCGTATTCTGCGTTTGGATGGGAAGGAGACAGATATAGCAATTGGCTCCACTGGTTTTACACCAGCTGAGAATTCTCTTCCACTGGGAGAACTCACAACTAGCCAGCTGCAGACAGATTACACACCCATTCCTGGTGAAAATTAGACTCAGAATCTGATTTTGTAGCTTTACACCATGAATTCACCCTTACTGATTAGGTGAAGAAGGGAAAATACAGCCACACCAAAAACAACAACAAACCTAACCACATTACTGAAGCATTAATTTGTTTTATATGTCTTATATGTTATGTAAATATTTGCATAGCCCATGAAATCAGATATGGCAAATCTAGCATTTGCTTTTATATACCAGTATGATTTAATTACAGGGATCAACTCTATATGTGAAAAGTAAAGTTGTACCAAAAAAAAATTCCTAAACTTGATGTTTTTATGAGGGTATGGATTTTGTAATAATTGTGTTGGTTGCAAAGTTCTTTATTAGACTACAATTCAGGGTAGACACTGTGTTTTGGAAACCATCTGGCATTTTGTGGGCAATACCAGAAATGAATCAGATGATGATGATGATAATGAATTAGCACTAATATTTTGGTTAACATTGTAGCATTTGAGAAATAAGTGTACAGTAGGGTTGAAATCCTAGCCTCACTGAAATAATAGCACAACTCCCATTGACTTAAATGGGGACAAAATATTTCCCAATTTTTCAATTGTTTTTCATGTGCCTACAAGTCACAATAAGTGCATTTTTATAAATTGGGAAAAAATGCTTAAATATATGTGTTATGGCATTGCACCCACCTCTCACGAGCACCCATTCTGGCTGGGTGTGTCTGGAAGTCTTTAAACCATCCTTGCCCTGGTATTGGACTGAACCCCCATGGCTTCCTCCCTGGAGGCAATGGTTTTGCCCCTTTTGGTCTATGCGGGACCCAGCTCAGCCTCTTAACAGTTCAGTTTCCCTTCCTGGGCTTCATCTCTGTCCAAGAGTAGGCCACTTCCCCAGTGGCCTATGGGCAAGGAGGGGACTGGGCCCGCCCACTTCTCCGGGTCCTAGTCCAGGTACCCCAAGAATAGCAACTACACACCACTTTGTCCCTTTAACTAACTGTGTTCAGTTCCATGGGCCACTTCCTCGCCGCCTCAGTCTTCCCTAATGCTTCCCCCTTACCTCAGGGCTCTTTTATGTTCTGGTCCAGCAGCCAGCTTGGAGCCCTTCCTCCCTGACTTGTTCTCTGCTAGCATTGAGCTGTCCATGGTGCTGTAGTTCCTTGCCTGAGCCAGAGGGGTGCAGATGGGGGCTCCTCGCTGGCCAAAGGGAACTGCAGCACCATGGACAGCTCAATGCTAGCAGAGAACAGGGTAGGACAGAAAAGCCCCAAAGGTTCTAGACTCAGGGGGCGTCCTGCAACAGCAAAAGGTTTGAGGAGCCCTGCAGTCTACGGGAAGTACTAGCAGGAAGGAGCTAGGAGACCTGTTAATCTGCTACAGGTATTGCCAGCCTGGGCATATTAAAAGGAAGTGCTCAATCATGGAATGTGACTACTTGAACTGTTGTTATAGTGGAACGAATTGGTGGGGGTCTACTCCAAAGATCAGGGTGGCAGTAACAGTCTGATGACAGGGACCTGCGGAGCAAGAGGTGCTCCTGGCTGGCTGCAGGAGCTGCAAGGGCCAAGGCAAGCAGTTACTAGCAGGGACTGGAGGAGCAAATAAAGTGCTTTTGACTGCTTACTGTGACTAGACAAACAATTACTAGCAGGGACTGGGAGAGTAAGAAAGGTGCTCCTGGCTGGCTGCTGGGACTTGATAAAGATAAGGGTTATGTGGAAGTGGCCCAGGGAAACAGTAGCAGTTAGTTAAAGGGATGCAGAATGTGGCCGCTACTGAGAAGGTCCCTGGGTTTGGGCCCAGAGTAGTGGGCAGGCCTGGGTTCTCCCAAAAGCCACCAAGAAAGGGAGTTTAAACAGGGCTAGACATGGTCTATACCTGGAACTGTTACCCCTCTCCCCCTCCTGAAGGGGGCTGAACTGAGACTGACTCAGTGGAAGAGCTGGGGTCACTGAGGACTTAAGTGAAGGCAGAGAGTCTCCATGGAGGAAGCCCTGGGGACAGTGCTTCATTCCAGGACAGGAACCTTTGCTGGGTAGCCAGACCCCAACTGAGTGTACCATGATGGGTTCTATTGGACTGTTCAAGAACTGATCCCAGAGATGGCTGCAAGACAATACTGAGGGCTTTGAGATAGGTCTGGCTGACAGTATACCCTGGAAGGGGTTTGTTTTGTTTGTTTCACACATGGACAGAGTGTGACTCAGCCAGAAGGCTGAGTCACCAAAGACCCACCTGACAAGCACAGTGGCTGACAGGGGGCACCATGATCAGAGGAAATTGAAGAAACTGCAGGCACACACACACTTGACCGGGAGACTCTCATGAGTGTTGGGTACCAACCCCATTAGAGAATGTCATAAATTTTGTGGGTTTTTATAATAGTTTTCATTATGGTAACAATGGGGCATTGGATACTGATTCCTATATGTTTTCACTATAAAAATCCTCTTCAGTTACAGTATTTTCATACTAGTGGTGGCTTTGGGACCACGTCCACCTTTGCATGTCTTGAAATTGACTTCCTTTACTATTACATGAAGACCTAGCTCTCTTTCCTTTCTTCTGGATCAACAATAATGCATTTTTTGATAGTGGCATGCTTCAAGTTTCCCTACAACCCGACGGTAACAAAATCAGTTTCTACTTTGGTACTGCAGTGCTGCTTTAGCCTTCACAATGATGGGGAAATGGACATTTAATGTCCCCCCTTTGTTTTTCACAGCAATGATAATGCTCTCAGAAGTTCATCCAAACCATGCTGAGCAGCTGAAGAGAAAAGAGAATATTTTTTTTTAGTTGAGGAAACATTTGGAATTTATTAGTGTAGAATAACAGCAATGCCCATGTAAATATGTCCTTGTTGTTAACAACATTACCAAGTTCCAGAGAGAAATAGGTCTAACACTTAGTTGAGATTCTGAGTCACATTCATATCTGCTGCAGTTTCCCAGTAGAATGACAATGCCTGGCAGTTCTATTTATCACTGAATGTTAGCACTTATTAGAGTGATTCATAAAACTTGCACATATTTCAGGACAGCAAAGCCTGTAAGTCAAAATTTCATAATCTTACAACTTTACATGGTGTTTTGATTAGGAACTGAAGGATCTGGAAAATTCTGGGCCAGATACTCAGCAGCTGCAAATAGCAAAGCTCCGCTGGCCCAGATCTATGTTTAATACTCTGAACAAAACTTCTGGATGTGGTGAAAAAATTTACCATGGTTATTTTAAAATAAGATCCTGCATGTAATATGTATATAGGGAAATGTCTGTATTTATAATCAAAACCAGCAAGCTACTATCACTTCTTTAAAGGAAGATAACTGTGTATTTAATAAGGATGGTAAACTCATGTAGCCAGATTTGGAACCCTTTGAGATTGAAAGTTTGAATTGAATTCTAACTGGGTACAGTGTTTGCATTCATCTCAGATGAGACTGTGAAAAAAGAGGGGAGGACAGAAAAAAATCCAGTGGAAAAAAAATGGAAGTGAAAGGATCACAAAATGGAACAGAGGGAAAAACAAATAGCAGGGAACTGTGAAAAATGGGCAGAGAACAGAAAAACCAAATTAAATATAAAAGAGAGGATATATACTTTTGCCAGTCTGGTGGTATGCATACCTAGTACTTCCTGTACCTTGTAGTCTTACCTGCAGGCTAGGATGTAATAATAAGCACTATCATAAGCCCTATACCAAGTAGTGTCCACAGTATCTATTACATCTTCTACATGTAGTTGTTTACAGTTTAATCTCTCTGGGGAATCTTGGCCCCAATTAAGTTAATTGGAGTTTTGCTATCAACTTCAAAGGGTCCAGAATTTGGTCCTCTCTGAGGATGAAATCCTGGCCCCAATGAAGTCAATAGCAAACCTCCCATTTACTTCAGTGTAGCCAGGATCTCACCCAGAATTGTTAAGATGCTCTCAAGGACAGTGCTGCTGATCCAGTTCAGAGTTCAGAGATCATTTCTAGGTGGACCATATCCTCAAGGACTGTAAATCTGAATAGCCCTGTTGAGTCAGTGTAACTGTGCTGATTTACACTAGTGAAGAGCTGACCATATAAACTTCATAATTTCCTCTCCCTTCTGAATAGTACTGACAAGGTAAAATCCATTTTTGTCAATGTATCACCTCAGCAGCCCAGATCTACTTGCCAAGAATCCTCTTACTCTTGGTCCAAACTGTTGAGGCGATTCTATCCCAATCCCTACTCCTGAGTGCACAGAGGACAACGTCACCTAGTATGAGAAGATGCCATCCCCATCAGATTTTAACCTGCATTGTCGTGCATGGTAAAACTACATACATTCTATGTGGGAACTCCAGCTATTCCAGAACTTTGGAAATCTTCTTTGGGACATGGGCAACTAAATGTAAATTAGATCAACCCCGAGTTCCTGGAGTCCAAGGCCCTCCCCACACACTGAGCCCTAATTGCTCACCTGTCTGACTGAACCCGTCAGGCTGCAGATCTACCCATTCTCCCTTCCTGCCTCTTTTCCTTAAATTCAAACACTCAGAGGGTCAGTTCCTCCATACACACATGCATGCACACAGTCTCCATTCAGGCATCTTGAGCCTGTTCTGAGACTCTCTAGGCTTCACCCTAATGTTTACCCCAATTTGTCAACATGTGTGTAAATTACAAACTCCCCTGTCTTCAATATGCTTTTACCGCATGTTAGTTAGCATATGTTAGCTAACCTGAGGTAACCTTTCTTACCTAATGAAGGCTACACTAATGCTATGTCTACACTAGAGAGCTTAGAGCAGTATCGAGGCAGCTGCATTGCTGTAAGAGCTCTTGTGTAGCCACTCTATGCCGATGGGAGAGAGCTCTACATTGGAATAATTAAACCACACCAAAAAGCGGTGGTAAGCTATATTGGCTGGAGAAACTCTCACTGACATAAAGCTATGAACACTACTGCTTATGCCAGTGAAACTTATGTCATTCAGGGGTGTGTTTTTTCACATCTCTGAGTGACATAAGTTGTAATGCAGACATGGCCTAAGTCTACATTGTCTGTCTATATGGGACTTGTAGACCATGCTATTTAGAGTGTGTTAGCTAAGACACAACAGACCTTATATACTAGTCAAGACCTATCCTGGGAATAAAGGGGAGAAAGAGAAATATATTTAACTTTTGTTTCATTTTGAAAAGAAATAAAAAAGGGCATTTAATAGGTGGGGATTAACCTCAGTAACACTTCATCTTCAGCCACCATGTGGCCTAGAATTGAAAAGTTTTGTCATTACGAATTATGTGAGCCATCCAGTCCCCATGCAAGGGAGAACAATATGAATAAAGGACCTATATATAAACAAGACAACACTGCCATTGTAACACAGATACCTGCCTAAGAGGAGGAACATCTTTGCAAACGGAGAGCACAATGGAAAATCAGAATAACAATAGCTAGAAATGCTAACGAAAACAAGGCAGACATTTCACCTTTATTTAAAATATAAATCATATTCACACATACAAAATCCTTCTTTGAGACTTTATTTTAATATTCGCTCTCTCACATACATTCCTATCAATTATCCTGTCAATGTTTTCCTATAATTTGAAGTTATAGGAAAACAATTAGACATGAACATTTACACTCAGCAATAATCAATGAGCCAAATATGATCTGTCCATACAAAGACTGTTGAAAAATGCCCCATTACTGCATAAAATCATGCAGCACATCAAGATAATCTGCATTTCAGTACTCCATTGTCTTGCTGCAAGTCATCCCTAATATATTCTGTGGTTTCTGAAACTGAATTTGAACAAGGAAAGCTGTACGGTGTCTATCATTAGAGCATCAGCACATTGCAGGACTTTACCTCATGTGGGCACTCCACTGTAAGAAGAGAGAACTTCTCAGCAACTTCTGCAGCATATATCAAATGGCTTATTTCTTTACCATGGAAATTCATTTCAGTACAATGGACATGATACAATATTCACATCAAGTCACATGTCATTATATATTTAATCTTCCTAGATCTCTGCCAGTGGGCAGCCCACATTACATTAGAAATACCAGCAGTTGTAGCATACAACAGGATTAATGAGCTTTCATTTTGTGGGTGGTGGTGGTTTGAAATTCCTAAACATTAAACTAAATCACAGAAAGGGGAATCTTTATACAACCAAATACTGTGGGGAATTTTCAAATACCAAGCTTTAGGGCTCATTGAAGCACAGTGTGTTAACACTGTATCTTCCTTTACTCACTCCACTCCTATTTATTTTATTCATATACATTTGACATTTTTCTAGTGCCCTTCAACAGTTTTGGGTGCTTTACCACAGTTAAAATACACTCTTCTTTGTTACTCTCTCTTATTGTGTTGAATCTAAAATTAGATTGTAAGTACTGTTGAGTAAGGCTTGTAAAGTTTTTATTTGTTCTATGGAGCATTTAACACATTTGGGGCACTGCAGAATACAATAATAAGGCCAGTTTCTGATCCCATTGAAGTTAATAGCAGAATTTCATTTGATTTTAGTAGGATTTAGCAAGGATTTGGCTGATAGAGCATAAATGATCATCCTTTTTGTGAGTTCCATGTTTGTATTTTTAACAATGGCTTTCTTCTTCACAATTTAACTCATTCATATATTCTAAGGCAAGAAGTGACCATTACGATCATTCAGTCTGATCTTCCATAAAACTTCCCCAACATAATTCCTAGAGCATCTCTTTTAGAAAAACATCCAATCTTCATTTAAAAATTATCATTGATGGAAAATCTGTCACGGCCCTTGGTAAATTGTTCCAATGATTAACCACTCTAATCATAAAAAATTACACCTTTCTTCTGTCTGAATTTGTTTAGCTTCAACTTGCTGTCATTGGATCATGTTATACCTTTCTCTGCTAGATTGAAGAGCACATTATTAAATATTTGTTCCCCATGTAGATACTTATAGACTGTTATCAAATCACCCTTTACCCTTCTCTTTGTTAAGCTAAATATATTGAGCTCATTGACTCTATCACTATGACATGTTTTCTAGTCCTTTAATCATTCTCATGGCTCATCTCTGAACTCCCTCCAATTTATAAACATGCTTCTTGAATTGTGAGCACCAGAACAAGACTCAGTACTCCAGCAGTGGTCACACCAGTGCCAAATGCAGAGGTAAAATAACCTCTCTACTCCTACTCAAGAGTCCTCTCTTTATGCATCCCAGGATTGCATTAGCTTTTTTGGCCACAGTGTCACAGTGGGAGCTCATGTTTAGCTGATTATCACCATGACTCTCAAATCTTTATCAGAGTTACTGCTTTCAAGAATAGTGTGTATGTTCTTTTTTCTTAGACATATACAGTTATATTTAGCCATATTAAATGCATATTGTTTGCTTGCAGCCAGTATACCAAGCGATCAAGATCGCTCTGAATCAGTGACCTGTCCTCTTCATTATTTGCCCTGCCCCAATTTGTGTGTCATCCTAACATTAAACTAAACTACAATAAGTGGAAATTTATCCTAGTCAATCTTGCAGAGGGAAACTGCATAATACTATATTTTTAACATCACAATAACTTACATAACAACAGACTGATGTTGAAAACATGGAATTATAACTTGACTACATGATCAAACAGAAAGATTAGTTGAGTAGCACAGGAGAAAGAACTACATTAAACATTATAAAACAGTAATATAGATATTGTAGAAAAATAATGACCAGTTAAATACATTGCTTGCTCTCCTCTTGACAAATATTTCCCTTTTCCCATTTTATTTTAGCACAAAAGTCCTCCCTACACTGGCCAAGCAAACATAGACCCAATGCTACTGTGTGTACTATATTACTGACAAGCACATTGGTGTCAAGATAAACCCTTTTTTATGAACAGAACTATGTGCAGAATGAGGTAACAAATGAGTTACTAATCTGTGCAGCTGCAGCCTGTGATGGCACTGTCCTGGGCTTCTTTGTTTCTATCCACCAGGAAGTCCATCATCTGGGAAACAACCGGTGTACAGGAAGTATAGCATCTTCAATAGTGTACAGGAAGTATAGCATCTTCACGCTTCCTGGAGGAGTTATTCTGTAGTACCTTGCAGTCAAAGCCCAATGACCACACTGCACCTGAAGCGGGGGGGAGGTAGGGGGAAGGGGCATTGTCCAGGCTTGCCAGAGGAAAATAGCAGTGCTTTATGGGTTGGGAGGAAAGGGGAGAAGGAGGTCAGAAACTGCTGCAGAAAGGTGGTTGGTGGTCAGCTTTGTGGCACTGACTCATCCCCTGGGAATGTAAGCCCAGAAGGCTTTAAAAGTTGCAAGCCCTGGCAATGGAAGCCCTTTCTCCACACACCAGACAAAGCCGCAGGTTTGGCTCCACTGGAGCAGGTTATGGAATACAGAACACAAGCAGGGGAGGGGGGTGAGCTGGAGATGGTGCAGTGGGCATGGGCACCATTACCAGTTGGGCCAGAGATGTTAAGGTTTCTTCTATGGGATTACTCTAACAAAGCAGATGGGGTGTATTTGTGTGAGGGGTTTATTGAGGGATTTCAGATGGACTTTTCGGGGAGTGGGGGCCACGTGATGTCAAAAATTTGAAGTCAATTGTTCAGATGGGACATATTGTTCAAAAAAAGATTACACATGAATTAAACGAGGATAGGGTGGCAGGGTCATTTAATCAATTACCTCCAGTTTCCCTCCGGGGTTTGGTCCCCAAGAAGACTTCAGAGGAATATCAATTAATTCATCACCTTTCATAACCATGAAGTGGTTCCATTAACAATGAATAGACCCAGTGCTATGTTCTGTGCACTATTCCTCCATTGATGAAGTTGTTTGTGTGGTTAGGACTTGTGGCTTGAGGGCACTAATTTTCTAAGTGTGATATCAAGTCTGCTTATCGACTGCTGCCAGTGCATCCATTGGACTTTGACCTTTTGGGTTTTTCTTTTGAGACAATGTTATTTTGACAAGGCTACGCCTATGGGCTGTGCGGTATCCTATTCAGAATTTGAAAAATTTAGTACATGTTGCACAGTGCAGTGGTGCAGGCAGCTGAACTATGCCAAGTAGTACATTTAGATGATTTTTTGTTTGTGAGACGAGCTGAGTCAGATGAGTGTGTTCACCTGTTGAACACATTTCAGGCCCTGGCTAAACAGGTGGGGGTATCCCTAGAGGAAGGAAAAACAGAGAGCTCTTCTACTACATTTACCTATCTGGTGATCAAGTTGGACACAAGGGTGGGCACATCGCAATTCCTTCAGGAGCTCTTGGGATTGCTCAGGAGAGCTGTATGAACCAAAAAACTCATTCTACAAGACATTCAGTCCATTATGAAGCACCTGAATTTTGCCTGCAAAGCTGTTGCCTCAGGACAGGCATTCTTTGCCGTCTTGAAGTGGAAACAATGGGCATAGCTTGTCCACACCATTACATATGAGTTATTAAAGAGATGAAGGAAGACTTGAAGGTGTGGGAAAGGTTTTTGAGTCAATTTAATGGAGTGTCATTATGGAGGGAGGAATGGTTAACGGAAGCGGGTTTGAAAGTCCATTCAAATGCTTCAGGGGTACAGGTTTTGGGGTGTTTTACCAAGGCAGGTAGCGTGCCTGCCATCTGGATACAAAATGGGGTGTGCATGACATGGATTCCCTGCATTTTAGTTGTAGTGGTTATTTGGGGAACAGAGCTGGCTAGTAAAAGGGTGTGTTTCTGGTGTGACAACGTGGCAGTGGTACATGTTATCAGTGGCCAGACATCCAGATCACACAGGGTTATGAAGTTAGTGAACACATTTGTGCTACAATGTTTAAGCCTTAACATACATTTTTCTTCCAAGCTCATGCCCAGAGTAGATAATGGCATAGCAGATGCCCTGTCTTGTTTTCAGTTCAACAAGTTTGGGGAGCTTGCACTAGGCCCTAGCAATGAACCCAAGCAGATGTCGCTTGCACTATGGAGCCTCAGTATATGATATTGGCAGGGGGTATAGAGATTCTTGGCTCTTGGCACCTGGCTGAGTTATGAAGGAAGTTTTAATGAGTTCTTCCAATTTCAGGATCCAGAATGCTGGTCACCAATATGGACCATCACAGAGGGTCAGGTGCTGTGGTACATGGCTGGTGGCAACCCATCTGCTGGTGTCTTTGATGATCTTGGCATAGTGCAAGGGGCAACCGAGTTTTTTTGGAAGAATGAGGGTTCACCTATCGGACTTGGGGGCTGATATGTTTTTGGCTGCCAGACAAGAGGCCATTGGGTGACGTCTGAGAACGGAGTCAGTTTGGGGGAGAGGGAGGGGGAAAGCAGCCAAGCTAATTGATGGCACCTGCTTGTGGCAGATATCCAGTGCAGGTACTCCATAGGGAAGGCATCCAGTGACCAGACAAATGGCCTGGTAAATGACTTAAAAAGGAGGTGCTGGTTAAAGGAATGGAGGGAGGGGATTCAGAGCTCCTATGATTGGTACGGCATGGAGCCAATCCCCCTTTCTTATAGTCCACCTTAACCCTCCTACGAGGTGGGGTATATAATAAAGTCTAAGCCATGGGTTGGCTGGGGGACCTGGATGGAAAATGAAGAGGGACTGGTGGAATCCCCAGGTACTTATTTGAATGAACATGGAGTTGCCTGCACTTTACACTTTTATCTGCTGGGTAGTTCCAGACATCTAATAATACATTTGTGGCCTGATTAAATCCATATCGAGCATCATCTGTCCTTCTTTCAATATAGTCAGACAATGGCAAAACTTCACTTTACTTTACTTTAATGAAAGCAGGATCAGACACCATGTCTGCATGTTTAGCAGTATGTGATTAAGCATTATTCTTGCTAGATTCATGCTAACAGATTGTTCCTGATTTGTATGGCTGTAAACTGGTTTACCAAATAAAGCTATAGAGAAGGCTGGCTGTAATCATGTTAAAAATAATTTACAAAACTGTTGCCTAAATTTACAATCTAGTTGATTCAGGAACCTCAGCATAGTTTATAGCATAATTAAGCCTTATATACATTTTCTAGGGAAACTGCTTTAGCATGACTCTAGCAAGAACCCTTTTAAGCATGGTTTGTTAGAAAGATGTTAACAGTTTCCCTGACTGATATAATCAAGGCTCTAAAGTTTTGTATGTAGATATAAAAACTGTTCTTCTTTATTACAAGTTTAAATTATGAAAGGAAATATATTTATAAAATATATTTCTATTAACGTTATTTTAGAGTATTCATTTTGCATTTTAAATTATAACTGTTTAAATGTTTCCTTATTTCACTGCACATTTAAAACTTTCTACGTCAGGTCACCACACAATATTTCTATGTGAAGATAATTGAAACCTTAAATCAAACAATTTTTGAAAAGGAATTATCTGCAATGGATGGTGACACTTAATTCAAAGTTGTTTCTTCTCTGATAATAAAGGTAATAGACTAATCTAAAATATTAGAAAGACAGTTTTGTTATTCAGCATCTTTTAATGTAGTAATGAACTGACCAGTATTTTTTAATTGCTGGTGTTATTTTCAGTAAAACAATAGCTTTTAGAATTATTAATGGTTCACAGTGCCTGAAACAGAATGAGAAATATGTATATATTACTCTAGTAAATTATTAATCAGAGCTGTGAAAGCTTGTACATTCTCATTGTTCAAATAAAAATATATTAGCTAGTTCCTCAACTAGTGTAAATCGATTAACTTCAATAGAGCTATACCGATTTATGCCATCTGAGAATCAGGCCCACAATTCTCTGAGCTCTCTAACCTTTTCCTGTCCTATACCTTCAATGTTGGTGTGCTGCCTTGCACCATGCATTTTATTCTGTAGACTTATCAGCACTAGGACACCTAAGCTTAAGTCCACTGTAGTCAATAGAAAGACTTACATTGATTTCAGTGGGCTTTGGGTAAGGCCCTAGAATGGCTTTTTCTTGAAGTTCAGCTTCTCCTCAGCAGGTATGACATGTTGTGCTGGGGCACCGCCCCACCCCCTGAGAAAAAGGGCTGAAGCAGGGCAGAGAGGCTGTGCCAACCCGAAGCCAATCAGAGGCGGCCTGGGGAGAGCCAATCAGGACCAGCCTAGGTCCTATATAAAGGCTGCCCAGCTAGAAAGAAGCAGTCACTCCCTGGCTGGCAAGGGAGAAGGACTGGCTCCTGATGAAAGAAGCAGCACCTTGGACAGAGCAGTGCTGGGCAGGCTTTGGGGAGCAGATAGGAGCTCCAGCCCATTACCTGCCAGGCTGCGGCTCTGATGCAAAGGGTCAGGAAGGTGCATAGGGCCAAAGGGGAAGTGGCCCAGGGGAACTAAGCAGTCAAGAAGGGAAGGAAGAAAGGTAGAGGGAGGCTGCCGCTAGAGGGTCCCTGGGTCGGGGCCCAGAGTAGCGGGCGGGCCTGGGTCACCCCCTTTCCCCCTTTGTACTGCACCTGGCCTTTGCGAAGAGGGGCCGAGACAGACCGCAACTGGTCCCTGAGATAAGGGGCTAGACTACAGGGCTGAGGTTGGCCACTGAGGCAGGTGCGGACGGAAGGACTGCTGTTACCAATACTCCCCCAGAAGGGGATGAGATGGGACTAGTGGGCACTGCTGGAGGGCAGTGTCCTGAAGTAAACGGAGACTGTCCGGAGGAGAATGCTGCTGAGCAGGGAGCCACACGGGTCCCAGGGCAGCAGAAGCTAATGATGGGCCCGACACCACGTATCGAGGGCGCTCCGGAGCGGTTAAGAGCTAATTCCCGGAGTGACCGGCAGGAGGCGCCAGCGGTGGTGAGTCGAACCCCGTCACACATGGTGGAGAAAGCGGGCACATGCAGTCCTCCCCTGATACAAGGGGGATACGGAAAGGACTGGGCCAAGTGTGCCCATATGGGAACTGGAGACTTTGGGAGAAAATCAAAGACTATGATGCTGGAGAAAGGAGACTGTTATTGGAGGGCCTGGGTGGCCCAGCTTGCCAAGCAACAGAGGGGGTTGCTCTGGCTGCTGTGGGGGTGGGCTCTCAGACCTTATAGGCACCAAGGGTGAGAGGCCAGGGCCTGAACTAAGGGACTGTTTCGCCTGTGGGCGACTGGGACACTACAGGAGGGAGTGTCCCTACTGGGAGGGAGTAAAGAGGCTCCACCCAGTAAAAGCACCCCCTGTGAGGTCAACAGGGGGGCCCCAGCACATAAAAAGGGAGTGCCCTTACAGGACTCACAGGGCCTAAGCTAGCTCTGAGGGAAGGGCTGAGCCTAAAACAAGTTATGGGAGGGCCGTGGCCAAGGGAAGACACAAGAGGTGCTTCCAGTGCCACATGGAAGGCCATTTAAAAAGGCACTGCCCCCTTAGGAAAAGGGGGAGTGTCGATCAAGGGGCCCAGCCCACACCTGACCAGGCTGAAGGGACAGGGAAGGCAGGGGAATGGTCGGGGGCAGAGAGGCCCCAAACCAACCTGGGAACCCACACAAGGGCCGGGAGGGCTACAGTGAGAACCCAGACAGAGGGAGGAACCCATGCGGGAGCCAAGCAGGCTACAGTGGGAACCCAGACCACGGAAGAGGGGAACAGGTTGCTCCAGTTGGTGGAGAACCTGTGGGAGGAGAGAGATTCCCCGTGGGCCCAGCTACGGGGAGCACTGGGGTGCTAGGGATTCTTCCTCTCCCCCCCAGGAGTATTCTTAAGGGGGGAGGTGTGTGCTGGGGCACCGCCCCACCCCCTGAGGAAAAAGGGCTGAACCAGGGCAGAGAGACTGTGCCAACCCGCAGCCAATCAGAGAAGGTCTGGGGAGAGCAAATCAGGGTGGGGGGGGGGGAGGCAGTCAATCAGGACCAGCCTAGGTCCTATATAAAGGCTGCCCAGCTAGAAAGAAGCAGTCACTCCCTGTCCAGCAAGGGAGAAGGACTGGCTCCTGATGAAAGGAGCAGCACCTTGGACAGAGCAGTGCTGGGCAGGATTTGGGGGAGCAGATAGGAGCTCCAGCCCATTACCTGCCCGGCTGCGGCCCTGCAGCAAAGGGTCAGGAAGGTGCATAGGGCCAAAGGGGAAGTGGCCCAGGGAACTAAGCAGGTGAGAAAGGAAGGAAGAAGGGTAGAGGGAGGTTGCCGCTAGAGGGTCCCTGGGCCAGGGCCCAGAATAGCAGGCAGGCCTGGGTCCCGTTTTTTTCCCCCTTTGTACTGCACCTGGCCTTTGCGAAGAGGAGCGGAGACAAACCACAACTGGCCCCTGAGATAAGGGGCTAGACTACAGGGTTGCGGTTGGCCACCAAGGCAGGTGTGTATGGAAGGACTGCTGTTACCAATACTCCCCCAGAAGGGGATGAGATGGGACTAGTGGACACTGCCCTCTGGTGTAACGGAGATTGTCTGGAGGAGAATGCTGCTGAGCAGAGAGCCATGCGGATCCCAGAGCAGCAGAAGCTAATGATGGGCCCGACACCACGCGTCGAGGGCGCTCCGGAGCGGTCAAGAGCTAATTCCCAGAGTGACCGGCAGGATGCGCCAGCGGTGGTGAGTCGAACCCCGTCACACGTGTCTATAGGTATTTTGCTTATCTCACTCTGTTCTCCCACTCTCTTTGCTTAAACCCTGCCATATAGAATGTTACATTTTCAAAGACTTGCCACTGCTTGTACCTGCAAGACTTATTCATTTTAAACTGTGTTGTCACATGACTACAACCCAGTGCATCATTTCCCCCCCCCCTGCGATGCGATAGATATTGTCTCTTACATCCACATATCATGGACCATATTCATCCCTGATGCAACTCCATTTTTGGCTCAGTCTTTTTTTTTCTCCTCATCTCTTTAAGTCCCACTGATTGTGCATGGAGCCAGGAAATTTCCTTTTTTAAATAGTTTCATGCAACTAAAATATCATAACCTTCAAAAGATCTCCTCCCCACCCGCACACCCCATTCACTACTTTTCATGTACCGGTGATTATGTTCAATAGAGGTGTTTATTCAATTTTCAAGCAAACCCTTAGTTCAAGTCAGATTTCTTCTATTTCTATCACTTTATTTTGTTAGATAAAACCCCCTGATTTACAAATATAGAGAAAATAATGTAATGTGAATCTTTGTTTAGCTCTTCTGATGAGAGGGAATTCTGCCTTTGAAATGTTTGAGTGAGGTGTAAAAGTCAAGTAAGTTACACTGTTTTGATCTGATCCTTCTTTCATGTATCTGATTTTACTCCCATATAACTCCATTGATTTCACTGGAGTTACTCTTAACTCACACTAGTGGAGAGAATTATTCCATATTATACTAACTTCAGAGTGACTCATATTCAGTGAGATTCCCTCAGACTTGTACACATCCACTGACCAATATATAAGGGAATCATCAGGAGGTCTAAGATTGTATCTTACTTTGGATTATACAATTTTATACCATCCTGTTAGTTTCCTTCTTCACTCATCTCTTCTTGTCCATTGATATGAGTTACATCAGTATAGACGCCATTCAACTCAGGACCGCCCAGAGGATTCAGGGGGCCTGGGGCAGGGCCGGGTCTTCGGCAGCAATTCAGCGGTGGGTCCCTCTTGGAGGGAAGGACCTGCCACCAAATTGCCGCCGAAGAATGAAGCGGCGGTGGTAGAGCAGCCTAAGTGCCGCTGATCGCGGCATCCCCCCCTCCCCGCCGCTTGCAGCGCTTGTACTCGCTGGGCGGCACTCCGAGGCTTTGGCAGAACTTCAGCGGCGGGTCCTTCTCTTGCTCCGAGTCTTCGGCTGCACTGAAGGACCCGCCGTCGAAGACCCGGAGTGAGTGAAGGGCCCGCCGCCGAAGTGCCACCGAAAACCCGGAGTGGCTCGCGGGGCCCCTGTGGGGCCCGGAGCCTGGGGCAAATTGCCCCACTTGCCCCCCCCCTCCGGGCGGCCCTGATTCTACTCAGACTCAGAGGCGATGTGAAGTTAAGAGTTTAAATTACACATTGATAAGTGATTGTCTAAGGTTGACTACAGGGAGTTTAATTAGGTGTAATATGTGCACTGAGGAATGGGAGAGAGGTTTAAATTACAATCTACTTAGACATTTTTAAGACTAAATTAGTTTTCCTCTGAGTCACTTCTGACTATGACCTACCATCTTTCTAGCCCTCCATTGTTCATTGTCTTGTATCAGGTCCCTAGGCAGAACAATCTGGATCCCCATGTCTGGAGAGAGTGGTGATATATACTTGTGTACTCCCAATTGAATTTTAACTTTGTGCCATGCATCCACATTCACTTGAATTATGGAATATTTAAGTTGACAGACTTGATATGGTGACAGCCAGACAACCCTAGGGGGACCTTCCTTCTGCAAAAGGTCACCTTCCATCTCAGTCCAGTGACAGCTGCTGTGCTAACTTCTCCAATATATGCGTTTTTCCTTATAAAAACCCAATCATGTTTTAAAGTCAGTTTACCCTCCCCCTCCATTTTTTTTAAATCAATCTGACAATTTAAATCCAGGTACCAATGGTGTTTTTGGTAACATGACATTTTCTTTTAATGTTAGCCAACAGCAGTGACAGTTTGCTGTCCACCAGGAGGTGTTCTTTTGATGTACAGTAATAACACCAGCCAAGACCCAGCAGCTGCTAAAGTGGTATCAGCTATGTCACTTTAAATCAAGTTTAGATGATGAATCAGTAGAATGCACTGAGCTTGTGAAGCTGGGACACATAAGAGTGAATGTGGCTACCTCTTTTGTGGTTTTCCCCTTTCCATTATTTTTGACTTTTTGAATCCAAGCTATGTTACACATGGTTAACTTAAGGCTGTGGGATGGTTAGATGAAACTTCACTGAGATACAGAACACACACAAAAATGTGTGGAAAATTGAAATTACAAGCTTGAATGGGCAGCTTGTTGCTGAAGATCAGGTTGTAAATGAAGATTCAGACACAGGAGCTGCTCAGAATTACGTCTTTACTGAGCAAAGCACCAGACCTGCCTAACACTAGAAACCCTCTGGAAAGAACAGTAGGTACAGATCTTCCCATTTAAAGGAAAACACACATGTAAATGTATCCACATTTATTTCTGCTAGGTATTGATGTTGGATTGTGCCATTATAGTGAGCTTGATGTAATGCAGTGGAACTAAACATTTGATTATCTTATTTTCTATTTACATGGAAAGAAAAAAATGAATTTGTCATGAGTGTTGAACTGTCTGTCACTCCTTTTTGTTGTTCAATTTAAAATGACAAATATAGTAATACTTTGAACTTCTGCAGTGCCTTCCATCCAAGTAAGAACTTCTACAATGCCTTCCATCTAGGTACCTTAAAGTATGTTGCAAACATTAATGAATAAAGCTTTTCACATTACTGCTCCGAGGTAAGGAAACAGATAGGGCAAATGTAAATTGAAGACTTACTTAGGGAATTTGATGGAGAGTCAGGAGTAGAACACAGATCATACTCCTTCCTTCCCCCACATCTTAATGACTAACTGAATACATGACTATGCTATTAGCATGCAATGAAAGTTAAATTATAGCTACATACATATCTTCCCTATGTTCTTAGGTCAAAAGTAAGCTCAGAAGAGAGACACACTGGTTGCATATTCAAAAAAATTTGCCGTGTCTTCTTGATATATGACTCCTTTTTGTAGCCAAAGCTACATAATTTAGGACAAGGCTGTGTTTTTACCACAAGCCTGTGTATAGGGCACAGCTTCACCACCCTAAGAATTAGACAGGGAAGGAATTATGTCAGATTTTTGTTGCTGCTTCAACTCTTTCTTGGGGGATGAAGGGATTATTGGCAGTAAAATTACACTGGCCTGTATGAGCAGCAAATT
Source organism: Terrapene triunguis (assembly GCF_002925995.2). Taxonomy (NCBI): domain Eukaryota; kingdom Metazoa; phylum Chordata; order Testudines; family Emydidae; genus Terrapene; species Terrapene triunguis. Next base: position 23,311,795 of record NW_020664409.1, read on the forward strand.
ACTGACATCTCCTGTGCTGGCACAGAGACTGCTCACCACCCACCTATGGATAGGGAGGAGAAGACATGCAGGGATCTTATTCCTATTGTGCCTAAACTCAAGGTGTGAAGATCCTGGACCCATTAAAGTTGGTGGGAGCTTTGCCATTGACTTTAGTGGGGCCAGGATTTCACCCAAGATCCAGGAGATCCTTGCAGGGACATAAATGGGGTTCTTTCCACTTCTTTCTGGCCTGCAGCCCAAATTGGAATGCATGAGAGGCAATGAAATATGTTTTTCCTACAATTATTTGTTAGAATGTACTCTTGGGGTGCTGTAAAGATGTCATTATGAGCATTCAGAGGGAAAATTAGTATATAAGATTTTTAAAAATCCTATAGTTATCCAGAAAAAGTCTCAGTGATCGCCTGATGCAGTTTAGAAACACATCTGCTTTTGGAATGCAAATAATTTTTTAATATAAATGGAGATATCCTATCTCCTAGAACTGGAAGGGACCTTGAAAGGCCATGGAGTCCAGCCCCCTGCCTTCACCAGCAGGACCAAGTACTGATTTTGCCCCAGATCCCTAAGTAGCCCCCTCAAGGACTGAACTCACAATGCTGGGTTTAGCAGGCCACTGCACAAACCACTGAGCTATCCTTCCCCCCCCTTACTGGAAAAGCAAAGCAATGGAAATTATGCAAACCAATGTGAGTTTTCTTTAAAAAAAAATTATTAAACATATCATTTAAATTCCAAGATGACATAATAAAGGAGAGACATGAAACAATTCCCATGTTATTCTGTATACTAACAATTTGAGGGGAAAGTTAGTTCCTTTTAGCAATACAAGTGTCCATTTTACCTAACGGATCAGAAGCCACTCTGATATGCATGTAAGAAACTTGTTTTCTTGGGGGATTTTTTGTTTGGGGGTGGAGGAAAAGAGGATGTTCATATAGCTTGCTTCACATATGTTGCAGGAGACATAAAAATACTATAAGTAAGAAGGTTAATCATAGCTTAATAATGAGGAAACGGAAAGCAATGTTTCTAAATTGAATAGCTTATTTCCAATATAGAAATGGCTATGCTTAAGTATCTCCTCATTGTTCAATAGTAACATGTCACATAACCTTCTCAAGTGGCAGATTTGCTTAGCTTTATGGCTCTCTCAGCTGAATGGTATGGGGGACAACTTTTTACAACCACAAAACTACCCGGAAAATATGCAGGTTAGGCAAGCCCAGCAATCCCTTTTTAATTAAAAGACTTCAGAAAAGTGACCACCTATTGCCATCTTTCTTCATCTGGTGAAGACAATGCAAGGATCCAATGAGAATCCAAATGGTGATTAGCTTTAGATTTGACCAGTTATGTAGAAAGTTATGCTTTTATTGTTTGATGGGTTCTGAGCACATCAGTGTGTGTGTGATATATATGAGAAAAGGACACTAATCCCACTCAAAGTTATGAAAAAGTCAACTATACTAAAAGTCTGCAACTATTTTTCCACATAGCTATTTCCCTTAGTAGGTTGCAGCTGCACATGACTTGTTTATATGTTTAGGTTGCCTTTCCTCTGCTCAGGAATCACCATTAGAATGCTCTTAATTTTTATCAGATAAATTAGGTTAACTAGAAATATTTTGATTTTTTTTTCTTGCCTTATTCCCCACTTTCCTATATGTATTAGTTTACTTTGAAAACATGTACATATACTTTACACATCATCCTAAGCTTTCTTTTAGCTGCCACTCTAGAATATGCCAGTGTAGTAAGGGTTAAAGATACTGCAGCATTTTTAAAAGGCCTTGGGATTGCTAATTAAACATGTTTAATTGTTTCATTTTAATTTACAGCTGGGTGAGAAGCAAAGTCACTCACATTATGTGGCAAAAATAAGGTGTGCAGGGAAAATATCCAAGGAAATGAGGTCTCTGTAATTATTAATATTAGTCTTATTCTCGATTCTATTCACTTTAGCAATTATTTGCAAAATGTAATATTGGCTATCTACCATTCAAATATACTGTCCAAATATAGTGTATTATAGACAGAGTCTTTTACAGAAGAGAGAAATATCTCAGAAAAAATTACTTGCAGTTGTGCAGCATTCAAAACCAGCTTTAAAGGTGGATAGCAGAAAAAGCTGATCTTGATAATAATGGGTCCAATCCACATTTCCTATGTAATTGCAAATCAGTCACATATACAGGAGACAATCCTCACTAAACCCCAGATCCAGCAAAGCAGTTAAACGTGCATAATTTAATCACTGAGTTATCCTACTGAAGTCAATAGGAGTATCCAGATGCTTAAAATTATGCACATAATTAATTGCTATTCTGAATTGAGGCCAAGGACACTACCTTTGAAAGCAGTCCCAATGGTAAACTTTGGTACTGCATAGATTTTTTTTATAATATAAAGCATTTGTCTTTATTGACATTGTCCTTTTAGCATTTTCAGGGTTTTGAATGGAGATGAAGAAAACATAGCAATTTTAAGAATAACAAATACCTCCCCCTTAGATAAGTGGTTTATCTGGTATGTGCATCAGAAATAATGAAGATAGCATCAGAGTTCTACTTTGATGAACCACCTGATCCTTGAAAAATGTTTTTGTCAAAGTTTGAAATGGACCCATTTTCTAATTCACATAATTTGTTTTGTGCCATTTCTGAACTGAATTTTTAATAAAGTGATTGAAATATCTTGCAGAAAAATTCACAAAAACTGGAAAAAAAATGATAATTTTATCATGAAAAATTCCAATTTTGAAAAAATGGCCATTTTTGATTAAAACATGTTTTCATTTAAAAAAAATCCAATCTGCTCTTCAGCTCATTTTAATGAAATTACTGTTTTCCAAAACACACTAACTTTCTAATTTTATTTTTGTGGTATAAAATTCAGAAGCAGCATTAAGCGCTAGAGTATGTTGACTCCTTGCTATTTTTTAGTTCTTCTGTTGTAGATTCATAAATTCTAAGACCAGAAGGAACCATTGTTATCATCTAGTCTGAACTGGTGTACAATACAGGCCATATAACTTCCCCAAAATAATTCCTAGATCATACATTTTAGAAACACATCCATTCTTGATTTAAAAATGGCCAGTGAGTAGAATTCACCACAATCTCTGGTAAATTTTTCCAATGGTTAATTATGCTCACTGTTAAAAATTTACATGGTATTTCCAGTCTCAGTTTGTCTAGCTTAAACTTCCAGCCCTTGGATCATGTTATACTTTTATTTGCTAGACTGAGGAGCCCATTATCAAATATTTGTTCCCTATATAGGTACTTATAGACTGTAATCAGTCACCCCTTAACATTCTCTTTATTAAGCTAAATTGATTAAACTCTCTGAGTCTATCACTATAAGGCAAGTTTTCTAATCCTTTAATCATTCTCATGGCTCTTCTCTGAACCCTCTCCAAATTATCAATATCCTTCTTGAACTGTGGACAACAGAACTAGATACCGTATTCCATTAGTGGTTGCATGAGTGCCAAATACAGAGGTAAAATAATCTCTCTACTATTATGCAAGACTCTTGTTTATGCATCAAAGGTTAATATTAGGCCTTTTGGCCACAGCGGCATACTGGGAGCTCATGTTCAGTTAATTAACCACCAAGAAACCAAACTCCTTTCCAGAGGCACTGCTTCTCAGGATAGAGTCCCTCATTGTGTAAGCATGGCCAAATGCTTTGTTCCTAGGTATATACATTTCCATTTAGCTATATTAAATACATATTATTTACCTTCACCCAGTTTACCAAATGACCCAGATTTCTCTGTATCAATGACCTGTTCTCTTCATTATTTACCACTCCCGCAATTTTGTGTGTTTAATAGAAACTTCATCAGTGATGATTTTGTGTTTCCTTCCAGGCCATGGATAAAAATGTTAAATAGTGTAGGGCCAAGAACTGATCCCTCTGGGAACCCTCTAGAAATATACTCAAAACTCAATGATGATTCTCGATTTACAGTTATATTTTGGGACCTATCAGTTAGCCAGCCTTTAATCCATTTAATGTGTGCATACTTGATTTTATATTAGGCTAGGTTTTTAATCAAAGTGTCATGTGGTGCCAAGTCAAACACCAGACAGAAGTCTGAGCATATTACATCAACACTATTATCTCTATCAACCAAAGCAGTAATCACATTTTAAAAATAGCTATCAAGTTAGTTTGACATGATGTATTTATCATAAAAAACAACACAAATTGGCATTAATTTTATTATCCTCCTTTTATTCTTTCTTAATTGTGTCCTGTATCTACCACTCTATCTTGCCCAGAATCAATGTCAATTTGACAGGCCTATAATTACCCGGTCATCCTGTTTACCCTTTTTAAAAATTGACAAAAACATTAACTTTCTCCCAGTCTTCTGAATCTTCCCCAGTGCTCCAAGACTTATTGAAAATCAACATTAACTGTCAGTGAGCCATTCAGCCAGCTCTTTTAAACCTATTGGATGCAAATTATTTCGCTCTAATTATTTAAAAATATCTTAACTTTAGCAGCTGACATTTAACATCTCCTTGAGATTCAAGCAGAATGGAAGATATGACTATCTTTTTTTTTTTTTTTTTTTTTTTTTTTTCAAATCACAGCAGAATTATTTATGGAACACTTTAACCTTTTCCACATTATTATTAATAATTCTACCATTTCCATCTGGCAATGGACCAGTACCATTTTTAGGATACATTTTGCTCCTCCTGTTCTTCTTATTGTCTTCAACTCTGCTGTCTATAGAATTCTCCTTGTCTCCCATTTTCTTCCCTTTTTTTATTTTTTTTTTTTACAGTTTCTAGCTTCTGATTTTTAAACATTAATATCAACTTCCCCTTTCTTCCATTTTTTATATTTTATAGCATCCACCAGTTCACTCTTAACGAGGCTGTTTTTTAACCAACGGGGTCTTCTTCCTCAATAGTGAAATAGTCGTTTTTGGGATATCTAGGAAAATGTTCTTTAAAATTCTCAAAGATGATTCATATTTTCTGATTAAATTTGTCTCTCCCAGCTAATCTGGCTCATAATTTTTTAATTGTGAAATTGGCCTTTTTGAAGCACCGTGTGTGTGTATATATAAAAAAATATAAACTGGTCTAGACTTTATTCTGTTTGCATATTATAAATGTGATTGAGACATGATCACTTGTACCTAAGGTACCATTAATTTTTTAATTTTGTGATCAGTTCCTTTATCTGACAGCACAAGATCTATTATGAAATTCCCCCATGTTGGAAGCAACACTTTTTGAGTTAGGAAATTGTCATCTATAATATTTAGAAATTCCAAGGATATTTTAGTACTGGCAGCATGAGAACTTCAGCATATGTCACTCAAATTGAAGTCCTCCATGATAATGAAGCTTTTTTTCCCCTACACACTAGAGTTTGGTGCACAAAATGTAGGCTATCCTGTTTCTTACTGTGATTTGGTAGGTCTATATCAGACACCAATTAGTTACCTATCTTGTGCTTTATCTGTTAGGACATTGATCCATAAAGTATTTATAGTATACAAGCATTTTGCTTTATAAAAAGGGGAATAAGACAGTATTTTTGTTTTTCTTTGTTTTCAAGGATTCACATCAGAAAACAAAACTAACAAAAATCATCGTCTTTGTAAACAGCCCAAAGAACACTAAAACATCCACTAAAGTGACTAGAACACAATTTGATCTTCCCCACTGAGATTACAAGACTCTACAGTTTTGGATTTTTGAAAATGCTTGAGTGCTACTGATAAACTGAGAGCTACAAATCAGCTGATCCTCCCGAGAAATCCTCCGGCTGATCATAGCAGAAGTCGTGGCTTATGAGTCAGACCCTACTACAAAATAACTCTAACCATGGACTACACTCACACAAGGTACTTGACTTTCATAGTACATTTTAACGTTGTTACTTTTAGATTTGTTTTGCTTGGCACAGAATGAAGATCAACGATATTAGAGTCAGGTTTTGGTTTGGCTTTGGCCAGCAGCTCTATCCTCAGTATAGATGTACTTGTGGCACCTTAGAGACTAACAAATTTATTAGAGCATAAGCTTTC
>NW_020664409.1:23318264-23441169 GCF_002925995.2 Terrapene triunguis
TCTTTCAAAATTGTGAAATGACCACAATATCACTCAAAAAAACAACAACAAAAAACGGTTCATTGGAAAAAGCAGGATCGGGCCCAGACAAGCAGGCAAGCGACAGATAAAGAAACTGAAAAACAGGTTGGAAGCCCTAAGGGCATAGTGTCAGGAGTAAGTGCAAGCATGAACCCCTGGAACAATACTTAAAATGGTGAAATCTGAGTTGATAAAGTTGTCATTTTGGGAGATAAACAAGTGATTTAAGGAAAGAGAGTGAACTGGAGAGAATTAAACAGTTAAACTTTGTGCAAATGTTAAAAAGGACCTTGTTAAAAGAATTCTTGGTTTCTTTGCAGCCATTCTAAAGGAAAAATGGGCCCTTTTCCAGAGGAATGTCTGTAAATAATCCAGGTAAAGAGACTATCTAATTAAAATCATTTGACTATGAACAATTTAGTCAAATTTGCTAAAAGAACATAAGGGGGGAGGGGGGCTCTATTGGAACTTAACTGCCCCAAATGTATAAAGGTAATGTAATCTATGTACAGCTATGTAAAAACAAAGCAGTGTAAAAGAAATATTAAGGAAGAGAAAATGTGTATGTATCTGTCTGTCTGTGGGAATATGTGAGGTTTGTAAAACTCCTGTTTTGTAGGTTTAAGATAAATTGGTTTTGTTTTGTTTATAATGCCACTAAAATCCATTTGACTCTTTAATTCAAAGTTGCAAAACTGACAGACCTTTTTGCCAGACAAAGGTAATCCGTGTTGGTTGGCTTTGGGATTTGGTAGTTAACCCTTAAGGGGTAACTTAATTCTTTACAAAATTTACAATGTTTTTAAACAAAGACCAAGTCATGGCTGCAGCAGGACAGTCAAAATCAGAAGAATAGGAAGAGATTCTGGATTCCTTTTGTTTGTTTGTTTGTTTTTGTAACAAAATAGCAAATGAGAGCTGTAGTAAAAGAATAAAGACAGTGCCCCTCTGAAGCAACAGCAGGGGTGAGGTGCACAAAACAAAAAGAAGCAGTGTTAGAAACACTGAGCTTTAAAATGGCTCTTTGTAATCAGACTGTCACTTTGATAAGGGTACATAAAAACTCTACCTTATGTAAAAATTAATATGGCTAATGTTTTAAAAGTTAAAGTATAGAAGGAATGTGCAGACATGTTCAGTGTATATTATAGAGGAGGTAAAAGAAATGCAAACAAAACATGCTACTTAATTAAAATCCTATTAGGGCTCCAAAGGAGCCACAATAGACTGTTTTCTTTTTCAGCTCTCTGTGTGTTTTGGAAGCAAGAGTTAAAAAGTTATCAAAACTCCGGTAAAAGTTAATTGTGTTCCTTTTAAGACAGAGTCTCTGAGCTCTGCTGATGGCTTTGAATCCAAAAGCCAAGCTTGTGTTGATGCAAATTACCTAACTGATAAAAGAACAGGAGTACTTGTGGCACCTTAGAGACTAACAAATTTATTAGAGCATAAGCTTTCGTGGGCTACAACCCACTTCTTCGGATGCATATGATATGCATCCGAAGAAGTGGGTTGTAGCCCACGAAAGCTTATGCTCTAATAAATTTGTTAGTCTCTAAGGTGCCACAAGTACTCCTGTTCTTTTTGCGGATACAGACTAACACGGCTGCTACTCTGAAACCTGTCAGTAGAGATGAAGGTAGTTTCTATAGTGTAAAGCATAAGTAGGTCACAGAAGCCACAAATGACCATATACTTCAGTTATAATTGTGCAATAGACAGAGAACTATGCAATTATATGGAAAGTAATTAGTGGGTTACTACAGAGTATAAACTAGCAGTGCAGTCAGACAACACAGTAAGAAACAGGAAAAAAAGTAAATGTGCTCCAAAGCAGAATCCAAAACACCCCCATAAAATAAAATGGAGAATTACACTCTTAAAGATAGTTCTGACACAGACTTCCTTGGCTGTTACAGAAGTGTTCTCTCATTGCATATATGTTAATGTTTAACAGGCAGGAAATTTTTCAATTTTTTTTTCTTCCCAAGAAAATTCTGATTTGTTGAAACTGAAACTTCTTGCTGCAATGATTCCTCAGGTCCAGGAAGTGCTTTCTGGTCAAAATGATCTCTATATATCCTTTCTAGGATAGTCAATAGGCCAATGGTTAGGGCATTTAGCTGTTATGTAACTGCCTTGTACCAAATGAGTAACCTAACCACTAAGTTATTAGTTATTCTGCAGTGAAAGTTGTCTCTTTTGAAATGTTTTGTGAAATAATAGGAATTATTTCATGACAAATTTCACAAAGGCTCAGTTTCATTCCTATACAGAATGAAAACAATTTCCAAAACATTAAGAATTCCATTTAATGAAAAAATTGTTTCACAGCCAGCCCTACTAGTTAATAGATAAGGTGGCAGTAGATGAATACATAACATAGTTCCTGGGTTTTTTTGAACTAATCAAAATTGTTTCTGTGCACTGAAAATGGCTTCCTCTGGTTGTTCTTGACATCAGCACTTAATATAGGTGACCTTGAGGAAGTCACTTAGAGTCACAAAAATACTTACGCACCTCACTTAGGGTTGCCAGGTGTCCATTTTTTCACTGGAACGTCAGTCAAAAAGGGACCCTGAGAGCTCTGGTCAACACCGCTGATGGCGCAGGCAGGCTCTGTGCCCACTCCATGCAGCTCCCAGGAAGCAGCTGGTATGTCCCTCCAGCTCCTAGGTGGAGGAGTGGCCAGGGGCGCTCCCTGCACTGCCCCTGTCTGCATGTGCTGCCCCAAGCTCGGGCTCTGCAGCTCCCATTGACCAGGAACTGCAGCCAATGAGAGCTGTGAGGGTGGCACCTGCGGGTGGGGGAGGCACCTGTGGGTGGGGGAGGCGCTCAGAGTCCCCTGGTCACCCCACTATCTAGTAGACAGAGGAACATGCTGCCGCTTCCTGGAAGCTGCGTGGACTTCCTCTGTCCCCTGAACCCCTTCCCACACTCCAAACCCCTTGGCCCCAGACTTGAGCCCGCACCCCCAGCCAGAGCTCACCTACTCCCACACCCCAACCCCCTGCCTCATCCCAGTGAAAATGAGTGTGAGGGAGAGCGATGGAGGGAGGGGGATTGGAGTAAGCAGGAGTGGGGCTTCGGAGAAGGGGTGGGGCAGGGGCAGGAGAAGGGTGTTCAGTTTTCTGCAATTAAAAAGTTGGAAACCCTAATCTCACTGCCTCTTTAGGTGATTAAGTCCAACAATTATTTTTTAAAACCACTGCTCAGTTGCCACCTAACTCTGTGAGCCCTAAAGTCCATCTGGGGACTAGCTGGCAGGCATACATGTGTGGATAGTTTAGCAGTAAGGGTACTCATGTGGGAGATGGGAGACAAGTTGAAATCCCTGCTGTGCTTGAGTTGGAGCAGCCACTTGAACCCAGGCCTCTCACATCCCAGGTAAGTGCTCTCACCAGCACGCTGGGGGCTATTCTGGTGTGTGTGTGTGTGTGTGTGTTTTTCCCCCCTCAGTCTCTCTCAGAGCTGTTTGACTTTTTGTATAAATAGTCAAATATTCATCAGAGCAGGGACTTGAACCTAACTGTCCCATATCCCAGGTGACTACTCAAATGACTGCCCCATTGGCAGTACTGGGGTATGTGTTTCTGTCTCTTATTTTTCATGAAAAAGGGCTGACCTGACTTAGGTGTGTAACTCCAGGAGAGGGTTCAAGGCTGAGAATCCCAAGCAGTTATATGCGCCTTCCTCCGGCCTATCAGCCAGGTGCCTGAGTGCAGATCAATGGGAGTTAGGTGCCTAAGTACCTTGGTGGATCTGGCCCCTAAGCCCTTCCACTTTCCTCTGCATTTCACTCCTTGAAAGCTTAGATAGAAGCCAACAAGCTGAGCAGGGAACTGAGAATCCCTTTCTTAGGTGCCTAAATCTCCTCAAAATTTATGCAGGGAGCCTGGGCACCTAATTCAGGGCTGAGAATTCCTCTAGGCAGCAGGGTGTCTAGGAGTTAGGCACTGCAAAATCTAAGGGCTTGATTCACAAAGGGACTTAATCTCTGCATCTCAGTACATTTCTTTTTCTTAATTGTGTCTGTCTTCGCTGTTTAGATTGTAAACACTTAAGGACACAGACTGTCTCTCACTACTCGTAGGTATGGCAGCGAGCACAATTGGGCCTTGATTTTGCTTGGGAACTCTAGTGCAAATAATAAAAATTAAATATAGTCATCACTTGCCAACTTTGAATTGGAAAAATAGTTTAGGTAATGCTACAAATACTCTGAGATTACCTTCCCTATATTTATTATAGGCAATGCTTAGCATATTGCAGATATTGTGATACAGCTCTTCAGTTATCTCAGGCACCACTGTACACCACCTATATAGCACTTTTGGGCTTGGCTATACTTGCTAATTACAGTGCATTAAAGGAGCCCCGGGCGCACTAGCTCACTACCTGTCCACACTGGCAAGGCACGTAGAGCGCTCTGACTCCACAGCTAGAGCGCTCCTGGTACTCCACCTCGGCGAGTAGACTAATGTTTGATGCGCCCCAGCGTCAGTGTGAACAAGGTGTTGCATTACTGTGCTCTGATCAGTCTCCGGAAACGTCCCATAATCCTCTTAAGTCAAGTGGCCACTCTTGTCATTGTTTTGGATATGCCCTTTGAAAGCTCCGTTTGACAGTCGGCTGCTTATCTGCTCTGAGACAAAGCAACCATTACTGTGGAATGCTGTGTGTGAGAGAGAGAGTCCGGGGCGGGGAGGGAGAGGTCTGCTGCTGTCTGAACTTACAAGACAGCATGCTGACATGCTCTCAGCCCCCCAGAAACCCACTCTCTCCCCCCACATACACACAACACACTCCCTGTCACACTCCACCCCACCCCCCCATTTGAAAAGCACATTGCAGCCACTTGCAACGGCCACAGAGAGCAGTGCATTGTGGTAGCTATCCCAGCATGCAAGAGCTGCTAATGTGGCCATGCCAGTGCGCTGGCAGCTGTCAGTGTGGACAGACTACAGCGCTTTCCCTACTGCGCTCTCTGAGGGCTGGTTTAACTCAGTGCTTTACATCTGCAAGTGTAGCCATGCCCTTAGTCAGTACTTTAAAAATACAGCTAGATAATGATCAGGTTATCATTATAACACTTAGCTCTTACATAGCACTTTACATCAGTAGATAAAAGTGCTTTACAAAGGAGGGCAGCAACATTATCCCATTTCACAGATGGGGAAACTGAAGCACAGAGTGATGAGTGACTTGCCCGAGGTCACTGAGCAGCAGAGGCAGAAATAGAGCTCAGGTCTCCTGTGTCCCAGTCTGATGTTCTGGCTCCTAAATCACACAGCTTTTATGCTGCTCTTTGTGCCAGATAATGCAGTACACAGAGATTTGATCATGTTAACAATGTGTAAGTTTTGTCAAAATTATTGTTACAGCTTTTTCACTACAAGCCAGGCAAAAATATAGGGAGCTGCATTGAACACATGGATACTGAGGAAATTGGTTTCCATGGGAACCCTATCCACATGACAGTTTTCAAAATTCTCTCTGCTTTCCAGGTGACATTTTAGTAATTCCAAAAGGTATTAATATTGCAAGTGGACATGAAGTATGTGACATAAAATGGTGTGTGTGCGTGTATAGAACCTAACCAAACAGTGTATTTATGGAACATCTCTTTCAAATCTATGGCTATGACAGTTTGTTATGAACTATTCCCAAACATGTCTTTTTGGGGCAAACTTAAATATCACTCATTTTGTGTCTATTTTTAAGCACATATACATTTGTAGTAGAAAGAAAACTAGTTTCAGTATAATGCATAATAAATTCCCTATACATTAAAGGATTGTTTTGCTTTGATGCATTTAGAATCTGAAAGCAATTTTCTTTCAGTAATGAGAGGCTACATTAGAAGCTGCTGGTGACTAATTGAGATAGAATTGTGGAAACAAATCTGGAATGCTGTAGTGATATACAGTAACTGGTGAATCCTGCTGCCTTGATTAGCACATTAATTACAAAGCAGGTGTTAGTAGACTGTGTAAATAGCCTGTATAAAAGGTCAAGAAGGTTTAGCTGTCATTTCTTCTCATCAAATTATTGAATATTTCACGGCTTTTCTGATTTGAATGTCTGAGGAGGATTAGTATTTTCAGAGACTGGAAATGAGAAGATACTTTTCTTTCTCTCTTTTTTTTTTTTAAACAACAACTGTCAGATAAAAGGTGAATTTGAAACAAAGCACATAGTAACTTGTCAAAGTGAAAATGGTTAACAGAAAAACAAGGACTAACACCCAAATGATTCCCTGCTTTTATGTTAAAATCCTACCAACATGTGTTTATCTGTCATGATTGTACATCTCTAATGTGGCTCTTTGCAGCAAAGGGGACGATATGATGGGAAATCATTCAGACTGGGATTATGAATCTGCTTATTTTCCCCCCCGCTAGTTACTTAATGGGCTTATTATTTATCTTTCCTTTTAGGAAAAGCTATAATTTTCAAATCCAAATGTTGACAATAATGTTACCTCCATATATTAAAAACAAGACAAGAGGAGAAAGAGGGTTTTTGTTTTGTATGTGTGGTGGTGTATTCCCCCCCACCCCCACCCAGGATGTAATAAGTCTGAACTCTGCTGGCTTGCAGACACCAGTTACTGCACAGGGGAAAAGTGTTCAGAACATTCTATATAAGAAGTCAAAGTTCCCCCAAGCCAATGGCTCATCAGGCTGATGAAGTTAAGGCATGTTAGTTTCATAGCCATTAGTAGAGCAAGGGGTGATATGGCCAGCATCATGTCCAACCACCTTTGATTGCCCTAACCCAAGGTAGGTGGGTGAACTTGAAGTCTTTCAGTGTGAGATCAAGGGAAACTCAAACTCACAACTTTTCTAATTGGCAGTGAGCACCTTAGCCACTCAGCCAACCTCCCCCCCATTTCTAATATAAGAGACAAATGAAATTGATTCTAATCTTCAGTTTCTCATTTATAATGGGTTATTGTTCAATGGTTAGAATACAGTAAAATGAATAGGGTAGAAAGGGATGGAAGATGAAGGAAGTAATGCAAAGACACAGGTGCAAGCAAATTGCGGGTTTCAATGAAGTTTTCAAGAGAAAGGTAGTTTGACAGTTCAAGGTTAGAGATTGTTCTAAAAAGGGATAGACCTTACTTGACCTACCATGCTTGTATTCTAAATAAATACTACTTATTGCATAAAATGTATATTTGGCATAGTTCAATTTGTGCATCTGTGAATCCTAACAATGGGGAAGTACACACAATTAAAGGGTATATCTGGAATGTGACATTCCAAACTCAGTTCACAGATTAATGTAGGAAGGTCTGAGTTTATTCCTCACTAGAGTTGCTTAGATTTTTTGACCTCCCTACCCATCAAAATACATCTGTAGGAAAATGCTAATTAATTGTAACAAAAACTCTCCATGAAAACATATTGGTTTTGCTTACAGTTTTGTTGGGAAGGTTTCTCAGAACGGGTAGGAGAAGACAGAAGGCAAGAAAGACCAGCCAATAGTTTGGTGGTTGGGGCATACAGCTAGGCTACAGGACACTCGGGTTCAAGTTCCTGTTCTGCCTTATTCAGATGAGTGTCTCCAGCTTGGTGCTCTGGTCACTGGGCTAGAGAGTCTCTCTCCTGATGATGGTGTTCTATTACATTTCTGCAAAAAGTTTTGGTTTTGACAAATTGGCACCTTCTCACAAAAAAGAGCTCCGAACCAACTCTAGTAATCAACTTGAGGACATGTTCCCCAAGATGTTTGCCCATCCTAGCTAAACCCTTTACCACAGTTCTAGGTGGAAAGGGCTAGAGACTTTAAACTAGATCAGATTAAAGCCTTTAGGAAAGTCCACCCAATCTGTTATTTGATTTGACACTAAATCAGTATGTTCTGTTGTCTCCAAGAGAACCATGTCTAATTGGCTCTTTGTTTGCAGCTGCACCTTGGTGGGCCTTTAACTTGCAGGTCATGTAAGTGTCTATTCTGGGAGAGGCAAGGCTGCTACAGCAAGCAGCCACTGACATGTATCCAGCCAGGAGAATTCCACAGCAGACATACAATCATCACTCAAATCCAGATCTGGTCTGTTAGTATTACATTAACTATTTCTAGGCCAGAGATGCTGATGTTTTTCCATTCCTTAGGGTTATATTTAAGAAGTATTTTATCCCTCCAACTTAAAGTAGTTATTATTCTTAACTCAAAGCCCACCCACCTTGTTTGTTGTTTCTAACTGACTGTTGCACTCACTGGTACATTTTCCTTTTAGAAAGATCCTTGGAGAGATTTAGTCTTAAGAGTTGGGTTTTGGAGGAATGTGCCCCTCCAGAGAAGAGTTTCAGATACAGTGAGCAACATTTAAACATAATTGTTAGTCTCATCTTAATGCATTGCCAGTCCATTGCCACTCTGCTCCCCACTAAAAAGAGGGCTCTGTGACTTCCTGCTGTTTTTTTTAATTCTGTTGAAATAGGCTATTTTTATAGAAAATATGTTTTTACCTCCTGCTACAAAGGAACTGGTTATTGGACCATGGTGGCCAGCATAGTTAGTGAGACTACTCCTACCTAGTCCAGTATCTTATAATTGTTGAGCCAGGACAATTCTTGGCAGGCCAATGCTCAGGCACACAGACCCTGGGGTGGTAATCCTCAAAGATTTATAACTTCTGAGAACAACAATTACAAGCAAGTGATTACCTCATATTGTACCGTATGTATTAGTCTGTCATAACATAATTTGATGTCTGGAGTATAAGGGGGAAGGGAGCACGGTTATTTTAAGAGTTAGATTGGCTGAGAATATTTAAAATGCCTGAATGATCTGCTTATCAACCTCTCTGCTTCCTGCCATGGGGAGCACATTTATGACCTGGGTGCTAAAGCTTTCAGGTATAAATCATCAGTATGACAGTTTAATGGTGCTATAAAAACTATGTCTTTCTCATTAGAAAGACATAATTTAAAATTGTCTAAAATTTCTCATTTGAATATATATATATATAAAAAATTTTTTTTTTAATTTGGAACTTATTACTTTTCAGTGTCAAGTTTAGAATTGTTTAGATTTCAGTTCAAACAAAAGTGCCATTGAACCATTCCCTTGTGGATTTTGCTTTTGTCAGTTTTGACAAACCTGACATTCTGAGTTTCCCAAATAAGTCTGTATTTTATGCTGATTCCAAAATCAGCTAGCATCCCCACTGTCATAGCTGAGGGCATGCATGTTTAATATACATAGAGTGTATGCCCGGACATTACCCTATTCTTATGCTTACTTCTTGATGAACAGATTTAAAACAAATCACTTGCAAAGGAACTCTTTTCCCCCAATGCAATCTGCCTTACTAGATGATGTCTGTCTTACCACTACTGTCTGGTATTAAATGAGTTTATCAAGGTGTCTTTGGTGTACGTTGGACCCAGTTTGATTGCACAGGAGTACTTGTTCCTTCCCAGTACCTGAATCAGGTCAATTGCTGAATAGTAGCAGAGTGATTATGTGACAGACAAGCCTGCCTTTGGGAAAGCAGCAGACATGAAAGTACATTGGTGGAGGAGGATTCAATTAATTTGCTAGTGAAGCAGCACAAGCTTCTTTCTTTGAAAAGAACTTAGGAGCCATGCAATTTTCTGACAGGAACCTGGAGAAATAACCAGACCAACATGTGCAATCTCAGAACCAATCTTTGGAAATCAGTCCGACATAAATTATCTTTGAGAAATGCTGATTAGGGAAAGGATTTTCCTTCAAGCTCACTCCCACAGCATCTGTCCCTAGGGGTTCATCTCGGATGGACTTTGGAAGAAACTGCTCAGCCAAGATTGAAAAACAGCTTGGAGTTATGAAATGGCTTTTAGCTCTTCGTTGCACTCAGGTAGTAAGTCTGTTGTTTACTTTGGGGGGAAAAAAACATGTTCCCTTCCCTAAAAGCAGAAATATGGTAAATGAATCCCTGGTAGTTTACATTAAAAAAAAATTACTCTTAGAAGGGTTTTATTGTGTCAACAATACTAAATGGCAAGTCACGCACAACGTCTCTGTATAAACACGCCCTTAGTCTTGATGCAGCAGGTGGCTGTTTAGGCGCATTGTTTTTGGTGTTCCGTGTGGTTGTTTCCACAAACAGTAGTTATAGCAGGTGTGCTCAAAGGCAGAAACAAACACTGTTTTGTAAGGTACTATGAAGAATCAGGCACAAAAAGGAAGGCTTGATTTTGGGGCCAGATTCATCCAGTCTTCTTCACATCGAGTAGTACCTTATTTGATTAAAACAATGGGACTACATGCAAGAGTAAGGTACTATTCAACATTTTTATAAAGGGTATCAGAATCTGGCCCTTGATGGTTAATTAAATAAGGCAACCTGAGGCTGATCAGCTCTGCCCTAATTAGTAGGTATGATTATGAGGTTTTAGAGGACTGGGGGTTACTAGTTTAACCACTGAAGCAGTTCAAAAGCAAACTATTATGAAAAATGGATGTCTTGTAGTTCTAGCATTTTGTTAAAGGAATGTCATTTCGAGGCATAAGCTGTAAGTAGAACAGAGCACAATCTAGATAATTAAGATAATGGAGTGTAAGTTTTCTGGTCTTGGAAATTCCTTTCAGGCATTAATGATAATTATTACCTTTTAGAAAATTGAGTATTTTGGAAACCTAATTCCAATGTCTTATGATTGGTATTGCTTCTTAGTTCATGCACTGCAAACCTACCATACTTTCCATTATTTAATATGATTTTCCAAATTATTTTATTTGCAAAGTGCCAAACAATTTGACTTCCACTAGAATCACTGTTTAAAAAAAAATCTGTTAATGCAACTTTTGTTCTTTAGCCAATATAAATATTTGAATCTTTGATATCATTAACAGTACATAACACAGGAATGTAAGACTCAAAACGCTGCAAGAGCATCAAATGTGCAGACCCCTGACCCTATATGGGGCTCTTTAAAGTCAATGGCTGTCTAACCATATGGATCAGTACCTATTTTTTATATATTTGTAAGTAAATAGTTTTCCTTTTTCCTTTACAAAAATCTAGAAAACAGTTAATCTAATTTGTACTGAATTATGGTTCTGTCTGTACCTACTTTCACTCACGGGGACTGCTATACATTTCTTTAAAAGAGTATGATCAGATGAATAATTACAGCTATATTCTGTGACAAAGGATAACTCACTTATACTGTATATCTGAGATCACAGGATTATTTTGGAAATGTCCTGTTGACAAAGGTAAATTAACAATGTGTAAGAAATAAATCCACCAAAATTTAGAGGTCCCTGGACAATCACCCCTCCTGCACAAATGAGGGCCCTAATCGTTTAAGCTGATTAGCACGGGTGGGTACTTGTGCCCTGCAGAGACCCAGTGAGTTCATTACATGTCAGACAAGCCTGCCTTTGTGGACATAAAAGTACATTGATGGAGGAGTCTCACAGTATGTTCTACTCTGAACTGAGTTCAATGGAGCCCTGCAGTTGTGCAGGGGTCCACTTGTATAGAACAGTTGCAGCACTGGATACTTGATCTGCCCCCCACTTAAAGTATATCCAAAGGCCATTCAAATTATTCTGAGTATTTCAATGGACTTTGGATCAGACCTTTGATATCAGTACCAAGGAAGGTCACCACAGAATACAGCCACTTCCAGCAAACCACTTATGTCCATTCTGACTCTGACTAAATGTTTTGTGTAGGCCCCATTTTTTTTATTTATTTTTTTTTTATTTTTAAGAGCTCAGACCCCAAAGATGCTCTTCCAGGTTGCTAAATGTGCCTTACAGTTGCTACATTTCTAAATCTGTACAGAAAGAAAAAATACCCACAAGATTTCAGAAAATTGATCATGATGCCAAAGCTTGCAAATTTCAGAATCAGGCTGCGGATGCATGCACGTATATATATGAAGCATATATTCCAGATCTCTCGAGTATACATACACATTTCTGATCTGAAGGATAAATTATACATCTTTTCAGATTTTACTCATTTATAAATGATTAAATATCATAAATTATGATGTGGACATAATGATGTTGGAGCAAGAGTGAAGAGACAGTGTATGTTTTAAATTCCGTCTGTGTCCCTCACACACATGTTTTCCAAGTTTGTTTTAGTATTTAATTGGGACACAGATTTACACTTACACACTTAACCTTACACACTTATTCACTTCAGGACTGGGGCCTAAATAAGGGATATTCAAAAGCACCCAGTATTGCCCTGACTCTGTTGCCCTTGAAATCAATGGTTTTATTGGTTTTAAAAATATTATCCTACCTGTCAAAATATTCATGGTAGTTATAGTAGGTTACATTGTGAGCTGGTGAAAATGTAACATGGACTTTAAATAGCTTCAGGATTCTGAACAATGACTGCTGAGAAAACATGTGCTGATTCTTTTGAGGGATGAGTAAGGGGGAGAAATCTGCAAGTATATTTTTGTCTTTAGTGGGATAGATACTCTAGGGTTGATCCTCTTTATTCTGTTTTAGCTTGATGGGTTTCACTGGAATCACTATTGATATTCACAGATGTAACTGAGAAGAATGAAGCCTGTATCTTAATTCTTTGACCATTTTTACCTTTCCATTTATAATTTCTTTTTGATTGAGATCTGTAATATATTGTGATATGTGGCTGAATAATGTTGGTTAAAAATTGTTTGTTGTATATTTTGAGCAGTATCCCTTTATGGGAAAGTCCCTTTATGGAAAACTGATACTGATTAAAACAATAATGATTTTTAGCAATTAAATAGAGTTCTTATAGCAATGTTTGTGAAGTCCTATAGAGTGTATCTTTACAATAAATGTTTAAACACTCCTGTAGAATAAAACAGAAGAGAAGCCTGATCCAAAACTCAGACTCCCATTAACTTAGTTTCTGTTTATTTCAGTGGGATTTGGACCAGGTCCTACAGTCATTCTATAGTTTTCTATAGTACATTTTCTATAGAGTCTGTAAACTGAACTATCTAAGAAAATTTGATAGAACTTTCCCATAAAGGCACTTTTAATTATTCTATAAAAATAACTGCACAAAGAAACATACAACACTCATTTTTAAAAGGATCTCATGTTAAACCATCCTTTTTATGATATGTAAAGAGCTGTGGGTTGTGGCTTTTTTTATACCATCAAACAACTTGGGTTACAGATGTATTACCTGAATATTTTTTCAAACATATTGAGGTTTGAGGTTAGGATGCTATTTAATACCTGTTAACAAAAAATACATACATAAATAAATAAAAAAATCCGTATCTTCCCACAAAGATAATGAGTTTCTGGGATTTATCCCTTTCTTGAGGGATACTACTAGTTGGTTTATATGGAGCTTAAACAAAACAAAAAAATACATTTAAAGATAAACTTTTTAAAAACTTTTGCTTGTATTGGTATGTAGACAAAGGCAGTTCTTTTGACGAGCTCAGTCCAGCCAACATGTTACATAATAAGTTTTAAACCTCAGTTTTTAAATATGAGGATAATATTCTGCTTGTGATCTCCTAGCCTCTCTGTGGGCCTGATCCAAAGCCTATTTAAATCAATAGGAGTCTTTCAGTAGTCCGTGGATCAGCTCCAGGTAGTCTCACTCACCTGTTGAAAGTGAAGCAGGTGCTTAAATCCTTTGCTGATCAGGGATAGGGTGCTCAGAATCTTGCAAGATCTAGTCTTTAGAAAGATTATATTTTTTCTATTAAATTGTATGGGACTATTCCATAAGGTCAGAAAGCAGGAGCCTGAGGGACACAGAATTGACTGGGCACAGCTTTCCAATACTGCAGGTCTGAAAGAGAGGCAAGAAGTGGCCAATTTAGAGCTGCTCCACTGCTCCCATGATCCCTACAGGCTGCACAAGACCATAAGATGACATCCAGTCATTGGATGATTGCTCTGTGGCTGAGTATTATCATAGCAGCTACACAAGGTAAGATGCAGCATTGACTCCTAATGGGACATTCCTGGAGCAAGCCAAGGATTATGATGCAAAGAGCATTTGGTACTCATGCCCATATAGACTTGCTGCCTAAACTCAAAAAGCCAGGGGATGATGTTACACAGGGCGCTCCTACTTTTCATGCTCTTTTAATCACAGATCAGGATGTGGTGTCCACTACCCAAGGAGGGAAGGTGGCCCACAATACATAAACACCTCTGAACATAGCTTGTGTGTCTCTGATAAGACAAGTATATTGATTTAGAGTTAACATGCATTTATGTATTTAACATTTATGTGAATTCAGTTCCAGGTTACCGTCAGAGAAAAATATTGCATATGAATTTAGATTTGGAGGGGTGATTATTGTTAAGGACCAAATACATTATAGAGCCTCCAAATACGCTGCAGAAAATGTGCTGTATTAAAGATAGTTTGTGCCATTTGCCTCGGGCTATTCTTAAGTGGGCTGACAAATCATTTTTACCTGTTACATATTTTACCAATTAACAAATATATCTTTGTCAATTGAGCTCATTCTAAACTGTTTTCAGTTTATTAACTGAAAATATCAAGCTCACTTTCTCTAAAACTAGCTCTCATTTAAGGTAAAGAATTTTCCACTTGCCTCTGGGAGGGAGGTCTATTGCTCATTGTCGAAATGGAAATTATCTTGACACCTTTGTTGAAAGTGTTTTCAGACTCTTTTTTGTCAGCAGCAATTATATTGTTGGGTAAGAAATTCAGATTGAAAACAATGGATTCATTAGTCAAAGTTTTAGTAAAATCTGCCATCCGTTGTGACAAGACGTATTAGATATTATTTTGTTACAGTCAGTGATGGCTATTCTGTATATTAAAAATACATTTTCCCCAAGTGTCCCAATGTTTTTTTTCAAATTTTTGGTTTGCATCATCACAAATTAAACTACATATTATTAGCTTAATTATTGAAGGTAATTTTTTCCACACAATTACCGTGAAAATATATAGAATCTGTAAGGTGGGAGACAATTATTGACATGCAGACCAAACACAATCCTTTGTATGCTGCGTATTTATGTAGCAAAACTTCTGTATATCTTTTACCTTTAAAAAAAAAAAAACACACACCTTAGGTACTTTTACCTCTATATCCCATTCAAAGCTAATTGCTAATAACTTTGCTTGGAGGAGACAGAAGTTGTCATTGCATGATATTTTGACAATGATCTATGTAAAATGAGTTGATGGTCTCAAGTCTGGTTTCTAGTGGATAATTATACAGACAACAAACCCAATAACACAATTGATGCAAGTTAACTGATTCAATTAGAGAAATTAAAGAGTACACACTGGCCAGGGAATTAACTTTGCTCCCACTTCTCGAGTGAAGTTGAGGAACAGATTGATATGCTTTGGTGATGCACTATAGGAAAGCTTCCACTGCTGCTGCCCATGCTGCCTCTTCGTTCCCTCCCCACTCTGAACTTTAGGGTACAGATGTGGGGAACCGCATGAAGACCCCTAAGCTTATTTCTACCAGCTTAGGTTACAAACTCCCCTATTCCTTGGATTAAGTAACACTGCCACTACCAAGTGATTTAAACAAACATTTAGGGAGGGCCACTTGGAGCCCTACCTTCCCTAAATATCCCCCCAAGCCCCTACACCCCCTTTCCTGGGGAGGCTTGAGAATAATATCCTCACCAATTGGTACAGGTGAACACAGACCCAAACCCTTGGATCTTAAAACGATGAAAAAACAATCAGGTTCTTAAAAGAAGAATTTTAATTAAAGAAAAGGTAAAATAATTACCTGTGTAAAATCGGGATGGTAAGTACTTTACAGAATAACAAAAGACTCAAGAACATAGAGGATCTTCCCTCTAGGGAAAACCTTAAAGTTACAAATCCAGAGATAAATCTCCCTCTAGACAACACCCCCTCTAAACAAGGAAAATCACAAGCCAAAAATAAATGTAAGCTAACGCATTCCCTTATTATTACTTACTAATTCTAATTGAGTTGGATTGCTTGCCTTCTTGATCTGTCTCCGGCAAGTACACAGAACAGACAGACAAAACAAAGCCTTTTCCCCCTCCCCAGATTTGAAAGTATCTTGTCCCTTTATTGGTCCTTTTGGTCAGGTGCCACCTAGGTTACCTGAGCTTAACCCTTTACAGGTAAAAGGATTTGGTGTCTCTGGCCAGGAGGGATTTTATAGTACTGTATACAGAAAGGTGGTTATCCTTCCCTTTATATTTATGACAGTGCTGAGCACCTTTGGTGAAATTCTGAGTACCCACAACTCTTATTTAAGCAGTAAGGCCCAGATCCTCAAAGGTATTTCAATGGGAATTAGTTGGCTAAATAACTTTGAAGATCTGGGCCTAGGTGTTGTTCATCACCCTGCAAGAGGTACTGGATCCTATGAATTACCCCACAGAAAACAGCTGTGCAAACTTTTTCACTCTGCACCATGAGTTGCGAGCCTTCAACACTTGAAAGAATCAAGCCCTATGGTTCAGGTTCTCATTTACAGTAAGTGCCCTTTACTGTGCTCTGATATATTGGGTTTCACTTTAAGGCCACAGCAGTGAAAAAGACACTTAGTGTAAATGAGAATCAGGACCTATAAATTGCAGCATACATGGTGCCCACTTTCCTACACGTGCACTGTTGCCACAGAGCAATGAGGACAAAAGGCACTGAGCAGCTCAATTCAGTCCACTCAGTATTTTGCAGAACCTTCTGAGTTCCTAATTGTTTATTTTTATACACTGCCAAATAATTTAAATCAAAAATAAAGAACTTCCGCTTTCAAGGTCATCATATAGCAAGATTCATGATTACTAGCTTTCATTTGGATAGTGAGCTTAAGGTTGAAGAAAAGAGATGACCATTGCAAGCCATATACATTGACTTGCTTTTTTTACCCCCCCCCCCCCCCCCCATCAAAGGAAATTGAATCTTGTTGGTGTGTAAGACATTATTCTTTAGGGAAATACTCTGACAGGAAAAAGAGAGAAAAATCAGCTGCGACTTAGAGGTAATAGCATAGAGGAAATCTTCAGGGAATGATGTAATGCAAGATGGCAGCAGAAATAGCTGACCTGATCATCAAAATACCTGACCTACCTAGCATTCATGCACTTTTGATGTACAACTCAAAATATAAATCACAAAGCAACACATTCAGATTCATCAGATTTAATACAATTACATTGCAAGCCCTTTTTACAGATGTAAATTGTTACAGAACTAATGTTTGTGCATTCCTCTCTACCTACTCAGAGGGAAGGAAGAAGAAAGCAGTAATTGCTGTGCAAAAGGAGAGAGTCTAGAGATGGCTGGTGACTGTCTGCATTTACACCAAGAAAAAAAAAATGTAATAAGCCATTTCTTGAATTGCCTTGACCTTGCAATGCTTATTAAATGCCTGAGAGGCTGTTTTTAATACAAAGTATTATACAAGTATTGGCTGTGATTGCAATATCTGAGCGCCAGTCATTCTATCTCTGACCTGCCTGAACAAGTGCAGTCTACAGTGATCTCTCCCCAGTTTGAACAGCAGCTACAAACACTGCTATACAATTGGCTCAACCAGGGAACATTTGTTACATTGTTACAAAGACAAGCAAAGCAACAGTGTATTTTGTATGACAAATGTCCCTCCTATGGATTCCTCACTTAGGGACAGCCTGGAAACAATGGGGAGCAGTTACTCATAGGAGCAGTCCCTTCGACTTCAGTGGAACTACTCATGTGAATGACTGCTTAGCAATGTTTAGTAAAGGTTTCACAATCAGTCCACTAGTGTAGGCAGGCTCTAAAGGTGCTGCTCTTATCAGGTATCTAAACCTTAATGGCTCTGGCTGACATTTCCAAAGCAATCTAGGACATTTGCATGCCCATGTCCGATTGATTTTCATGGGAATTAGGCATCCTAATACTGTAGGCAGCTTCAGCTTCCATGCACAAGACAATAGTCCTTGCTATGCACCTGCATTATGCTAAATCTAAGATGACAAACTGCCAATAAACCCAGTAAATGGCAAATCTGAAAACAAAAACCCTTTTCATGTCTGTCCTTTTTGTGGCATCATCAAGGGTATCACGTTTTTATTTCTCTACAAGGACTCAGGCACTAAGTGCAACATTCTAGCAGTCTGGATTTTTTCATTGAACACACTACTGGCCAGCTTGCAACTATTTATTTGGCACAGATATGAAGAAGAACTTTGTCATTGTGCAACTGCTCATAATTCTCCTCGTGGAGCTAGTGCTGTTCCTCGTGATGTCACTGAAAATATTATTTATTGAGTATACTGAAACCAGAAGGAAAGCTGGAGGTTTTATTTTATTTCATTTTATATTTCATATAAGGAGTTTTATTATAATTCATCACACAGAATCAAACTGGAAACTAGATGCCTGACTGGCATGTCTTCAATATACACTGATTTATAAAATAAATATAGTGCCAGGTTATGCCCAATATACTTGTAGCTTTGAAAGGAGCTCTTCCTAAAATCATTGACTTCATTGGGATTATTTATGGAGCACAGTGCTACTTATCATGAGTAAGGATATCAGAATATGGCCCTTAGAAGGGGATGCACTTGGGGAAGCAAAAATATCATCTTTTGAATTTTGTTCATCATCCATCCTGACATAATTAATAATAATCATGATTTCCCTTTTGCATGCAGTGTCATCTTGGTTCATTCCTTCGTCTTGGCTGTAGGGTAGAGAACTGAAGATATGGTTTAAATATACAGAATGTCTTTTAACTCCGTATAGCTTGTAAGAGCTTTTCTTTTTAATTTACACAATGTTCACCATTACTAAAAAATATTTCTTTATTCTCACTTCCTGGCAGGGCCTCTCTTGGGAATCCTTTAACGTCATTCCATATATAATGGATTTCTTTCATTATCATATAATATCTGTGACAAAAGTCTATATGAATCCCACCATGTCAGTTCCTACCCATTTGCAGGAATACTTAGAATTTGCATGTTTTTATCTCTCTCATGATTCTGTCATTTCAACATAATTTCACTATCTCCATTGGTCCTTTTTATTGCACGGTTGTAAAATCATTTTCTATCACTAAGATTTTCTCAGCTCTATTGTCAAAACTTCTTAGCTCTAGTTTCCACATCTATCTAAGTCAAATCTTTTCCTTGTCAGGCTTTCTGCTTATGTATCTGGATATGATCAATTTTATGAGGAAAGCTACCCAGAGGAGGTTTGATAAATCATCCTTGACCTTATCTTGGGTGAATAGGCGTGAGGACATGTACTATGAGACTTGCTTTCTAGAGATGTATACACATGTTTTTAGGGGTGTTGGGGGCGGGGGGAGCCTGCATTCTTGATTTTGACAGTTGCTTGTAGGCATTCTCAGTTTGTATTGCAGTCTACTGCCATGTTAGGAAAAAGATTTCTAAAGTTTGTGTTGACATCACAAACACCAGTCTAAATATCATAATAAACATCATCAGATCATACTACCTCTATATAATTCCATGGTACAACTACACCTTGAATACTGCATGCAGTTCTTATCCCCTCATCTCAAAAAAGATATATTAGAATTGTAAAAGGTACAGAGAAGAGCAACAAAAATAATTAGAGTTATGGAACATCTTCCATGAGAGGAGAGCTTAAAAAGATTGTGACTTTTCAGCTTGGAAAAGAGACGACAAAGAGGGGATATGACAGAGGTCTATAAAATCTTGACTGGTGTGGAAAAGAATAAGGAAGTGTTATTTACTTCTTCACATACACAAAAACTAGGGTCACCCAGTGAAATTAATAGGCAGCAGGTTTAAAACAAACAAAAAATAATTCTTCACACAATGCACAGTCAACCTGTGGAACTCGTTGCCAGAAGATGTTGTGAAGGCCAAAATTATAATACTATTCAAAAAATAACTAGATAAATTCATAGAGGCTGGTCAGCCAAGATGGCCAGGGATGCAACCCCATGCTATGAGTGTCCCTTGCCTCTGTTTGGCCAGAAGCTGGGAGTGGATGGCTCATTCAATGATTGCCTGTACTGTTCATTCCTTCTGAAGCATCTTGCATTGGCCACCCTTGGAAGACAGGATCCTGGGCTAGATGGACCATTGGTCTGATACAGTATGGCCATTCTTATGTTCTTAGTCAACTATATCCACTTCTTGCTTTGGTGCACAGTATTGGTTAAACTCTGACATGACATTTTTATATCTGAGAGTGTAATCAGTGCATCTGATTTCCATCTATTATAATATGGATATTTGTAATAGGTGACTGACCGAGTGACTGATTGGCACAGCTAATTCCCATGTTTTTATTGTGTCAGAATCTTGAAATTGAACCCCCCCCCCATTCACTGTGGGAGGCTGACTACAGAAATTTCGCCTTTCACTTGAAGGGATCAAAAGACTTAAGTTCCCTTTATTCACTTTTATCAGTTCAAGTGCTCTTTAGTAAGTATTTGGAGAATCAAATTTAAAAGAATATATTGATTTATTCTCTGAAATAGTCATGTTGGGTATGAGAACTCCAGTTTGAATATCTTTTCGGGTCATGAGATCTGTTTATCAAATTGTTGCAAATAACATTTCCATAAATATGTTACTTGGATGGAGGATTACAAAATTACAAACATTTTAATGCTGATTGCTACTTTATTAATCTGATTCGGAAATTTCTATTTAAAAAGTTTCCAAAATCTCTTTTCCTACCAGTTCTATGGTTGAGTAAGACCATGATCTGGCAAAGCAATTGAGCAAATGTTTAAATTTAAGTACATGGTTAGGTCCGTTGACAAGTGAGTTCAGTGGAATGACTCTCATACTTAAAATTAAGCATAGGCTTTGCAGGATCAGAGACCATGGACTTGACTATCCATTCACACCAGTTTTTCCCACTGTAAGTCTGTCATCTTCAGTGGAATTATTTCTAATGTATGTGTGAATGGAAGAATTATTTACTCGTGCTATTGTACATTTCACAAGGACATCTTTGATCATATCATATTAGACTATTGGTGGAGAAACATAAGGAAAGTAACCTCATTCAAATGGAAAATGTTGTAATTTCCTCAGTTAAATAAGCACAACCAATAACATGTTGTTATGATATTAATATAACTTTACCAGTTTTGTAGTATTTTACAGTATGGTGAAGTTATTTTATTACATTTTAACCATACATCAAAACGTGTGGCTTGTGTTGAAGTGCATGTTAAGGAATTGATGATTAAAATAAAGGAATATGAACATTGATATATGTACACCTATTCCTGATTAAATTATAAAATGCAACAATGCTGCAAAATTTGGAAGGAAGCGGTAGATTGCACGTAATGATGTTGACTGCCACATCCTTCTAAAGAGAGGATGACCATCAACTACAATATACTAATGTACTCCTTATTGACCATAGAAGGGTTATGAGTTAGAATAGTCATAATTCTGCTCATTGTTACATTCAGTGCGGCATGTCAAACCTAGCATTACCCGGGGTTTCTCAGAACCCAGAGCAGTGATAACTTAACTGTTTCTCTCCAGGCAGTGTCAGGAATAAATCAATAGGGGGCAAAACTCATTTGTCTGATAAATGATAGTAGTTTTAGATAAGAGCATGCTTGCTTGTGTCAATTTCTTAGACTTTGAGCAAACACACACACACACACACACAATAGGTTTAGGTCATCCCATATATAGTTACTCTCAGTCTGAGATGGTTTTTAGAGTGATCACCAGCTGGGTTTCCAGGGGCCCTCTTTCCATCCAGATGATGGGAAGTCAGCTCCTTGCCTGAAGAAAAGCTCCCACAGACTACTCTAAAGAATAACCTATCTTCTAATCTTTTAGCGATAGCTTCAAACAAAGCACATAACTTAGTGATTCCTAGTGGGTCAACAATTCTCCTAATTTCATCTACTCATTGTTTCTTATCAACGCATTTCTAGTTTTAAACAACAATGTGTCAGGGTCACTTAAACCAAAGTTGCTATTCACTCACTCTCTTCCATAACTTTCTGTTCCATCCTCCCATTCTGATTTGCAAACTGAAAATATGCAGCTGTCTGACCTTGCTTCACAAAGGCCTAAGATTGTTCCTCGCTATGTGGTATTTGGTTTTCAGATGGCAGTGGTTGAACATACAAAATGTCTGACTTCAATACTGTCAAATTCTGGGGTACATGCCAGAATGTCAAATTCTGGAGTACACATCCCTCCTTGCAGATAATATATCTTTAATATTACAATCGGCACACATGTACACAACGGGTTCAGTGAGTTACTAATGAGGCCCATCATAGGCTCCAGGCTTTTGACAGAGACATAATCTTCTCACTGGGACTCTCAGTTTTCACCCAATTCTACGTTGTTATAGAAATCCTGTAGATTCCCTCGGGGAGTACCCATGGTTTGCAACAACACAGGCTTTTCAATCTATCTTCCTTCACATCCAGCATGTCAGTGCCAGGAACAAAACTATCATCACTATCTGAAATTCCAAAAGTCACCACAATTGGATGTAAAGCCAAATTTAAAATTCCTGTTGTTGTGGAGGACCATCTCAACAATGTGTCCCACCATTTGTATTGCAGATCTTTACTAATCCACTCAATTACTTGTTTAATCTCACTAGTGGAGTGATGAACAGCAATCGTAATCTTACATGCCTCCTGTTTTGCAACATGTCAATAATTCCTCAAAGTGGGATGCTGAAGCAATATCTCCAAAACAATTAAATTCACTCCAATGTGTACAGGTATTACATTTAAATATAATGTGTATTTCACTTTTAATTGGCTATATTTTAATTCAGGCACTCAACATTTAAAATCACATCCTTCGATAGCTAGAATATAACAAAACCACCTATTTTCATAGGGATTATAAAGTACACGATGCACATAATTATGAGCACTGGGCACCATCTTCTAAGACATATAAAATTATCACCCACATACACACTCTCAAATTCATTCACAAATGGATTAATAATATAATAACATTTTTCCTCTTGTATTTCTAAACACACATTCTGTGCCTGTAAGTTATTTGTGGTGTATTCATATCCAATCCCAGATTCTTCTAAAATGGATCCCAATTCTACTGTCTTCAACCTCTGGGCCTCTTTTATTACCCATACCCTGTGGTCCATGGGCTCCATCACTATTAACATTAAGGTCCAAGGCTACAATGAGGGAAACAGACCTTATTTCTCATTTTAACATTAATAACACAAATACAGTGATCCCTCCAGATATTTTATCATAGATAAAATTTACCATTCTCCATCAGGATTGTAAATCCCTTTCAAGATCATATGAGCGGAATACTTCCATTGAAAATCAGGAACATTATTTGGAAAAAATTCCACCCAGATTGAATCATGTCCTTTACTGCATCAGTAATCTACATCTGCATTATGCATGCCAGGGCCAAGGAAACATTACTCTGGATGGCACCAACGGCCTGCAAGAGGCAGAGGTGTTCCTTTTATTGGGATTGCTCCCATTCCTCTAAAACCTGTGCCATCCCATTCTGTATGGAGCTTAGCTGATCTAAGGATACCCTTGGCGGTGTTGCTAAGTCCTTTATGTGTTCCTCACTGCTTTCATTTTATTTACAATCAGCTCCTCATTTATACTACTGAGAAATCCTAACCCTGTGCCAAATGCTCCCAATATGTCCCTTTTTACTCAGTCCTTGTGTTGTCTGGGGACATCATAAAGATTAATCCATTTTTTTCCAGCCCTCATATAAGGGCTGGAGAAACTTTTCACAATGGGGTTCTATTGCTGAGATGTTTGCTAAGGTGAGACCCTGAAAAAGGTTATTGTGGACGTGGATTGTATTAATCACCAATTGTTTCTTTACATTGGTTTGAACCACATATGCTCAGATCAAATTAATTACAAGTGGTTCCAAAATCCACACTTGTATATCTTTTACTCCATGGGTTCTCTGCAGTAGCCATTTCCCTGTCATATAGGGATACATATTAATAACCATTTTACCAACGCACCATATAGCCACTTTATTATCCAAATATCCTTTGTCCCTCTAAAGTACAGGGGAAAATAACCTCCCATCCCTCTCCTGGTGTATCTTTAGTCTTGTCACCCTCAGATCTTTTTGTCCAGTGTTTGGGAATGAAAGGGAGTATTTCAGCCTAAAATGAATTGTCTTTTCCCCCGCAGCTCTCTGCTTCAGGATGTCAGTCCACAAGTGAATGCACTGGCTTTCACAGAGGAGAAAAGAACTTGAGTTTGTTACCCATCTGCATTCCCAAATTCTTGGGTTCTTATGTCTTCCCTCTACTAACATGAAATCAGCTCTTGGAAAGTCTGGAAGAGGGAGAGAGGCATGGGCATCCATTTTGTCCCAGTGGTGGGACATGCCAAAAAGATGCTGGCAGCATTGTTTCCTGCTTCCTGGGTCCTCAACATTAACATTTATTTCTTCTGCATTGTTTACTTCACACTCCACAGTCATCCCTGGATAATCTCCCTACACTTTGAACACAACAGGTTCTAAATTCACACCACCAAAGAAGCAGGTCTGCAATCCAAACACCAGCAAAAGCAGGAGTGTATCATCTCCAAGATTCTCCAGCATCCACATGATTGTCTAAAACACAAAGCAAAACAAACTTTCCTGCTCCCTATATAGGGGAGGTATCACTAAATATTTAGACTAAACTTATTAACTTTTACTCAGACTCATCCAGGCCTGAGTCCCTTTATTCCCCACCCTTTGAACTTTTAATTATGCTTTGAGTACCCACTTGAGGATCAGATTAGAGCTGATTTGTTTAGGGCATGCTGGGGCTGGAAACACCCAATTAAGGGTGCGAAAATCCACTACCAGCTTCCAAGTCCTTCTATCACATTTAAGGACCGGCCAGAGGGCAGCACTATTGGAGCTGACTGATCCACTAAAACCCCTTGGCTTAAAAGCTGATCAGTTGTTTCTTTCTGGTTGGTTTCTGCCTCTTTTGGATACCTGTATTGCTTCTGGGGTGGTGGACCGGTGCCTGTAACTAGGGTTTCTGCCTCAATTTTGCCACATTCTATTTTATTCTTGACCCACACCTCCTGATGTTTCTCTGCAATTGCCAAAACTTCTGGGGGGCCATGTGGGTCACTCCAGTTCTTCAAATGTCTTAAGGGCTATTTGGTAGCTCGCTGAACTCTTCACTGGCTCCCAGGGTGTGCCAGGAGGTGTTTCCCATAAGAACATGTTAGCAAAATCAACTAACTCTTAATTCTCTCAAGACATCAATTCCCAGGATCCCTTCTCCTCCCAAATCAATTGAACCAAATTGCCCTTTATTTCTTCTTTACCCTACCTGATACAGAATGTTTCTGCAAAAGTGAACAACACTGTATGCCTCATTAAATCCCTGTAATGTTAATTCCATCTGGAGATTCAAACAGATTCTCATTATGGGTACTCAACAAGGAATAACCGGCACCTGTATCTAACAACAAATTCTGTCCGAATGCCCCTCCTTCAAACTCCACATAACCGTGAACCTCCTCCACCCATCAGTGCCCAAATCGGGGGAGCTAGGGGGTGTCTTCCCTTTGTGCTCATGCAGCCTTAGCAAAAGTTCCAGGGTGGACAAGCTTCCTTTGTACCTTAGGAGTTGTCTCCACCCACCAGGGTTCAAGGGCTCTGCCCCGATATTTGTAGGGCCTGTCTCCCTTCTCTTTCCTTTCTCCCCTGTATCCCTTGCCTTCCTTTAAAGTCTTATCTGGGAGGGTCTATTGCTTTAAATGAGGTTGCTTCAGGCAGAGCCACAAATCCTTATGGCCATGAAAATAAACAGCTCTGGGCCCGATCCTTATTTTATTAATTTACTGCTTTTCTCAAAACTGCTTCCAAGTAGGATCAGCAGCAACATTCTTTATTGCTAGGCAACCATATCTTCAAGGACAGTAAAATACGTTCAGTAATGTAAAGCCAACTGTGGCTTTAACCCTTCACTTTCAAAACAAAAATACACAAAAGAAGAAAAACAGCTAAGGGAGGGGAGTGAGGGGGAAGAGAGTGGAGCGGAAAAATGGGGAGAGGGGAGAGAGAACAACAACTTAGGAGACAAGAGAAGCTTAAGCCAAGAAAAAGTACAAAAAGCAACAACAAATCTAGAAGTAGGGCTCTATGGACCAAAGTATCTGGGAACCAGTACCCGTACCCTCTATCCTGGCTCTGAGATGAGAGAGGGAGTTGCTACCACATCTGCCAGAGTGAGACTGGAGGTGCCAGCTATCCTTGCCAGCCATCCCAAGGCTGTGCTCTGGGTTAATGGGCCAACCAATTTCACTGCAGCTCTAACTTGGTCAGGGGAGAAGGGCTTGACCTCTACCCACTCTTCCCCTCCTTGGTTACCCCTTTGGGGATGAATCTTCCTCACTGTGGGGCTATGGGCATGGGCATCGGCAACTCTTCCAGAGTTTCAAGCAAGGGACCATACTGGACTGCCCAGAAGTACCCAAGGGAAAAGGAACCTCATGGGGATTATCCCTCTCATACTTGTAATGAGAAGGATACAAGTCAAGATCCTCCTCTGACCCATCCCCCCTTCCTAAGCTATGACTCCCTCTGATCGCAGCTACTATTGCCTTTTGCTCTCCCAACATGGTTCTGAGAGCACAACTTTTTGTCTTACATTCCCTGTGACATTGCCTGGGTCTTATTCTGGGACTCCTGTGGTAACTCAACTAAAATCATTGCTGCAATCCATATTCCCACACTAACCCAGGTTTCCCATTGCTTACAGAGCTGCAGGAATGCTCAGGGGCTGATAAAGGCACCACGCTTTCAAAATCATTATCATGCTCCTGTACAGAATCAAACTGTTTTCCAACACTATCTCTAACTTTCCAGATGTTCCCTTTCCTTCTGACATATTTTCTCACTCTACCAGGCTTATTAGCCTGAGCCCTGAATCACTTGCGGAATGTATCCATAAATCAATTTAGGACTACAACATGGAAAATTACAGGATGCAACTATGCTCTCCTGTCCCCTTCCCTCTATTGAAAACAAACATACTATTTGCATAAATCGTCCCCTTCCTCTCCATCACTCCTGGCAACTGGCTCTCCAGATCTGTTACCCGCGGTTTCTCAGAACCCAAAGCCATGGTAACTTAACTGTTTCTCTCTAGAAGGTGTCAGGTGTAAATTAATAGGGGACACAACTCTTCTGTCTGATAAATCATTGATAGTAGCAAGTGTGTTCATATCTAAAACTTCAATTTATTAGACTTTAAGCACACATACACACACACAAAATAGGTTTAGGACAACCCTTATATAGTAAGCCACAGTCTGAGATGGTTTTGAGCGATCACCAGCCAGGCTTCCATGGGCCTTCTTTCCGTCCAGCTGATGGGGAGTTTAGATATCAGCTCCTTGCCTGAAGAAAAGCTCCCTTGGACTGCTCCAAAGCATATTCGTTCACCTATTTTTTTATAGCTAACTTCAAACAAAGCACAGAACTTATAGTGACTCTTAGTAGGTCACCAATACTCCTAATTTTAGCAAAACTACTCATCTCTTATCATCAAAATATTTCTAGTCATAACAACAATGTACCAGGGTCACTTAAACCATGGTTGCTATTCACTAACTCTCTTCCATAACTTTC
Source organism: Terrapene triunguis (assembly GCF_002925995.2). Lineage (NCBI taxonomy): Eukaryota > Metazoa > Chordata > Testudines > Emydidae > Terrapene > Terrapene triunguis. The sequence goes on from NW_020664409.1 coordinate 23,345,874, forward strand.
TGTCCCAGCCTCCCATTCTGACTAACAAACTGCAAATACACAACTGTCTGACCTTGCCTCATAAAGGCCCATAGGCGCTGACTTCCCCTCTGCTTGGTGGGTGCTCAACCCCCCCTGCTCTGCCTCTTCCCGCCCCTGCACCGCCCTCACCCAGACCCCATTCCACCCCCTTCCCCAAGTCTCTGCCCCTCCCCTGCCTCTTCTCCACTTCCTCCCCTGAGCGCGCCATGTCCCCGCTCTTCCCGCTCCCTCCCGGAAAGTCCTAAGTGATGCCAAACAGCTGTTAGGCGGCGGGGGGGAGGGAAGTGCTGGGAGGGAGGGGGAGGAGCGGTAACGCGGCGTGCTCGGGGGCATGGGCGGCTCCAGGCACCAGCTTACCAAGCAGGTGCTTGGGGCGGCCACTTCGGAGAGGGGCGGCACGTCCAGCTGTTCGGCGGCAATTCGGCGGACGGTCCCTCACTCCTGCTCGGAGCGAAGGACCTCCCGCCAAATTGTCGCCGCAGATCGCGATCGTGGATTTTTTTGTTTGTTTGGCTGCTTGGGGCGGCCAAAACCCTGGAGCCGGCCCCGCTCGGGGGGGAAGGAAGAAGGAGGCAAGCATCGGGGAGCTTGGCTGTCGGTGGGTCCGGAGCACCCGCTAATTTTTCCCTGTGGGTGCTTCAGCCCCAGAGCAGAGTTGGTGCCTATGCAAAGGCCTACGATTATTCCTCACTATGTGGTATTTGGTTTTCAGCTGGCACTGGTTCAACATACAAAATGTTGAAACATATGCTCACCTTTAAAATGGTCACAAAAAGGAGACTGAGTTCCATAACCTGGCAAACAGATGGGCTCCAGTCTTTATTTGATACTTTACACCAGGATTTAGCAAATCTGATTTATCTGAAGTCCCTTGGTTTTAAGCATGTGCTTCAGATTAAGAACATGCTTAGAAGCTATCCTGAATAAGGATGCTTTCCTAAATCAGAGCCTATGTGCAAATAAGTTATTTTTTCCTCAAATCAGATGTGGTGGTGTTTTTTTAACAGCTAATGACATGTACACACACACACAAAACACAACCAAGCTCCAATCCAGAAAAAAATATTTATGCATGTGCTTAAATTTAAGCATGTGAAGTAGTTTAATGGATGTCATTTTTGGGGTGGGGTGGGGGGGGGCGGAGAACAAGCCATGTTGAATTTGTGGTGCATAAAACTTCTTAACCAGATAAAATCTTTATTGTTTTGTGCTCCAGAAATTCACAAAAAAGTATTTTTTAAAATTTACAAAGCAAATTTCCTACCGTGTTAATACCATGTTTGCTACTGACACTTTTGTCTAAACTGAAAACTCCTAAAAATAGGGGCTTGTAATGAAAAGTCTGACAACCCCTTAACTTCAGTAGTGCTACTAAGCGGCTATTATAATATCACTGCAGAAATGGGATCAGACCCAAAAGACAGACTTCTCTCAGGTCATATGTCCCCAAAATACTAAATTGCCAACCATTAAGCTCAATCTCATTCTTGTTTCTGTGCCCAGAGAGATGATCAAGCATGCTGATGAACAATTTGAACCATGCCAAAAACGCCCATCAAAGCTCAAATGCACCAGCAGAGCTGCTTTTCCAGGGGCATCCTTCTGGTTTTCAACGACACTATTATGATGACAGTAATAATCTAAGTGCATCTAGCTATTAGGGGTTGAGGAAAGAGTTGTGTATCAGGTAACTACAACCCCTAGACTCCCAGTGTTGTACAGCAATCCATATGTTTTAGGTATATGCATTTAAAATGTATGAAAGAGTAGAGAGGATTTTTTTTTTGGCGGTGGGGCGGGGGGCAGTTCTGAGATTTATGTCTGGGATAGTGAGAAGGGGACTTCTCATTTCAGTTTTGAGATAGCCATGGTCAAGAAATATACGTGACATATTTATAGACCCTTCAAAATATATCTGGGTTCCCAGGTATATGAATGCTACTAACTTGATTTATTCCAATTCTAGTTAATACATTAGCTTTTTACTTGTTCTGGACAGGAGTGGTCTTCTCAAAGACCTGGGAGTCTGTTAATTCTTTCACTCCCCATACTAACCATCCTGTTTGGGACTAACCATCCTGTTGACTGAAGAGGGCTGGCACTCCCAGATTGCTCACTGGGATAACTAGAACGCAGTATGAGACGCTCCCTCCACTGACAAGTGAAAATGTTACAAGCCACTTTAGCTCAGATTGCAAAGGACTGTAGTAGAGTTTAGAATTTAGATTCCTCACATGGTATTACACTGCATTATCACCAGATTGCTGGACTGGTAGCCTTATATTTCTTCTGGACAGGATATACTTCCACATATATAATAATGGGATTGACATAAGTCATTCTGATGCCATACTGAGGTGTGATACCAGATATTTTGTTGCTTTTGATTTTAAAATATATTCTTAAAATCATCATGTGTTCAGCTTGATTTTAAATGTACAAACATCTAAACGAGCTGTGCCTCATTACTCCAAATGTTGCTGGTAATTCGTGGTCCTTAGCAGAGTACACGTATCCGGGCTGGCAAACCCAAGCTGTTCTCATTGCTGTTATTCACCTGTGAAAGTATATCAATTAATTTAAATTGACAGGTGGCAAAAAATGAGCATGAAGGACTGTGGAGATACGCTTTATGTTTTATGAATCAGAAATACCTTCCTGGCCAGATTTCCTTTAGACACTTAGAATGCTTTAGAACTAGTCATTTCTTTTGAGATAAGATTGAGGGTAAAATCTAGCAACAAGACCTGACACCTAGACATTACAGGGCTGGTGTAAAATGGTATAGTTCTATTGAGTGATTAGCTGGTCCTATAATCTCTTAATTAACATGCTCACTTAATCACAGTTGACCATCTCCATAACCATGATTAATAGTAGTAATTTTGGAATTAGGTGTGTTGATACATATTATGGGGGTGCACCAAGATTTTGCCCTGTGCTTTGGCGGTTTCCAGAGGCAGTGGTTCAGAGGCATTGCTGTGACTAGAGTCCCCAGAATGAATTCTTGATGAGTCAGCTTGAATTCCTCCTGCAAACTCCTGGAATGCACACAACAGAATGGTAGCTCCATTGCCTTTGGAGAAGATGTGGTGTGCTCAACACTGCACCAAGACAGTAATGCTGGCTACTGAAGAGGAGGCAGAACCTTGCCACTGCCATCCACTCATTCTCCAAGATAGCTAGCAGCCTATGGGGCCCAACAAAGGTCCCAGGGACGGCAAACCTCAGAATCTAAGCAGCTTCTGATTCTAGAGCAGGGGGACAAGATATTATCTTGCAACCCCCATCCTACTGTAATCCAAGCTCTGACAACTGACCTGATCTGGGGTCTGTGTACATTGCAAGTGTTAGGTAATCAATCTGTGTGTAGCCCAAAGCCCCCATGACCTCTGTTGCAAGCAGGAAACATTATATAATCAAAGTGTCTGTAGACCCACCAAATCTCTTTAACTTAACCTGTGTCTGTTAAAAAGGCATTGTGTAATCAAGAAGGCATTCTATAATCAAATGGGCATTGTGCAATCAGAATGAAGATTTTAGCCAGACAGCCTGTGTGCATTTTAAGATAGCTATGTGAAATCTGCATGTTCCAAGAATGAAATAAATGTATATAAATGTAACCCTTCTGCCCCTCTAAGTTGGCAGCAACAAAGGCCGGTTCAGTATCTAGGGGTTCCATTTCAATAACGCAATGCAAAACCAGCTCGAGCCCCCACCCAGTGACCTGGGACAATTACATAACACACCCCTGGGTGCCTCTAAGAGGCATTACTTCCCATCTTGCAAGCATGGAGTCTGAGTGTAGCAAAAGCCTTTTAATAAAGGAGGGAAACAATGCGGCATCATGTTAGGGAAATACCACAAACAGGATTCATAACACAAACCATGAGCAAAATACCCACTTCCAAGTAAGTTTGGCAGTGTCCTTTTCCCCTCAGGGTCTTAAGTCCAATCACCCCAAAGTCCAACAACCCCAAAGTCTTTGTCCCTGGTCAGTGCTGCCCCAGAGTTCAAAAGTTTATCTGCAGAGTTTTACCCCCCCAGACTGGGTGGAAATGGGGTGGGGCACACGGGGTGTTAAGGGGCACCTTACGTGGTCCGAGGCCGACTGCCCCACCTCTCCGTGGAGTTCTGCTGCAGCCTTTACCACGAATGGCTCCGCTCTACCAGCCGCGCCGCGCCGCGCCGCTCCTCCAGCCATCCCCGCAAACTGCTCTGCTCCCCGTTCTGTGGGCCACTCCAACCATCCCACAAACTGGTCAGCTCTGCCAGCCACTCCACTTCACCAGCCGTCCCATGAACCGCTCCAGCTGCCCCCGCAAACAGCTCAGCTCTGCTCGCTGTTCCATGGGCCGCTCCAACCGTACTACAAACTGCTCGGCTCTGCCAGCTGCTTAGCAATATTTCTTCAGGCTCCCCCACTAGTTAACACAGTACTCAGTGATCTCAGCTCAGCAATTTTAGCTCTTTCAGTGATTTCAGCTTGTAGTAGGGGAGCCCCAGTGCATCATTGACCCAAAGTGAATTCAGCTCAACAACTTCTAGCTAGATTCCTAATGGAAGCAAACTTAGCTTTGCTATTCAACAGCAGAGAGAGGGGGTAGTGCAATTGGTGTTCCAAGCCCTCAAAAGGGGCCCATACCATCAGGTACACATACCTGTCCCCAACCTTTTTCCATTCACTGGGAGTTGTAACCCATTCCCCTTGTCTAGTGAGTGCTACTTAGTTACTGGTGAGTTCCTCAGTCATACAACAGTTCCACTGGCCTTGATTCACAGAATCAGGATAACAAACACTTTATTCTTCCCCCCAATAACAGAGAAACTGGGGATCCCACACCAGCCAAAGTAACCACTTTCAGTTGTTGTTGTCCCAGGCTAGGCAGGTGGGTGTGCCTATGCAAACAAGATCAAACCTCTTTTCTTTATTTCTTAAGGAAGTCCAACATATATATGAAATTTAATTTTCAGTTCCATTTTATTATGATAAATTGCATATAAGTTAGAGAGATATTCATATCTACTTGCATGTTAAAATCTAACCCAGGTTAGTAACGACCAAAAATTATGTGAATTTAGCTGGTTTTGATTGCCTCAGTCCATTTCACAGTGAACAAGTGTGCACACCACATTTACCACCTCTGATTTCAGTCTTAAACAGAGGCTGATGATACTGGGCGTGGAGTCTAGCCACTCACTCACTCCTGGAAGTCAGCGTTGGAGTATTTTATTATTTGTATTAGCTAGAGGACATTTGAGATTAGGGCCTGGTTCTGCTAGGCATTGTACAAACACAATGGGAGAGTCCCTGTTCTAAGATGCTTGCAATCTAAACAGACAATACAGACAACAAACAGGAGGGGAAACAGAGGCAGAGGAAGGTGAAATGACTTGCCCAAAGTCACATAGGCAGGTCAGGAGCAAAGTCCCTTGAGTCCCAATCCAGTACTCCATTCATTAGTCTGTATATCTTCTCCCATAAAAGATCAATCTAGTAGCTGTGAATATTATGATCCGTGGATGGATTTCTATTATGTGAATGCCTATGTTCTGCAGAACTAGATATGACAATCTGACAACATATATGATGAGTTTGAACTAAAATAGAAATCCCCGTTTTTGTCAGAGGAGTATACATTACAAGCATTTAAAAGAGAGATGGCATTTAAAACAAGAGTTAGGTCAGACAGGTTGCACATAGAATTACACAATGCTGAAGGAGAGAAGCATGTTAAAGTACAATAAGAGCAGGTAGGAGTCTAAAATTTTCAATCTGGAAAAATTATAAGAAACCAGCATGTACAAAAAAAAAGACTCTAAAATGATATAATGTGATAAAAGTATAGTGAGACATTATGATAAAGGAGACAGAGAAAAGAGACGTGGCATAAAGTACTATAATAATGTGATAAAGAGAGATGATGACATTGTCATATGACAAGCAGGGAAGAAATAAAGCATAAAAAAGGCATTGGAGTATGAACTAAGAAAATGAAAAAAAAATGTAGCATAGAAATGACCAGGAGGATAATATATATATTTTTAAATGTGTCATCTCCTAACCGATCAAGAAACATTTTTCCTTTCTAAGCCACCTGACAAAAATTCAGATCATATATTCTGCCTAGTTACTCTCACAGAACAGAAGTTTTTTTGCTGTAAGATGGCTACCTTAACATCTGCTATTGTGTGGCCAGGGAGGTTGAAGTGTTCTTCTACAGGTTTTTGTATATTGCCATTCCTGATATCTGACTTGTGTCCATTTATCCTCTTGCGTAGTGACTGTCCAGTTTGGCCAATGTACATAGCAAAGGGGCATTGCTGGCACATGATGGCATATATAACATTGTGGACGTGCAGGTGAATGAGCCGGTGATGTTGTAGCGAATCTAGTTAGGTCCGGTGATGGTGTTGCTGGTGTAGATATGTGGGCAGAGTTGGCATCGAGGTTTGTTGCATGGGTTGGTTCCTGAGTTAGAGTTGTGATGGTGCGGTGCGTGGTTGCTGGTGAGAATATGCTTAAGGTTGGCAGGTTGTCTGTGGGCGAGGACTGGCCTGCCTCCCAAGGTCTGTGAAAGTGAGGGATCATTGTCCAGGATGGGTTGTAGATCACTGATGATGCGTTGGAAAGGTTTAAGCTGAGGACTGTAGGTGATGGCCAGTGGAGTTCTGTTGGTTTCTTTTTGGGGCCTGTCTTGTAGCAGGAGGCTTCTGGGTACACGTCTGGCTCTGTTGATTTGTTTCTTTATTTCCTTGTGTGGGTATCGTAGTTTTGAGAATGCTTGGTGAAGATCTTGTAGGTGTTGGTCTCTGTCTGAGGGGTTGGAGCAGATGCGGTTGTACCTCAGTGCTTGGCTGTAGACGATGGATTGTGTGGTGTGTCCGGGGTGGAAGCTGGAGGCATGAAGGTAGGCATAGCGGTCGGTGGGTTTTCGGTATAGGGTGGTGTTAACGTGGCCATTGCTTATTTGTACTGTGGTGTCTAGGAAGTGGACCTCCCGTGTAGATTGGTCCAGGCTGAGGTTGATGGTGGGGTGGAAGCTGTTGAAATCATGGTGGAATTCTTCCAGGGTCTCCTTCCCATGGGTCCAGATGATGAAGATGTCATCAATGTAGCGTAGGTAGAGAAGGGGCATGAGTGGACGAGAGCTGAGGAAGCGTTGTTCCAGGTCAGCCATAAAGATGTTGGCATATTGTGGGGCCATGCGGGTGCCCATAGCGGTGCCACTGGTCTGGAGGTATATATTGTCACCAAATTTGAAATAATTGTGCGTGAGGATAAAGTCACAGAGCTCAGCAATAAGTTGTGCTGTGTCATCATCAGGGATACTGTTCCCGACAGCTTGTATTCCATCTGTGTGTGGGATGTTTGTGTAGAGAGCCTCTACATCCATGGTGGCTAGGATGGTGTTTTCTGGGAGGTCACCAATGCATTGTAGTTCTCAGGAAATCTGTGGTGTCATGGATTTTCTCCTCCCTTGGTGTTCACACCTCTACTGCTAGCAGAGCACCTACCTCACCCTCCCTGATTGAACTAACCTCATTATCTCCATACTGATTTATACCTGCCTCTGGAGATTTCCATTACTTGCATCTGAAGAAGTGAGGTTCTTACCCACGAAAGCTTATGCTCCCAATACTTCTGTTAGTCTTAAAGGTGCCACAGGACCCTCTGTTGCTTTTTACAGATTCAGACTAACACGGCTACCCCTCTGATACTTGAGTATTTGTAATTCTTTATGTGCATAAACACCCCAACGAGGGCCTTTGGGTTAGAAAAACCCCTGTATGGTAACTGCGCCTAATATGGAACTGAACCCAGCTTTCTGGATGTGATAAGGTAATAAAACAAACTGTGCTGCCTCCACATTACAATAGGGAAAACCTATACAATTCATCAACTGTACAACACTGTCCCTAACTTAATAGAACCCCCTCTGATGAGATAGCATGAATGTAAACATATTCCCACAGTAAGTGATATGGCGTCAGAACTCACTGTCTGACATTCCTAAAAGCTTCTGTCTCTGCCAGTGGAAATGAATTTTTTAAAGCAAGTTGCGTGTTGTATCTTTGGTCTAATAAAGTTCACATAGCAGCCAACATACTGTTAAAGTTTAAAGGCCAAACAAATGTGTAGCTTACCTCCCAGTACCTCTGTCTTGCTTTAATTTTAACTGACAATAGAATCAATGCTGCAAGAGCAGTTTGAGCTGGCTATGACACATGAATGACAGTTTAGTGTAACATACTTTATAGCACAGGCTTACAAAAGCACGTGCACATATTTTAATACCAACAGGCCCGAGCATTAGAGAAGTAGAGGGGAAAAAAGCAATCTATGAAAGATGAACCTCTGCCTTACCAGAAAAGAGCTGATGGGAAAATTTTCCGTCTAACCTGCATTTCAATGGAAAATTGGGTTTTCAATGGAAAGCATTTTTTTGCCAAAAGTGTCTGCTTTTCACAGACTATTTTGATTTTTTTCTTGAAAAACCAAATGCCTGAAAACCAAAAATAGTTTGGCCAAAAACACATACCAATGCAGTAATCAAGAAGGGCTGCTGGTGGTGTTTGTTTTTTTATCAGCTATCATGGGCTTGTGGTTCCTCTAAAAGGGGAGATTGGAGTGAGCTGAATCCCCAAGTTAATCTTTCCAAAGTGAAGGGAGAGAAGTTTTGATGGACCAACAACTGCGGGATGCTTATAGGTATATGCTGAAAGGGGTGCTGAGATAGTGTGTCCTAAACAACATGTTGGTACAGACCTGGAGCTTCTGTATCTTAGATAAACTAGTGAAAGAGAAAACCTTTGGCACTTGATGATCAGTGCAATTATATAACAATATGTACCTCCTCATGCTTATCCCATTAACCTCCAACCCTGTGTCTCATAATCAAGAAAGGAATTAAAATCACTACTACAATTCAGAAGAAATAGAAATTTGCTGTCTGACTGACTATACACCCCTATTATAGAAAACCTACCCAAATTTAAGAGCAATAAAACAAAAAACTGAAGCAAACAAAAACCAACCCAAACCAACCAAACAAAAACTTGTATGTAGAGATTCCTTTGCCTATTGGTTTGAAAAATAAATGGGAGAAGGGAAAAAACAAACAAATCAACTAAAAAAGCCCCTGAAATACGACCTACTTTCTGCCCAGCATTTAAGCTTCCAGGTTTAATTTTAAAAGCCTTCTGTGCATTTGGGAATTGTATTACCCACTGATGAGTAAGACTAAATATTGAGAATGCAGAACAACTGACAGTGTTAAAAGTAAACAGATATTTTTCCTCTGGAAGTTGCTGCTTGTGTTGCGGCTGTGAATACTGATATATCTTTTGACACTGACAGTGATGAGTGGAGTGTAATTTCAGTTCAAGACAACAAACTCCAAGGTCAAAAGCAATACTCTAAAGATGAATCCCATGGCAGCATGTAAGTATCTTGAATTCCTTGACATGGAAAATAGAGTAATAGACTACGCATATTAATTTATAGTTACTCTGTATCTTTGTTTGCTCCTTTTCTCCATAAGTTTACATTACATTTAATTTGATTGAGACAGCGATTGCTATGGTTGGACTTGGGGAAAATGGTAATAAAATAGAGGAAGGGGCACTACTTGGCAAAGACTTGTGATATCATGGCAATTAGTTTATAAACTGTGCAATCTGAAAGTCAAGTACAATGCACAACAATAAACTTAACTGGTCCTACAAGTTATGAAAGATGTTACATATTTTATGTGCATATAGATTGCACATAATAGGTCTACACATACGATAAGATGTCTATACGTAGTCAAACATACAATGATATCTCTATTATATAAACTTCTAATAGATAAATTAAGCAGCAAATGATCAAGCATGGACTCTCCAGCTGTAGATCCGTTAAAAACTTCCCCAGAGGTCTGTGATACCACATCTCACTACTTGTATAGATGAACACTATACAGAGCATCAAATCTATTAACATGGCTTCCTTTGCTACAGTGGGAGAAGATACCCTCAGTAGTACCTTCTCCTTATAAACATTGGTAGGGTAATGGGAAGTGGAGGAGCTGGGAAACATCCTGATCTCTACGCCCCACAACCTTTTTGTCCTTCTCATAAAGAGAGGGAGGGAGCAGAGCTTGGGGCTGGGCAAATCCTCCTTACCAGCTAACAGTGGAGGCTTTGACTGATCACTGCTAGGAGAATAGCAGTTAAGATGATGGTGCTAGCTGGGATCTGCAGACACTAAGGGAGGTGGTACACAGGACTGGAGGGGTGGGGGAGACAGGAAAAGAGAAAAAGGATGGGGGGGAGGAAAAAAGAAAGGACCAGAGCTGGGATGGGAGGTGAATGAGGGAGAAATTTGGAAAAATAATAGTGAAAAAAGAAGGAGAACTGGAGGGTCAGTAGGGAGAAATTTAAATAATAGTGTAAAGAGTGGGAGACAAAGAACACTCATAGGAAGATACACAAATAGGGTGTGAGAAAAGGAAAGAAGGAACACCAGAGACTAAGGGCTTGTCTATATATGGTCATCCGAGAAAATTAATCTGAATTAACAAAGGTGTGAATCTGAAGTGGATTAGTTAAAAAAACATTAAATCCCTGTGTGGACACTGTTATTAAGGTTATGTCTACACTACAGTCTACACTACACCTTTAAGGTCTCCCGTGCAGCCGCTCTTTGCTTGCAAGAGAGAGCTCTCCTGCTGGCATAATTAAACCATAACCAACAAGCAGCATTAGCTATGTCAAGAGGAGAGCTTCTCCTGCCGACAGCACTGTCCACAACACCACTTTTGCCATTGAAACTTATGTCAGTTAGGAATTTTTCTCACATTCCTGACCGATAAACTTTTACCAACAAAAGTGGTAGTATAGACAAAGCCTAAGAATTAAAGTGGCCTTACTGTGGTTTAGCTTAATTTGTGAATTTTGTAAAGTGGTGTAACTAATTAGTGGTTTAACTAATTCACTGCAAATTCACACATTTAGTTAATTTGGATGAACATTCCTGGCTGTCCCTGTGAAGACAAGCTCTAAAAGAGAGAAGAAGAGATGAAAGAGTTAAACTTTACTCAGTGTTTTCTACAGCATTTAGGACAATGGCCCTCAATCTCGATTATGAGCCTTAGCTGCTATTGTAACACCAATAAATAATAAAAATTAGTAAGTGAGGAAAAAGTAAAGACGGAAGAGAACAGGGAAATAAGATAGTATAAAGAATAGCAGATATAGTTAGTTAAAACATTAAACTTAATTTAATAGAAACTTGAATGCCATGAAATCACAATATAATACACTTTTCTAATATTATGTAATAAATATTATCATATAGGGTTGTATAGAGAGAGTTTCCTAAAATATTCCTAAACCCAAAATAAAAGAAAAATGTTTTTCAGACATTTACCTTTAAGATAAAAGGATAAAATGTCAATTCTGTCAAGGATATGTCTGAAGAGCAAGTGGTTTTTTTTTTTTTTTGTCCTTGGCATGTACCTAACTGTACCCAAAATACTATGTAGTTTTAAAAAAAATCCAGTGAAAGAAAATGGATCTCCCACAAGACTTCATCCTCTCCCTGAAAATAAATTTTGTACAACATAGGTTAGAAAATATTGTCTAACCACAACACTTTTGTTTTGTTTGTCAGGACTGTACTCGAAAACCAAACCAAAACGCCATAGCAAGAGCTTGCATCCCAGCAGGGATGCTAGGGGATGAGAATAGTTTTGATTGAAATGTATATTTTATTTTATTTCTATAAATTGGGGAGGGGAGGGTATAAAATGGTAAAGGATTCCTGAGCCTAGGATATGAGAGATTCATTCTAGATAACAATCTTACACCAGTTCTAGCATTTCATTTTTCTTATTAAAAAATAATTCAGTTATAACTAGAAATGGTTTTAGTGCTCTGAAGATGCCACAACGTACATGCTGATGTGTGAAGCACCTTGTTTGTTCTCTGTAGCCAACACAGTCAGTAATAGTGAAAGCTTCCCTGTATTGCTCTGCCAAAGTGCATAAATCTTCACCTGGAGGAATGGTAAGGGAGTAATTCAGCCTCTGATGCCTATATGAATTCAGCCTATAATTCAGCCCAAACCATGAAAAGATTCCTACTGATTTCACTGAGCTTTGGATCAGCAGTGTAACCTTGGCCTGTGTGCTGAGACTACCAACCAGGATGCTAATTAATGCCAGTTGTGGTTTTAACATGAAATTCTTCATCTTTTGCCAGCTGTATTCCTCCCATTGCTCATGTCAATGTTGACAAGCGCCATGGCTTTGTGTTTCAGTCTATCGTTGACCTATTTGTATTTATTGCTGTATGCTGCTGCTCTAATAATTTCATCTTACTTTTGTAGACTCTACAGAAGATAATAGACTGAAGTTCGCCTTAGGCTCATGAAATTAAGATTTATTTCTTCTTTAAAGGCAAGCTACCTCCCCAGGTGGTTTCCACAAGTAATCAGAGTTACAGTCAAGATATTGAAATAAAACTTTTGGCATCACATGGGCAAATCAAAATGTAACCTAGGGGCACCTTTCTTTCCATTTGGTTTCTAATTATCTGTAGGCACTACACCATTAAACTGTTAAAGAACCACGTGTAAGGCAGTTTATTAGCAAGCTGATCATTTAAGGGCCTTATCCAAAGCCCATTGAAGTCAGAGGATTTTTTCCATTGTCTTCAACGAGCATTGAAGCAGATCCTTTTAACACATTATTACAAAAAAGAAACATGGATTAGCATGAAAAATCAATATCCCAAACCAGCACTTCTGTCAGTTCTCAGTCTATTTCTCTCATTCATACCTACTGGCTTAAAAAAAAAGTAAGAATGAAATATAGGATAATATCCTCATTGTTACCTCTGAGAGAAATGGCAGGTCTCTAGAAGACCTCTATTTGGTCAATAGCTTTTGGTTTCTCCAAATTGGACATTATTTGCTTGTCTGTTTTATACCTTCTAAAAAAAGATTGAAGGCCCCAATCACATAAGGTGTTGCGTGATTATTTGCTACTGTTATTATATATTTGTGTTGCTGAAGTGCCTAAAGAGCGCAACCAAGGTCAGTAGCCCATTGCACTATGTGCAATACACACACATAAAAAAATAACAGACTTTGCATTGAAGAGTTTACAATCTAAAAAGACAATACAGAAAAAGGGTGGGAGAAAGTCTGTATTCCTATTTTCCTATTTTACAGATCAGGAACTAAGACAGAGATTGATCTGAGCGAGGAAATTCTGTGGCAGAGACAAGAATTGAACTTACCTTAACAACAAAATAACCAGACTGTCCTTCCTCTCCTGTGAAATGATGAGCACCGTTATTCCCCACTGATGAAAGGCCCATGCTGGGACCCTCATCCCAACAATGGATGTGACTACATCAAGCATAATCAGGCTTTTTATTTTCTTCTATTTTTTTTTATTGATCCATCTTCTGACTTGTTCATAGGGATATTTTCCAAGTCACATTTTGTCTGCTTCTTACTGTATGCCTCACAGATTCTGGAACATCTGGCCTGAGACTATTATCTCTTTTGCAAGCATCAAACAACAGAGCTGTCCCAGTCATGCCTCCACTTCCTAAAAGACAGATCTCCTTTGCTATATTTAAATAAATGAAGGATGTTCAATAGTGCCACCTCCTGGCAGATTGCAGACTTACCACTCTGATAACAAATGTGAGTTGCACCTAACATAATTAATAATATTAATATTAAAACATGTTAAAATCTGAAAAATCATTAAACTGTTCCAGGACCCTCACATTTACAATGATTTTGTCCTTTTTGCTGGCCAATACCCAGAGAGTAAAAGTAACAGGATATGAAAGAATGAGGGGCAGAGAAATGAACTTCCTTCTGGGTAGTGCAGTGACCACAGCCAATACTTTCAGCTCAATGGCTTTATGATGCTGTATTGAATATGGGTGACCATTTATTATATTATTAATACCAATATTATAAAATTTCACTGATTCTTACCAGATATGCCATGTAAGGTATCAGTGAAAATGTTATGATTTGCCAAGTATGATAATCTTGTTTATATATTTGTATCTTCGTTGTATCATGAATTACAAATATGTGTGATAGATCTGTATTGTGCTGTGCTTCTGGGTGACGCCCTGAGACAGATTGGCATCAGCACTATCCAGCCTGTATATGGTGGTCTATCAAAGGCAATCAGCTATACAATTAACCCATTGAGAGAATCCACCTTATGAATCAGCAAGACATGTAGGGGCATGCTTGTGAACAGAGAATTCTAAGGCTTATCCATGCTGATGTGCGTAAGTTTGTGTTTAGGACAAAGAAATACACGCCATATGGCAACGGATATAAAAGGCAGCTGCATCATCTCCATTTTGTCTTCAATCCTGCTTCCTACCCCTGGAGCAACTTCTCTACAAACTGAAGCTCTGAACAAAGGACTGAATGATCCATCCAAGCTTTGGACGTGTTCCAGAGGGACTTTCAAGCCAGGAAACTCACCAATACCGCTAAGAACCTGATATATGTACTTTGAAGTCTTATGTATATATCTGACTGCTTTGATAATTTAACAACTCTCTTCTTGTTTTTTTCTTTTACAACAAACCTTTAGTTTTACATGCTAAAGAATTGGCTGGCCGCATGATATTTTGGGTAAGCTCCAAACTAATATTGACCTGGTACTGTGCCTGGCCCTTTGGGGTTCAGAAGAACATTTTGTATAGTGAGCAGAGTTTTTAAATAACTCATCACCTTACTGGACCTAGGTTCTGATTGGGAGCCAGAGAACTGGAATGCAATAAAGGGGGCTGTGTGATTTCTTTTTTCAGCTTCTTGATAATCAGTGTGGGGGATCAGCAGCACAGTTTGTGACTGGTCGGTGAGTCTAACTTCAGTAGTAACCAACAGTTTGGGGAGTATCTGCTTTCCTTTTGTAGCCTGCCCTGGCCTTGACATTTTCAGTGAGGGCTGCCCCAGGCACTTCGGGTCACAGGCTTGGTAATTTATTTAGTGTTTGGGCTGCATTTCTTATGCCCTTCACTAGGCCTGACTGAACCATCACTTTACCGCTGGCCTTCTTTCTTTCTAGGCCACACATCTACACAAGGATAAATACTAGCATAATTGAGACCTTATTTTTAATTTTGCCCTTTACAAAATATTTTAAATATATAATATTAATTTTCATACTCTCTCCCCTTATTTTTATGTGTCTTAATTATAAAAGTAGGGGTTTTTTTGTATTTAACCTGTTCATTTATTCAATGCTGAACCCTTGCCTATTATAAGATGAGGGACACAGGGATGATGGAAATACTCTTTCCTTCCCTTCAGTCAGGACTCAGCTGACATTTGATCCCCTCAGTAGTTTGGGATTACCCTTTCCTCTACCTTCCCTGACCTAAACTAGCTTCTTTTCTTCCTCTGCCCTAATCCTTTATCCACAGGCAATTGCAAGCAAAAAAATTGGGACTGCTTGTCTGGGCAACTTCCCTGGGCTTTGTGTCTCAGACAGAGAGAAAATAACTCCTAATCCTCTTTTATCAGTGTCCTTTAAATCCAATTCATCTGATCTGTTTCTCTGAGAGTCAGTTATTATAAGTACAATATGGCCAACCAGAGTTTCCCAGATGAAAGGGGATGGGCATCCTTCCCACCGTTTCATCTTGAAACGATGGACCTCTCTTTCAACACGCGGAAGGACCATCAGGAGGAGGCAATGAGATATGAAACTTTTGGCTCTGTTGAGGTCAGAGGCCTCTTACAGAAATAGGAGGAGGCCTTCCTTAACTCTGTCTTAACACTGCACAAACCAGCCATCCTACTTGTAGTCCATTTGCAGACCTTCAACCTGGCATATGTATATATACAGGCCAGTGAACAGCAGATTATTTTGGGTCATCATTACTGTGAGGTGACAGTAACTACATTACTTAATGCACATGGCAAAAACAGTGCAATTTTAGGTATTTGCCCTAAAGGGTAATACGCTATTCTATTTCAAGAAAATCTATGAGAACAATGTTATGTTCCTTCTCAAATGATGTATACTGGGACTATCAGACCTCAGAGTTTTTTGTAATCTCTATAGTAGTATATATTTTCGGTCTAAAATGTGTTAACATGACAGAAATATTAGCAAGTCACAACTCATCTTATGTCTTATTATTACTGTATCATAAGGCTGTAATATTTTTCAAAAATGCATCTGAATTTCCCCCCCTCTTTCCTCTGGTAGTTCATGAAATTTGGAAGGCAAAAAAGGCTACACTGATGCAGAGAAAAATCTCAGCCCTCTACTATATTGCTGAAGATTATTTTAGTACTTTTCATTTCTCCTGTTGTCTTCCTTTTGCTAGATGGAAGTCTATTATTTAACATATTGCCTCTCAGATAACGCCAGTAAGTGCTTTAGCCTACTACATGTAAATACTTTTCTATGTATACTCCTTGGAGGTATTGCTAATACAGATGCCAGTCCTGCAAACACTTACACACTTGCTTATTTTTATTCACGGGATTAGTCCCACTAATTTCAATTTGAGTATCTGTGTTTTTAAAGTGAAGAATGTGAATAAGTGTGTGTGGGATGGAGTCATTAAGATAAGACATAAAAGTTATATCATATAAAAGCGAATTGTATATCCTTCCATTAACAAGTGCAAATTGTGTGGGTTTATTTATTTATTTAAACTGGACATAAACCAGGCTGGGCTCTGTTTAAATATTTAAAAAACAACCTTTCCATATGCAAACAGATTTGAATGAATGAATGAATTGGTCTTAATTTTTTACTTAGCATTTAATGTATTCCTCCTGTATTTTTATGATAAAGACTGTTTATTTAGCATCAATAGCCGAATTATAACAGTTCTGATGTTGGATCATAAGACTGTAGTCTAATAAAGAATGAACAAAGAATATCTTGCAAGTAGCTGACCAGTAAATTGAACATTTTTGCTGGATGATATTGAATTTGTGATGAGCTCACATATTGTTGGCTTCTATTTATTAAAAAGGATTTTTATAGACAGCGTGCCAATCATCCAAAAGCATGGTTGAAAATAATTGTTGGATTGGCATATTAATGATCACAGGAGACTGATGTAAATGTCATGAACTATTGGGAAAGAATAAACTGAGCACTAATGCTACTCCTCATCTGTTCCCAGTGTGCACAGATAAAATTTTTATCACAACAAACAGCATGGTAGTTTGCATGAATTATTAAATCATATGCATACAAGAGGGTTAGTAATTAAACAGGAAGACTTACTGAGGATTATCATAACTGACAATGACTAGAGCCTGCAAAGTCCAGCTATAAGTCAAGAGACTAACGTGTATGATTGCTTTTAATTTGTATGACAATTTGTGAGTTATTAATTTATAACACTTTCAGATGTTGCCACTGGGGAGTAGAATGTGCAATTAGTCTTTCAATGTGCATATGTCAAACATGCATAATAAATGTTGAACATATAGTATTATTTATATGCAATCATTTGTGTGTGTCGTAATAGGAATAAATTTATTGCAATCAGCTGTTTAACTCAGAAACTTAGTTTAAGACGACTTTGTTGTCCTTGATGCATTATTATCTGCAAATCCTTATAATATGCCTTCTGTTATTCTGCTATATATTTTACCTGCAGAAATTCTCAAGGGCTTTTTTTTGTCTTTATTGCAGCGATGAACAATTCAGAATTCAGCCTTAATGTACTTAATTCCGATTATAAGGCCTGTGACATTTAGAATAATACTGGTGATCCCTATTCAACCAATTATGTGCACAAAGTCACAGAATGTGCCAATGTGCAAAAAAAAAAAATAGAATGAATTTTTTCAGTTATTTCCACACTAAGAAAAACAAGAGCAAATGAATATATGTAGAGATCTATGAGTATTAAAATACCTGCTACCTACTTCTATAGTCTAAAACATATATTGAAAGAAAGCACAGCTCAGCATGAGCTATTCTTCAGAGCTTATGTGAGCCATTGATTAAGGCCAGGGCACATAAAATTCCCTTCCTACACAATGACCATCTAGTTGGGGAAATGCTGAGGATGGAAAAAAAGCTACCAGTTGCTAGACTTGTCACTTGATGAGTTGTAAAAACTTTGTCTCATTTATACTCCCTCATTGCTGTACTGGGAAGGGTTTTACAAATCTCTACCAGCTATACATCTGTACAATAAAATTATGGTGTCCTTGTGGTTATGCCTCTTACCTTTGTATTTTATTGTTATGGTCTCCTTGCTTTTATCACTTTAGTTTGCTATGTTCTTTTCTACTTTTTTTCGCCCTTATCAGTTGATGTATCAAACAGACTATTCAGTACTTAGTCACCTTCACCTGTGTTTTATATTCTAGGTATCATCCAAACCACCCACAAAAGCACTTTACAATTACAGAAAAACACAGAAGGATATTCTTATAAATACATATGTAGACAGATTGTCAACAAACAACAAAAGGGGTGTTGCTCTCCCACTGATGCACATTTTATACAGTAATTACTTAATGTATGACAAGAAGACTGAACGTGTATTACGTGATTGTTCTCAGCCACTGCCATGTAAATTAGAACTGATCATAAAAAATCCAATAAAATATTCTTTTGATTAGAATTTGCTGATCCATCAATACCGAAACATTTTGTGGAGATGGTTTGATTTTGACAAAGTTGCAATGGAAAGTAGGCAGGGTTCCAGATTTGTTTGCCAGATTTTTGTCATAAACCTGCTTGATTGCCTTCCAGCTCATAACAGTTTATCATTCCAAATCAAAATGAAACCAAATTTTGAAATACTGAAATCCTCTGCAAAATATAATTACCTTTCTCCACCCAACTTTAGTGAAACCATAAATGTTGTTTCTCCAAATTTATGTTGGTTTAACAGATCAGTCCGGCTCAGTGGTCGAGCCTTCAAATTAAGGACCCTAATCTTCCTCACATTGAGCACCCTTACTCATATGAGCAGTCCCACTGAAATCAAGAAAGGAAATAAATCCCATAATGTAAAGACATTATGCCTGTAAGTGCTATTTAGGGCTTATCTACACAGCTACAGCAGAGTGCACTAGAGTGGTATGATTTCTAAAGCGTTCTAACAGCCCCGCGTAAATGCTACTGGTGCACTCTAAAATATATCTATTTCAGACTGAGATTATGTTAACGTAAATTAGATTTCTTTTAGAGCACACCAGCAGGATCTGCCAAGGGCAGTTACAGTATATTAGTGTTCTTTACAAATCATACCAGTATGGTATGTTTGTCGCTCCATATAGACAAGCCCTTAGAGTGAATAAGGGTTGTAGACTCAAATCCTAAATAATGGTCTTTAGGTTCCTCTGAAGTGTCTTACATACTAACTTCAATCAAGGCTGTGTGGTTCTGTGGATAAAGCAGTAGAGTAGTACTAAAAAAAGAGGCTCCTAACCTACTGTGTGACTTTGGAAAATTAACTTTCTCCCTTTGTTTCCCTCCCACCCATTGTAGTAAGATGAGGCCCTGAAACAAACTCTTGTATCAAAGGCCCAGTCTGAGGCCTGAAGCCTGAACCGAAGTACTTCCAGGAATTGCTAAGCAAAAGCTGGGCTATGAGCCAGAGGCAGGCCCCACTCACAGAAGCTGGCGAGAAGAGGGCTGCTAGAAGCAGGTGCATCCACACATAAGTGCTAATAAGAGGAACTTGTGCCAAGATGACATCAGAACACTCCACAGAGACAACAAGGAACAGACAGGTGCATCTTAAAGACAGGGTCAAAAGGACAACATGATGGATAGATTTATTTGAACCGACATGATCAAAGAGGGAGACAGCCCCCAATGAGTCAAGGGGCTGTACTTCAATACATCAGTAGGGATGAGTAATCTGTCCTGTAACTGTATAAAAGTAGGTCCTGGAGTGCACATCTTTGTCTGGCCTAGGGGGCAGTGGAAAGTCCTGCCACTGACTGAGCCGGTCCATTGCCAGGAGGCACAAATTCGTAGTATGTCTTGTAGAGTCTACGGGAAACTGTTACTGTGCTTCGTTTGACAATAAACCTGGCTTGGGTTCCTTCGTACCTTACTAGAGTCTGTGATCTTTGGGGGTTCTCTCGGGGTTTGCTGTGTCAGCTATCTGCACAGAACTGGGGCAGCACACAGAGGGAACATGCACGCAGCCGACTGTTATCATCGAACAAGAGCAGAGCAGCACACCGGTAGCTACTGACAACACCCTTCATCTGTGTTGTCTACGTAATTAAATGCTTGTTGGGGTATGGCCTGCTTTTTGATATGAGACTGCACAGTACCTAGCACAATGGGCCCCAATCTCCATTGACATCTCTGCCCTGAGAGTCACAATGATGGCACTTAATCTATGGAAGACCTGCAGGTATGTTTTTAACAGAATAAATGATGCACTAATTAAAAGGTAAGATGAAAACAACAATCCTTTTAAAAAAAGGTTTCTTCTATCAAATATTTTACTTTTTATGTGCAGCTGTCAAGAAAACTGTTTATAAAATAGGTTTGATTGATTTTATTTTAAAGTTTGTAATGTTACAAAAAATGAGTTTCTTTAATCTGTATTTTGATATGGTATGTAGCGCAACTCACTTCCTTGCCCCTGTTTACAATACTGCCCCAACCTAAACTGCAATACTGATTTCCACCAACCAACAAAGGAATAAGAGCCATCTCTACCACTTATTACATATTCAGATATCACTTTGCTGGATATAGGTAATTCTCAACCATGTGTTTACTGATGTTAAGGGGTTAATTGCACTAGTGCACATTAGATTTGGTGTTGTTCAGGATTAATTTGAATGAGTGGATGAGAAAACTGTCTTAACTAGCTTGAGGTTATAGGATTTTATAAAGGAAACAATTTATGCTCTTGAAAGAAAAAAAACTGTCTTACTCTCGCACAAAAAAAGTCTATATAATGTCAAAGGATAAATTAGTTATGTCAGAAAAAGCCTAGGATGTGTATAAATACAGATTATCTAAAGAAACATTGTGCATTTTTTATGTATTTTGAAGCATCCAGTTTCTTAAAATTTCCCCAAATTTACATGTTATCATGAAAATGGTACTGTTTTCATTTTATATACATCTACTTAGATGCTGATCTAAATATGTGTTATATCAAAAGCCTCCTGATGAGTGTCCTTGAACTTCTCTAAACAGGGCCCACTGACATCAAAAACGATATCATCCACATTAAAATGCAAATGAACATGCTGTAACTGCAGGCGAAGATCATTTTATACAGGTGTTTAAATATAACAAGACCTTAAAACCAATCCTTGAGGGAAACCTTGCAGAGTAGCTGTTGCCTCGTTCATCAGACATAATGTTTTCTGTATATATTACTTCATAGTACTACTTATGTGGTAGTCCTTAAGCCTTACAGAAACAATTGTGCTAAATCAAATAAAGAGGACTCTATTCCTCAGCAGTCACCTGCATTAAAGTTATTAGTCTTGGATGTAGTTATGGAACCAGGTCCAATTTATTTTTCTGAAATTTATTCCAACTTTAGAGATGCTTTTGTGGAAACCTGAAATGTAACTTTAGAATACCCATTCTCTCTGTTTGTGAAATATATTAGTCTTGTATGAAATGGTATTGAGTTGGCTTATAGTCAAACAACCAGCAACAGATAATGACATAGCTATTAATAACAACATTTTCTAAAATATATAGCAGGAGGTCAACAATACTAGCAGGAAGTTAAAGTATGAAGAATTTTGTACTGTCTATCATTAGCCAATATACGTGCTCAGGAGCAACTTTGGTATTACACTAAGCTAATTTTGTAATGAAAAGATTGCAAGTAAAAAGAAACCACACCAATCACAATAAACTAACTGAGTTTACATGGCCAACAGTATTTTCTTTGAGATTAGACAATTTCAAAAGCACATTCACTTTTTAGAGATTGGGATAATGCACAATACCAAACAATAAAATTATAACTGATGGTAATTCTGATGTCAAAGGCATGTATAGCAGTATAAAAAAATCAAAACCGAAGCTGAGGAAATCATAAATTCATCAGTACAAAAATCAAATAGGTTCAAACCGAAGATGAAAGCTCAGTAACTTAATACGGTAATATGTGATATAGTATTTTTAAACGCTTATTTTATATATTTCTCAACTATCGATCAGGTATCAATGGAGAATGTGAAACCTGTTATATATGAACCAGCCTTAATGATGACCAATAGCCTCTTTTGTAGGTTCCAGATATGAGGCCACATATGATGATGACAATCTCTGTCTAAGGGCTAGATTATTCCTTTACATCCCATATGACATATTGCTCTATTCAATTTAGTGAGCTGGCTGTACTATCAGTCAAACAGAAATTTGATATTTTACCAGATCTTTGCTTGAAGTGTGTAAAAATGTGAGTAGTGTCAACTAAATGCCTCAGCATTAGCTGAAGTAACTACTCTGCCACGTACTCCATGTACTCCTGCCTTGTGCAGTAGTAAGAGCTTCAAATCTGCTGTGTATTTCTCTGAATGAGTAAAGTAAGGTAGCTTTGGGAAGATCATTAAAAGTTGGAAGACAGGGTTGCTGTTTTTTAACTGGGAAGGAAGAGAGCAAGTTGGCTTGTGATGTCCAAATGATGGTTGATCAGCATAAAATAACTAGAAAGCAAAAATTAGAAATTTATCCTAAGGATTCTAAGTCAGGCCTCTAGCAATCTGGATGGGTTTTCTTGGCTTTAGACCAGTTGAGTGTCCTTCAGCAGTCTGTATGAAGTCTGACACCATTATTTGAAAATGTTCATCTGTTTCACAATGCTTTATATCCAAAACTGAAGTTCTAGAAGTAAAATGTCTCACATTGTATACTCATTGCAATGCTATTTGTCTGAATGCTCTCGCAGCTCCCAGCTCCATGCTGGGCAAAGTGAGAATGAACAACACTCTGAGTATAAAGGTACTGATGACAATGCAGGGACTAAGCTGAAAGGTTTTTCTTTTGCGTGTGTATGAATTGTGTCTTTCTACAGAGTGCTTTAAAGCTTTAGTAATTGTTTTGTGGTGTTTTGGGATTTTTTGCTTTAGTTTTCCTTGCCTTAGGCATTCCCTAAGCAGTCCATGAATCATTTAAAAGAGAAACGTTCCCCTTCCATTCCCAAATAAGAGCTCTAGACAGGTGTTTGCCTGATGGCAACCTATTGTGGAGAAACCACTGCTTTCTACTGTTCACCTGGTGGCCCCATTCTACAATTTTGTCCTTAATAAGCCGAAGGGGTTCCCAATGAAATTGAAGATTGAAGACACACTTAAAAAAACCCAAAACAACAAAACAAATCATATCGACCTAACAAGCTGATGTCAAACAGAAATGCTTACATGTCAGGAGCAAATGCAGCTGATGAAATGGAATTAATGGAATAAAACTTAGGACAAGACTGTGCACATATTGACAACATGTCCCTGATTTCAGTATCTCTTCCAGTGTGCCTGCCACCTAAAGGACTGTGGAGGCTTTCAAAAACCACCAAAATCAATAGCAGCCTGGCTAAGTAAATGTTTTACTTTAAAGAACACCTTCAACCTGACTGACCAGGCCTGTCAGATATTGACATTTTGGCCTACCTATAAAGCCTCCTAATGTGTCCTCATGCCCCAACACAACTCTCACACTCCAGCTTCTGAACCATCCTTTGAGTACATCTCCCCGTCAACCTACCAAAACTGTCCGCTTTCCACAACAGAGCTGTTCCTGTTTTTCACTTCTAAAGGCTATTCGCATCTTAAGGAGGTTGCAAGGAATCTTACTCCCTTAATCCAGATACAGGGACCACTCAGAACTGTAGTTCTTGTGCTCATCAGACTAAGTGTGACTGAAATTCCCCTTTCCCTGCAGCAGCCAGCATTACTGCCCAGCTATGGAGGGAATGCATGCTATATCCTCTTAAATGATTGCATGCTGAGGATCTCCAAGGGCCAGTACCTTAAAGTCACAATAAAGCCTTACATCACAACATATCCTTATACTTGCCTTTTATTTCACTAGGCAAAACCAGGCTACGTTCGACAATCACAGGATACACCTTTGCATCTCTGACAAGTATCTTTTGCACTCTTATCTAATGACTACAGAAGGGGACTGATTGCCAGAAGGACTCCTGGCTATTCCACTGAATCATTGTGTGACCTGGGAAGTCACTTACTTAGTCCAATAAATATCTTATGTACATGCCTCAAACATTTTATACACCTCATCTCAGACAAGATTTTTTTTGTGCACTTTGCAAATACATTTCAAAAAAGCCTTAGGCCATAACTATTCTCTGGGTAACTTTAATTCTGTACTTAAATGAGTGTAATTGTAATTATGTGCCACATGAAGGTTTTATGAGGTTTAATTTATATTTGTGAAGCGCTTTGAAATCTTCAGATTCTGCAACTAGTACGGCATATGTGCACATTCATTGTAGAAGACATACCAAAGAACACCTATTCCTTGCCATATCATTTCTTGTTCTTAGTTTGCTTTTAGAGTCATAGACTTTAAGGTCAAAAGGGACCATCATGATCAGCTAGACTGACCTCCTGTACAACACAGGCCACAGTATCTCACCCACCCACTCCCGCAACAAATCCCTAACCTATGTCTGAGCCACTGAAGTCCTCAAATCATGGTTTAAAGACTTCAAGGTGCAGAGAATCCTCCAGCAAATGACCTGTGCCTTCATCTAATTTCAAGTCTAAACTTCCTGATGGCCAGTTTATATCCATTTGTTCTTGTGTCCACATTGGTACTGAGCTTAAATAATACCTCTCCCTCCCTGGTATTCATGGACGGCTCCAGGGTTTTGGCCACCCCAAGCAGCCAAACAAACAAACAAACAAACAAACAAAAAGCGATCGCGATCTGCGGCGGCAATTCGGCGGGAGGTCCTTCGCTCCGAGCAGGAGTGAGGGACTGTCCGCCGAATTGCCGCCGAACAGCTGGACGTGCCGCCCCTCTCTGAAGTGGCCTCCCCAAGCACCTGCTTGGTAAGCTGGGGCCTGGAGCCGGCCCTGCTGGTATTTATCCCTCTGATATATTTATAGAGAGCAATCATATCTCCCCTCAGCCTTCTTTTGGTTAGGCTAAACAAGCCGAGCTCTTTGAGTCTCCTTTTATAAGACAGGTTTTCCATTCCTCAGATCATCCTAGTAGCCCTTCTCCATACCTGTTCCAGTTTGAATTCATCCTTCTTAAACATGGGAGACCAGAACTGCACACAATATTCCAGATGAGGTCTCACCAGGGGCTTGTATAATAGTACTAACACCTCCTTATTTTTACTGGAAATACCTTGTCTAATGCATCCTAAGACCGCATTAGCTTTTTTCACGGCCATATCACATTGGCAGCTCATAGTCATCCTGAGATCAACCAATACTCTGAGGTTCTTCTCCTCTGTTACTTCTAACTGATGAATCCCCAGCTTATAACAAAAATTCTTGTTATTAATCCCTAAATGCATGACCTTGCACTTTTCACTATTAAATTTCATCCTATTACTATTATTCCAGTTTACAAGATCATCAAGATCTTCCTGTATGATATCCCGGTCCTTCTCTGTATTGGCAATACCTCCCAGCCTTGTGTCATCTGCAAACTTTATTAGCACACTCCCACTTTTTGTGCCAAGGTCAGTAATAAAAAGATTAAATAAGATTGGTCCCAAAACCTATCCCTGAGGAACTCCACTAGTAACCTCCCTCCAGCCTGACAGTTCACCTTTCAGTATGATCGGTTGCAGTCTCCCCTTTAACCAGTTCCTTATCCATCTTTCCATTTTCATATTGATCCCCATCTTTTCCAATTTAACTTTTCTTTATGGGGATAATTATTAACACTGAGTAATCAAAATAATGTGTCTATTTACCAAAGGTGAGCAAAACAGGAAGGATTTTTTAAATATATCTGTCACTAATAAAATTCAATTGGGAATTTTCATCCAATGCAGTGATTCAACTGGGGTCACACTGGCATCTGTGCTTGGTCCAATGCTATTCAATACCTTTCTCAATGACCTGGAGGAAAATGCAAAACCATTGCTGGTAAAGTTTGCAGATGACATAAAACCTGATGGAGTAATAAACAATTATAGGGACAGGTCAGTTATACAAATGCAAGGTACAAATCTAGGAACAAATAATGTAGATCACATTTTTACAATAGGGGATGTATCCTGGAAAGGTGTGACTTTGAAAAGGAATTAGCGGTCATGATGGAAAACCAATTGAACATAAACTTCCATGAGTGGGAGGGCAAAATACAATCAATGGATGTAAAAACAAAGTAAGTATCCATCAGGAGGAGAAGAGAGGTGGTAATACCGCTACATATGGCATTAGTGAGACCAGTACTGGAACAAAGTATCAACTCTGGTCTCTGCATTTCAAAAAGAATGTTGAAAAAAGGGCTGAGGAAAGAGCCACAAAAATGATACACGGTCTGAAAATTGCCCTTTAAGTTAAGACTACGATTTGATCTTGAAGGTCATGGAATAAGTGACTTCCGCAGACCTCCATGACTTCAGCCCGCAGCGGCTGGGAGCTGCGGGGTACCCCTACAGCTTCCCAGGTTCCACGGGGGGATCCCCTGGAGCTCCCCAGTTCCTGGGCAGTGGGGAACCCCCCCCCCCAGCTCCCCAGGCATAGCTCCCAGGCAGGGCAGGGTGCTTGATCCTCCTCCCTCCATTTTGTCATGGACATTTTTAATAAAAGTCAGGGACAGGTCACAGCTTCCATGAATTTTTGTTAATTGCCCGTGACATGTTCATGACAAAATTGTAGCCTTACTTATAATAACATAAGAAGCTCTATTCATGTATTTAAGAGACGATTAAGAGGTAATGAAATCACAGTCAGTAAATACCTATGTGGAAAGAAGTTTCTGATAGACAATGCTATAATCTTGCAGAAGGCAGCATAACAATATTTGATGGACTGTATTATGTAGGAAGTCAGACTAGATCATCACAATTGTCCCTTCTTGCTTTATAATCTATGAATCACTGATTGGAAGCTGAAGTGAGACACATTCAGACTAGAAATAAGGTGAAACTTTTTAACAATGAGGGTAATTAACAACTGGAACAACATATGTAGGAACACGGTGATTCTTCATTGCTTGATTCTTTAAATCAAGACTTTCTAAAAGATATGCCATAGCTCAGACAGAAGTTATGGGCTTGATGCAGCGATTACTGGGTGAAGTTCTTTGTCCTGTGTTATGTAGGAGGTCAGAGAAGATTGTCATAATGATCCCTTCTGGCCTTAAAGGCTGTGACTCTATGAATCTATCAAACAAGACTGTCAGAACTCTGTCCCAGACAGATGACATAATGCAACGTATGTAATTGCTGTAGTCTGTGATTGAGCTATTGTAGAGCATAAATTCCTTATAATGAGAAAGGCACTTAATGTCCATTAGAGATTACAATTACACAGATACTAGAATTATCTTTAGTTTATTCATTTCCAAGGAAGTTTTTATTACACTATGAACAGATACTTAAAAAAAAATCCACTTTGTATATATTTATAAAAGTTTAGTCTTGTATTTGGAGATTGAAGTCTTCTAGGCAGTATATTCAGAGCGGGTATGGAAGGGTCAGAACTAATGCAGGTTTTTATATATCATTCAACTGATTGGCATCACCAATGTGCAGTGAAAATGTAGTTTTTAGCATCCATGTCAATTTGATATTGGATGCTTTGCTGAGAATACTGACAAGGGCACTGACTAATTTTTTTTTTTTTTTTGTGATCTATGCATCTTGTCACTAGGAATTGGATTGAGATCCAACAATTCATTCCACACAGACAATAGTGCAGTAAGATCACTATTCGGCTTGGCTAAATTTCGTATGATAGATCTATAAGTGAAAGATTCTATTCCCATTATCAGTCTAAGCCATTCAATTTTCTTATTTTTAAAGTTGATTGGGAAGTAAATAATTATCTGTAGGCAAGATGACATCTAAATCCTGATTTTGTAAATGTTAATTGCTCAACCTTTACTACTATCTTAGCTTTTGAACCAAAATGTTTCAACTTCTCTCATCACTATAGTGTCCTTTTCAGCACTCACACGATATTATCTCCAGTCCTTTACAACAGAGATATGTGGTCCTGTAGTGCAATATATAAACTGAAAGAGAACATAGTGAATTCATCTTCTTGAGATATAGTCAAATGTATTATCATATTGATTAATTGATTGCAGTGAAAATCCACAAAGCACTTAACCCATGAAACCCAGATCTAAGATGCAATCAGGCAGTGGAAGGCCAATACTATGACCCCAAGTCAGTGAATCAATTTTATTCATGAAGTAAGTCCATTGGCATCAAAAGAGTTACTCTAAGGAAGAATTTGGTATAGTGAGTCAAGGAGACAAAGTTGCATCACAGGATCCAGAGTTTATCCTTTCCATTTAAAATTCAATGTACTTATTTCTCATGACTCTGAGGGTAAACAATAATAATGCATTACATAGCACAGCTTAATCAGTAGGAAAATCACATTTTAATTATCTTATTTGTCATTTTTAACACATACCATTTCCTTTCACTCTTTGAAACAAAGTCATATTGTTGTCATATTGTTTGGTCCAGGCCATAAAAACTTATATTTGTCAGTGAAAGACAGTGGCTGATTGATGTCCAAACTGCTTGCACAAGACTGGAGAGTAAAGGGGAAAGGTAACTTTCAGCCACTTAGTCCCAGGGATGGCTGTGCTTTGAGTCGGTGCTCAGTAGAAGGCAGAGAAGCCTACAGATTGCTGTAGATTATGGCCACTGGCCCCTAACCCCAAGAGTCTGTTCCAGCAGCAGGGGATTGCCAGGGTACTGGAACACACTGGCAAGAGAACCTAGAGCAGAATCCTAGAAGGCGGATTGCATATGAGCCTTTTACCATCTGGGTTTCCCATAGGTATGGAGAATCCTTAGTTGGCTGGTTAAACTGGCTTTACTGCTGGAGGGTTGCAAAGCAGAGGAGTGAACCAAGGTATCTGTTTAAATATCTATAGTTTATGAAGAAACTACACATTGGTATTGTTAATTTTATCTTAATATTTTTCTCTATTTTTAAATGAAGAAAATAAGATAAGGAAGGATGACATAAAATGGATCTGAGTTAAAGATTATAGTCCAGTCATATGACAGAGCTGTCCACTGAATCCATTGGATGCTGTTCTACTCTTTTAGCCTGTGCCATATGGAGATTCAACATTAGAGTTTAACTCCCTTATGTGTGAACAAGACTAACTCCAAAAGGGACTGAAACTATTCAAGGTACACCTTGAAAGGTACACCTGTGTCTGAAAAAAATTGTTTGAGGTTTAAAATTATTGTTCATGATATATTTTAATTTTTACATTTGATTTTTCTTCATTTTAAAATATGTTTCAATAAAAGGATACTTCAGATTAGCCAAGATGTTCACATGTTGTTTATCTTTGTCTTCTGGAATGGAATAAACAGTGTTAAAATTAAAGAATAAATACTTGAACAATATATACCTTAAATTTTCACAAATTTCTATTGTCTCAAAAAAAATGGCAACCATCTACAATTATATTTTTTATTTAATATAGTTTTCATTCATGCAGAATAGTAATTCCTAAAGTTTCAATACCTTAACATTATATAGGTGTAATTCCTTCTGATATCTCCTGAAACAATTGTCTTTAATACATATTAAACTGCTGTTGTTGAAGATGTTATTCTCTATTTGTTGCTAGGATTAAGCTCTGAGAGAAATCCAATACTTTTCCCTCTATGATTTATATTAGATTTTAGTGTGAGTTTGAAAACCTTTTCTAAAATTTCACAGGACATTTTATAAGAATTACAATAAGTGAATTTGATTATACTGTACTGTGCACAACAATGCACCATGTGAATGTATTACATGTATTACAATATAAATTTTTGTGTTACCATTTTCTACTTATTGTTGATTAAAATCATAGGTAGGAAGGAAAAATCCTAGTGCAAGTGATAGATAATTACAGCTGTTTGCAAAAGAGTATTTCATAGCACATATTTGCCATGGTTTTAAGCTTTAGAGTGGGTTGTTAGTTAATGTACTGGCTATTCACATGGCAGTGTTGTTAGAGTTGAACCCATTGTTTTAAGGTACAATGAGCCCCAGGAAAATAAATGTGTACGTCACTAAACCATCATGCACAAACAATTCATTTCAACTGCTAAATAGAGCTGTATTACAATTCCAGATAATCTAGGTAATCTGGAGGGGAAATATATTTTCCCCTCCAAATCAGGAAATGTTCTGTTCTTAAGCAAAATTAGAACCGGGGGCGGAGGGGGGACACTAAATCTCTGAACATTATCCATATATGGGTTATCTGCACGGAGATGTGCACACAATGTTACTTTCAGGTCAATGGATTTGCATCCTCTTAAATACTAGGGATAAATGTGCACTTATGTGACCAACCATGGCATTATGTATTATGCAACATGCTGCATCACCTATTTGTGGAAATACTTAGACATTCAGAAAAGAAACTATGGGCCAAGTTGTTCCTTCCCATAGAGGAACCCAGAAATTTCATTAGATTGACTTGGCAGAACTTCCCAATGATTATTCATTCAGATGGAGGAATTTGGTGAGTTCCACTGGGGGGGCATTGAAACCCTGTGAACAAATAGGAGTAAGAATAGGGAGTAACAATCTAAGGTACTATATCTAGTCATACAAGTTTTTTCCCCCTAAAGCAAGGCTACAGAACCATCTAATTAAAACAGTCTATTATTTTTAGACCCAAAGTCTGACTTAGGATTTTGAATAATATTAATATCTCCCTAGTAAAATGTTACCTCATCATTATTAGCACCTATTATGTGAAACAAGAGGTCTTCACAGCAAGAGTTGATGAGACAAGAGAAAAAAAAAAAACTAAGCCTTCTCTTAATAATAAGGTAGTAAGCCTTTTCCCTTTCATAATGACATAAACCAAAGCAGAGCTGAGGTGGCAGGGACTTCTTGAAATACTTATGAATACTTGTAAACAGAATAAAGTAACATGCTAATAAATCCTTCCCCAAAAGAGTATTTTGTCTCTATCATCACCATTCTTCTCTTGATCTGTACACTTACATTTCTTATTAACAGACAAATAGTGCTGCCTATCACATGCCACAGAGGCTGTTTGTCAAGCACACATCTTCAAGGATGCTTTACAGAGGCTCTTTTTCAGTTGGGAACTAGAAATACAGTTTATACTCTTTCACTACTCCAATGCCCATGGCAAAATTTTTCCATAAGTGCCATTGTTTTGGAGAATGTGGGTGGATATATAGCACATACACAGATACGATGAGTAAAGCTGTGACAATAACTAATTTTTCAGTTTGATGACCAACCATACATTTAAAAAAAAGGTTTCAAGTTAATACAAAACCAATTTTTTAAAAAAATTGAAAAAAATTGCTTAAGGTCAAACAAAATACTTTGTAGACACAAATTAAAATGTTTTGGTTTGGTTTTGAGGGGTTTTTCTTAGCTTTTATTTAAAAATGTACTAGGTAAAATTTAAAACATTGTTTCAAATTGAAAATTCAAAACATTTTGTCTTTTTCAGGGTGGTTTTTTTTGTGGGGGACAAAAATAATTCAGCAAATTTAATACAAATTTGCAAAATGTCTTAGTTGACCAAAATCTGAATTTTATGGTGAAAAAAAGTTATCCAAAATGTTTCCTTCAGCTCTAAGCATAATGATCTTATAAAAAACATATCAAATACTAATCCCAATGGCAATACTAATAGTTGGAATGGTAAGCATACATCCACTTTAAAAAAATCTAGTCCATACTCCATATTCAAGTACTGTACATTGAAACAGTGGAATATGTTTCATAGACATTGAATGATTACATGGCCTGAGAACTGTGAAAAGCTGGGGTTCATAAATCTGTGGCAATAAAATTGCAGTAAGAAAAAATGTCCTCATTGCTGTAGAAGTGCAATAGAATCCTCTTCTGCTGCCAAAATCCAAATCACCTCCTCTATTGGATGTCTGTCATATAAAGACTATACAGACTAGAAAGTGACTTATCTTCTCCTGTTTTTTAAACATATGTTAAACAAAGTTGTTCCTGGTACGTACCCTAGCTGCTGTTCTAATGGTCAGTCTGACCTTTGCTGTCAGAAAGACAAATTACTGCTTGTTTCCTTTAAAATGCTCATAATGCAAAAAAAAAAAAAAAATGTAGACATTGGCCCAGGATTCTAGAGAGATCATTTTCACTTCTTTATCACCACCATTTATTTTACATTGTAATCTAGTACCTTAAAAATCTTAGCTATATGCATTAAATGGTACTAATTTAAAAAGTCCAGTATGGTCATAAAAAACATTTGAAAGGACGCATAAATTAAATTGAGAATAAAGTTAGTCTTCTTAAGAAGAAATACATTTTTGAGAATTCTTCTTCCCCTGCTGTTCAAGGTCCCTTTTGAGTGTTGGCTGAATGTGGTACTTATGTCATTGTAAATTCTATTAATTGACTTTCTGACATTAGAAAGAGCTTTAATTTGTATGCATACTGCCCAACCTAATAATTATGGTGTATTATGAAATCAATGGTACAAATCTATCATTGGCATATAGTTAGCCAGCAAAACTCCTGAAGTCAATGTGCTTGCTTACACAATGCTTAATTTGGCCTAGGAGTTTTGCATGTTTGTAACAGAGGCCAAAATTAAACTCTCATTCTTAATTTTCTTTCCCAATTTTCTAGCGGTGAATCTTCCATTCCATTCTTTGATAGATGTGATATCTAACTCCTTCACTGATACTTCCAGTTATCTTACTTGTCTTATAAATGTTATTGTCCCACTTTATTTTCAGTGGTCTCTTACAACTTTTATGAACCTTCATGCTTAACAATCAGTCCCAGCTTGTATTTAACTTGGAAACTCTGGTTTTCTTCTTCACATCTGAGGAAGAGCTCTGTGAAACTTGAGCGCTTGCCCCTTCCATCAAGAGAAGTTGGTCCAGTAAAAAATATTACTTCACCCACTCTGTCTCGTATTTCATAGGTAGTTAATATTTTACTACACTCTTGAGAGTTTACAAAAGATGGAGACAAGTTCAGATTATTCTCTGATGGTGTAAATCAGCATTTTTCCATTGACTCGGAGTGATATTGATTTATGCCAAATGGGGATCTTACCCATTATCTTCTCACAATGCACATTATCCAAAGAAAACTTCATATAAGTTAGACAAATATCAATATACCATTCACAATCATACTGCAATGGAAACTTCTCCAAATAGAATGCATTTTTTTTAAAAAAGTATCAGACATACAAAAGATCCTAAATGTTAATAGTATTAGGAGTCAGGGTGAGATTCCATGTTGTGCCTTAGATAAATAGATTCCAAGGCCTGAAGGGACCATTATGATCATCTAGACTGGCCTTCTATGCAGTATAACACAGGCAATAGAACTTCCCTCAAAATAATTACTAGAACATACATATCCTTTAGAATTTAGCTTTCAGAAAAAATCATCCAATCTCGATTTAAAAATTGCCAGTGATGAAGAATCCATCGTGACCTTTGGTAAGACATTCCAATGGTTAGTTACCCTCACTGTTAAATATTTGTCTTATTTCAGGTCTGAATTTGCCTAGCTTCATCTTTAAGCCATTGGATCATGTTATACCTTTGTCTGCTAAACTGAGGAGCCAATTATCAAATATTTGTTCCCATGTAAGTACTTATATACTGTAATCAAGTTACCCCTTAACCTTCTGTTTGTTAAGAAAAAGAGATTGAGCTCCTTGGGTCTATCACTATAAGGCGTGTTTTCTAATCCTTTAATCATTCTTGTGGCTTTTCTCTGAACCATCTCCAATTTATCAAGATCCTTCTTAGAATTGTGGACACCAGAACTGGACATGGTATTCCAGCAGTGGTCAAAGCAGTGCCAAATGCAGAGATAAAGTAACCTATCTATTCCTACTCAAGAGTCCCCTGTCCAAGCCCCTTGAAGAGGAGCAGCACGACATTCACAGCCCAAAGGAAGAAGCGACTAAGGTGGCTTTAAGCCACTTTTCCACTTTTTCAATCCTTAACTGCACTAGAGGCTGCAAATACCCCGGACAAAAAGTATCATTTTTGCTCTGAAAACCCAGCATTCCTAGCATGCACCAAGTGCGGATCCTTGGGTGTTTTATGGAGAAGGATTTGGTCTGTAATAGACAGTACTCTAGCTAGAAAGGAATCTGGGTACATATATTTTGAAAAAAAAAATGCAGATGGAAAAGTAGTCTTCAATATCTATAATTAATTTTATGCACTGCAATCAATATCAAAACATTATAGCACACGGCTGAGCTCATAAAAGTATTCTCTTTACCATATGTCCTGGTTTAATTAAAGCTATTGAATAAAATGTGATGAACATCTGAATTTCTTAATGTTTGGCAGAAAATTTGCCTGATAAGCACAGCTGTACAGTTAAAGTTAAGATGGTACTTTAATTCTAAACACTTATAAATGTCTTGTATTTGTTTTGAAAATACATATATGACTTGGGCTTGCGGGACTTGGGCTTGCAGGGCTTTTTCATTGATGTCTGGGCTCAGGATGGAGCCCAGGCTTTAGGACCCTGATAGGTGGGAGGGTCCAAGAGCTCAGGCTGCAGCCCAAGCCTGAATGTCTACACCACAATTAAAGGGCCCCTTGGTCCGGACCCTTTAGCTGGCATGGGCTAGTTTCACATGTCTAATTGCAGTGTAGACATATCTTCTGAGACAAGAATGGATGACCTGATGGATTACACTATCTGATGTTCATGACAATCAATAGTGTGTCCAAGTGCCCTGATATCATCTGTGTATGTCATGATGGTACACTCTTGACTCATACGAGATGAAGTGAGAAGACTAACACAATAATGGAAGGGGGTTAAACAATGAATATCATAGAATCATAGGACTGGGAGGGACCTCGAGAGGTCATCTAGTCCAGTCCCCTACACTCATGGCAGGACTAAGTATTATCTAGACCATCCCTGACAGGTGTTTGTCCAACCTGCTCTTAAAAGTCTCCAATGATGGAGATTCCACAACCTTCCTAGGCAATTTATTCCAGTGCTTAACCACCCTGTCAGTTAAGAAGTTTTTCCTAATGTCCAACCTAAACCTCTCTGGCTGCAATTTAAGCCCATTCTTATTCTTGTCCTATCCTCAGAAGTTAAGAAGTTTCTTCCTCCTCCTTGTAACAACCTTTTATGTACTTGAAAACTGTTATGTCCCCTCTCAGTCTTCTCTTTTCCAGACTAAACAAACCCAATTTTCTCAATCTTACTTTATAGGTCATGTTTTCTAGACCTTTAATCATTTTTGTTGCTCTTCTCTGGACATTCTCCAATTTGTCCACATCTTTCCTGAAATGTGGTGCCAAGAACTGAACCCAATACTCCAGTTGAGGCCTAATCAGCGCGGAGTATAGCAGAAGAATTACTTCTCGTATCTTGCTTACAACACATTTGCTAATACATCCCAGAATGACATTTGCTTTTTTTGCAACAATGTTACACTGTTGACTCATATTTAGCTTATGGTCCACTATGACCCCCAGATCCCTTTCCGCAGTACTTTTTCCTAGGTAGTCATTTCCCATTTTGTATGTGTGCAAGTAATTGTTCCTTCCTTAGTGGAGTACTTTGCATTTGTCCTTATTGAATTTCATCCTATTTACTTCAGATTAGGATCAACTGATCAATTTTGACCATAAGATCAATTTTGGGACAGTTTTACATTCCTATGCCACAGTTGTGGTGGAGACTAAGAGGTTCTATTTTTCTTCTATAACATCTGAAATCCCATACATTAGAACTAATTCAGGGGGCAGGCCATTTGAATAACCCAGATTGCCTCCATCCAGTTTCAGAGTCAACTGTTTCTCATTTTCAGAAAGCTCTCGATCTATTTGTGGATACTTTAATTTGGACATAGAATGGCCTCTTTGTCCATCCATGATGGAAGAAAGACAGGAAGCAATGGATGTGGCTTAATTAAGCCACAACTTATTCACTTACAAAATCTGAGTACCTGGCAACAAATTGAGGAGTGCAGGAAAGAAGGGGCAACAGTCCTTTTCTTCCAACTAGTGGGAAAAAGACCCCCACACATGAAGGTTGCGGTGAGCATATTGGCATTGCTGCAGTGGTTATCAAGCAAAAGGGAATAAGTACATCATGCTGCCTGAGTAAGTTTTCCCCAGTAGGTCCCCTTTCACCTAGTCATACAAACCGGGAAGCCCATGTTGTGGATTCTTTTACTGAGCCTTTTTTATTTAGTTCTTTGGTTAAATCTTGTCTAGGCCAATCCAATTTAATTCTATTGTAAGAAACAGCTCTCTGAGAGACTTGTTTGTTTGTTTTTCCTCCTGCGTGGTGGTCTGTGATGTTGAACTATATAATAAAATTAAAGTTTGCAATATGTTGTTGTAGGATTCTACCCTCATTTTCTTCTACTGCCTTTTCTTAGTGTTTGCAGAAAGTATTTTGGTAATCCTTTTGGAGCTCGGTAATAAGTATCTGATTTAGTGTGTTTTACTGTTTTGTTTTTTTCTTGAGGAAAATTGGAAATTCTGCAGGAACAAACTGAGGGCTTTTTATCCAAAATTATCTCTTCAGGCAAAACATATGTGGCAAACAAATCACAATATGCCTTCACAGTCTTTACAACAGAAGTGTTTGTCATATGTACCATTTCTGGCCCACAACAAACACAAACTATAACTAAGTACATTTATTTATTTTTCTCTGCAAAACCAGATGTAGTTTCTGCCAAGGCTTATTGCCCTCTTTCATAGAGCACATAGAACAGTCTGAGGGTATGTCTACAGTATGAAATTAGGTCGATTTTATAGAAGTCGGCCTTTAGAAAGTGATTTTATACAGTCGACTGTATGTCCCCACTAAGCGCATTAAGTTGGCGGAATGTGTCCTCAATACCTTGGCTAGTATTGACTCATGAAGCGGTGCACTGTGGGTAGCTATTCCACAGTCCCGGTAGTCTCCGCTGTCCATTGGAATTCTGGGTTAACCTCCCAATGCCTGATGGGGCAAAAACATTGTCGCGAGTGATTTTGGGTACATGTCGTCAGTCTCACCTCCCTATGTCCCTCCCTCTGTGAAAGCAATGGCAGACAATCGTTTAGCGCCTTTTTTCCAGGGTTACCCGTGCAGACGCCATAGCATGGCAAGCATGGAGCTCGATCAGCTCAGTGCTGCTGTTGTGAGCATTGTAAACACCTCGCGCATTATCCTGCAGTATGTGCAGAGCCTAGCTAGGAGCCACCAACACGAGGATAATTGTGAGGAGGACATGGACACAGATGTTCCTGAAAGCACGGGATGTGGCAATTGAGACATCATGGCAGTAGTGGGGCAGGTTGATACAGTGGAACGCCGATTCTGGTCCCAGCAAACAAGCACAGACTGGTGGGACCACATAGTGTTGCAGGTATGGGATGATTCCCAGTGGCTGCGAAATTTTCACATGCATAATGCCACTTTCCTGGAACTTTGTGAGTTGCTTTCCCCCACCTTGAAGCACAGGAATACCAAGATGAGAGCTGCCCTGACAGTTGAGAAGTGAGTGGCGATAGCCCTGTGGAAGCTTGCAATGCCTGACTGCTACCAGTCAGTCGGGAATCAATTTGGAGTGGGCAAATCTACTGTGGGGGCTGCTGTGATCCAAGTAGCCAATGCAATCACTGACCTTCTGCTAACAAGGGTAGTGACTCTAGGAAATGTGCAGGTCACAGTGGATGGCTTTGCTGCAACGGGGTTCCCTAACTGTGGTGGGGCATAGACGGAATGCATATCCCTATCTTGGCACCGGACCACCTTGCCAACCAGTATGTAAACCACAAGGGGTACTTCTCAATGGTGCTGCAAGCACTGGTGGACCACAAGGAATGTTTCACCAACATCAACATGGGATGACCGGGAAAGATGCATGACGCTCCCATCTTTAGGAACTTCGGGCTGTTCGAGCAGCTGCACGAAGGGACTTACTTCCCAGACCAAAAAATTACGGTTGGGGATGTTGAAATGCCAATAGTTATCCTTGGGGACCCAGCCTACCCTTTGCTCTCATGGCTAATGAAGCAGGCAGCCTGGTCAATAGTAAGGAGCAGTTCAACTATAGGCTGAGCAAGTGCAGAATGGTGGTAGAATGTGCCTTTGGACGTTTAAAAGCTCGCTGGCGCTGTTTTCTGACTAGATTAGATCTCAGTGCAACCAATATTCCCATTGTTATTGCTGCTTGCTGTGTGCTCCATCATATCTGTGAGAGTAAGGGGGAGACGTTTATGCTGGGGTGGGAGGTTGAGGCAAATTGCCTGGTTGCTGATTTTGAGCAGCAAGACACCAGG
Source organism: Terrapene triunguis (assembly GCF_002925995.2). Taxonomy (NCBI): domain Eukaryota; kingdom Metazoa; phylum Chordata; order Testudines; family Emydidae; genus Terrapene; species Terrapene triunguis. Next base: position 23,384,382 of record NW_020664409.1, read on the forward strand.
GTGATTAGAAGAGCACAGATAGGCGCACTGCCCATCAGAGAGGCTTTGAAAACCAGTTTCATGACTGGCCAGGCTACGGTGTGACAGTTGTGTGTTTCTCCTTGATGCAAACCTGCCCCCTTTGTTGATTTTAATTCCCTGTAAGCCAGCACCCTCCCCACTTTGACCACAGCTGGCAAAGGAAATAAAGTCACTATTGTTTTGAAACCATGCATTCTTTAATTTATTAATTAAAAAAAAAGTGAGATAACTGACAAGATAGTCCAGGTGGGGTTGGGGAGGAGCGGAGGAGGGAAGGACAAGGCCACATTGCTTATTGTAGCCACACAACAAATCAAAACTGTTTGAATGACAGCCTTCTGTTGCTTGGGCCATCCTCTGGAGTGGAGTGGCTGGGTGCCCGGAGCCTCCCCCCTCGTATTCTTGGGCATCTGGGTGAGGAGGATATGGAACTTGGGGAGGAGGGCAGGCGGTTATACAGTGGATGCAGCGGCTGTCTGTGCTCTTGTTGCCTTTCTTGCAGCTCCACCAGACGCCTGATCATGTCCGTTTGCTCCATTAGCCTCAGCATTGCCTCCTGCATCTTCTGATCGCGCTCACTTAATGCTTTCCTGGCTTCTGTCACTGAATGCCTCCATACATTCAGCTGTACCCTATCAGTGCGGGAAGACTGCATGAGCTCGGAAAACATGTCATCATGAGTGCGTTTTTTTTTCACCTTCTAATCTGCGATAACCTCAGGGATGGAGATGATAGGGGGAGCATAGAAACATTTGCACCTGCGGGGGAATAAAAAGGGAGAGTAAAATTTAAGATGATACATTTCTGAGAACAAAAGGGAGACACTTTCACAGTGAATCAAGCAATTCACAGCAGACAGCACATGTGCTTTAGGTACAAGGTCGCATTTTGCCTTTTATATTGAGCGCCTGCTGGTATGGTGACACATCACACACAGCTGGGCAACAGAATTTTGTTTCCAGGCAGCCATGGTAAGTGAAAGGGTATGCGGGCTTGGCTTCTTCCGCCTTCATAACATGTGGGAATGGTTTCAATCTGCAGCATCCTCCTTTCCCATAGCAAGCAATGCTGGTTGGGTTTGCCATTTAGAAGGAGGGGCTGTGGTTTTGGGGTGGATGTGCTGCACACCCCTCCCCCCACCCCACCGTATGGCTATTCTCTGGGATGATCCCTTTTAGCCAAGCCCAAACAGCCCTGCATGAAGGGGGTCCTTTTACTGTTCCCTTACAAAAATTCACGTATTTTAACCAGGTGACCATGAACGATATCACTCTCCTGAGGCTAACACAGAAAGATAGAGACCGAATGTTGCTTGAATGCGGCCAAAACCCAGGACCATTCGCTGCCATGCTTTGTCCTGCAATGATTCCAGACTACTTGCTACTGGCCTGGCATGGTAAAGTGTCCTACCGTGGAGGACAAAATAAACAGAAACTTTCTGCAAAAGGCTTTCAGAGTACCTCCAGGAGAGCTTCATGGAGATGTCCCTGGAGGATCCCCGCTCCATCCCCAGACATGTTAACAGACTTTTCCAGTAGCTGTACTTGCCACGAATGCATCCTAATTCTTCAGGGCAAATCAAACATTAAACACAATTGCTTTTAAACCCTGTACTGTAGTTACAAATGTGCACCCACCAGAGGTGCCTTCTCCGGCTTCAGAGTCTGGGAACCCGCTTTGGGAGGGTATTGGCTCCAGGGTGATGAAAAGGCCCTGGCTGCCAGGGAGAATAGATTCTCCACTTGCCTGCTGCACATTCTTCTCCTCCTCTTCCTCAGCCACAAAATCCTCCTCCCTGTTGCATGAGACTCCCCTCTGGCAGGTGTCCATGGACAGTGGTGGGGTAGTGGTAGGGTCCCCCCATAGTATGCCGTGCAGCTGATCATAGAAACGGCATGTATGGGGCTCTGACCCGGAGCTACCGTTTGCCTCCTTTGTCTTTTGGTAGGCTTGCCTGAGCTCCTTAACTTTCACATGGCACTGCTGTGTGTCCCTGCTGTAGCCTCTCTCCACCATGCCCTGTGCGATTTTGCATTTCTTTTTAGATCGGTGTTCGGCCTGCACAAATTCTTCCCCCCATACAGCAATTAGATCCAGTGTCTCCCGTTCGGTCCATGCTAGAGCTCGTTTGCCATTCTGGGACTGCATGGTCACCTGTGCTGCTGAGGTCGTCATGCTGACCAAACAGGAAATGAAATTCAAAATTTCCTGGGGCTTTTCCTGTGTACCTGGCTAGTGCCTCAGAGTTGAAAGTGCTGTCCAGAGCGGTAACATTGGAGCACTCCGAGATAGCTTCCAGAGGCCAATTATGTCGAATTGCATCTGCACTACCCCAAATTCGACCCAGCAAGGTCGATTTTAGCGCTACTCCCCTCGCCAGAGAGGAGTACAGTCGTCGATTTTAAGAGCCCTTTAGCTCAATGGAACGGTGTTGGTTGTGTAGACACATTGCTTATAAAAATCGACATAACACAGCTAAATTCAACCTAACCTCGTAGTGTAGACCAGGGCTGAGGTATGATTCAGGGACAGTTACAGTGTTCACATACAGTTTTTTCTTTCACTAGCCTGGTCTAAAACCTAACTATTATGAGTAACTTGCATCCAAAATTTTATTTTCACTATGTCTTCACTGCAATTTGCCAAATTAGCCAATAAAAATGTGGTTTTGGAACTAGACAATGATCCACCTCCAATCACATATACATGATGACTCCAGATGTAAATCTTCATACTTGCATAAATTTTAAGAACACATACAATCACTCCTGCCTATTCATTATACAGATAAAATGATTCCCTATTTCTGCAGTTCTTCTAATTATTTGCCTACAAGTTTTCACAAATCATAAGGAGCAGGATGAGTTTTTTTTAAAAAATAGGTGTGTCTTTTTAAACTACATATAGCTTTGCTATATGTTTTCTACTAAAGCTATATGTGAATAAAAATAGATTCATATTTCTTTTTTTAGTTTACCACTGGATCTACCACGGGATGCAAAGTACTCTAATCCAGTAGTGTCTTGTTAATCCAATTTCTGTTAAATAATGAAGGACCATTTCCATCTGTAAAAGTTATTGGTAAAAGGAATCACGTACCCTTATACTTTACAGTGACCTAAAGGCATCTTCAAATGTTTCTTGCCTTGTCTATATTTTTTTCAGCACTGTAGCAATTTTGTTATCTCTAACATTAGCACATTTTGTCATAGACCTCTCTTCAGAAATTACAGACAATGCAGTATTTCTATCAGTTTTCATTCTGATATTTACATTGTTTATATTTATGTTAAACCAACATGGAGTATTTACGCTAACCCAACATGGAGTATACAGAGTGTTCTGTACTACAAAGAGTCCAGAAAACTCTCATATATCATAAGCCATCTTGTTATGTACAGGTTCAAATTTTGTAATGGGCTCTTTCATACTTTCACAGCCCACATGGCGTTTCATAACTGCAGCCAAAATGTCCTCACTTGCTACAGCTTCTATACTTAATTTACTGAAAAATCCCACTATGGGCATGACTGATGTAATATTCTAAATCTAAACAATGGAAAGCTGAATCCATCCTGCATGTTTATTTTTCCTAGGTATGACTTCTGTCAACTTTTTTTGCTTCTTGATTGAGCATGCCTTCTTGCATGTGTCACACTGGCAGAGGTGCTCTCTCAGAATGCTGTTTGGTGTTTCTTATAGCAGATTCATAGGTAAGGCCAAAAGGTCCTATTGTGGTCATCAGATGACAGGTTATAAGACTTCCCTGAATCAACTGCTGTTTGAACTAGACTAAGTCTTTTAGAAAAAACAAGCAATCTTGATTTAAATTTGTTTAGTGGTGAAGAATCCACCGCACTTGGTAAGATGTTTCAATAGTTAATTATCCTCACTGTTAAAAAATTGGGCCTAATTTCTAATCTGCCTAGCTTCATTTTCTATCCATTTGATCTTATTATACCTTTGCCTGATAGAAAAAGCCCTCTTATCAAAATTCTGTTCCTCATGTAGGTAGATTGTGATCAAGTCACACTGAACCTTCTCTTTGATAAGCTAAATAGACTGCATTCCTGGAGTCTTTCACTATAAAGGCATGTTTTCCAATCCTTTGATCAGTCTCATAGCTCTTCTCTGAACCCTCAACAAATTCAATAGATTGGTGATTTCAATTTACAAAAGCTACATTGACTCTTCCCCAACATATTGTGTTCATCTATGTGGCTGATGATTCTGTTCCTTACTATTATTTCAACCAGTTTGCCTGATACTGAAGTCTGGCTTAACACTCAGTAATTGCCAGGATCACCTCTGGAGCCTTTTTTTTTTTTTAAATTGACATTACACTAGCTATCCACCAGTCATCTGGTACACAGACTGATTTAAGCGATAGTTATGTATCAGAGTTAGTAGAACTGTAATTTCATATCTGAGTTCCTTCAGATCTCTTGACTGAATACCATCTGGTCCTGGTGACTTACTATTTTATCAATTTTTTTCATAACCTCCACTATTGACACCTAAGTCTGGGACTGTTCCTCAAATATATCATTTAAAATGAATGTGTGGGAATCTCCCTCACATCAGTTGCAGTGAAGATTATGGATGCAAAGAATTCATTTAGCTTCTCCGTAATAGCCTGGTTTTCCTTAAGTACTCCTTTAGCACCTCAATCATCCAGTGGCCTCACTGATTGTTTGGCAGGCTTTCTGCTTCTGATACACTTAAAATTGCTGTTGGTTTTTGTCTCTTTTGCTAGTTTCTCAAATTCTTTTTTGGCCTGCCTAATTTTTTTTTTTTTTTTTAACACTTGGATTGCCAGAGTTTATGCTCTTTTCTATTTTCCTCAGTAGGATCTGACTTCCTACTTTTAAAGGATGTTATTTTGCTTCTAACTAATTTTTTTTACTCTGTTTAGCCATGGTGGCATTGTTTTGGACCTCCTACTTTTTGGGGGGAGGGTCGGGCTTCAAATTTAATTTGAGCCTGTATTATAGTGTGTTTAATCATTTCCATTCAGCTTGCAGCTTACTTAATTGCCTTCCTCCAATTTTCACTGTCCACATCAGACTTTGCAATGTTTATGTATTCTTGCCAGTTTGGATTTATGTATTAGCTACTTTTATTTATTACTAGTTTAATCTTTACACATTAATGAAGTGTTTTTTAGGAGATAAAGTAAACAGTTAAAGAGAGTTCTTGCTTCAAGATAAGGATGGTGAGATGGAAACAATGATGACTGAAAATGTTCAGCTCAGTATATATTCTTTTGTGATAACAGTGAAATTTGAACTCTTTTTCTTTATGCATTTATCTCTCATTCACACTTCAGATCCTCCCTACTTCGTTTTTTTATCCCTTGCTTCATTTTGAAAATGTGCATTCTTAATAGCAATTTGTCACTACTTTAAAAATATTTAATTTTGAAATTTTTCATGTAAATGTAGTACTTGCTGATTGAGAGCCTGCAAAATTATTTCCCTATATATTTGCAGAACAAGTAATGCATAGGCAGCAGCAGTCCAATATTTCCTACACTGATCCACCAAAGTGCCTCTATTTTCAGCACGTGTATAGTAAGAGAAGAGTTAGTCTCCATGCCCATTCTTTTCTTGGCCTCTCCAAAGAGACTGCTAACAGGATGTCAACTACTAAGTTTTTATAGTAATTTCTGTGATGTAGACACCTGTCCAGTAGTAACTGGATGGAGACCACTAAAATCATTGCATGTGCCTTTGAATAGCAATCAGATGCCATTTGCAAACCTATCATGAATTCCTACTTGTGATTCAAGAGTCATTTTATATAAAAAAGAAAATATATGCAAAAACTGCTGATAGTACAAAACTGCCAGTGAGAATACAAAACAATTTAATTGCACAAAAGTCATAAAAATTAATGTTAAGGTTCCTATAAAGACCATAACTCCATGCTTTTGTGTGCACAACTTTTATAACTAAATTTGAAACTGGAAAACACTTAGCAAATGCTACAATTTGGTTATGATCTCAAAATTTGCCTTAGGTTAACTAAAAGTGGACTAATTCACAACAAATCATGTATATTATGAATATAGTCTCTCTATACACAATATGTTCAAGATTATCATAATTTTCTCTAATGTATTTGTGATTCAAAATTATGTAACAATTTATTTTGGCGTGAAAATTTCTCTCTGGATTGGTTGTGAACAGTTCTCTGTGAGTGCTCACTAATCTATGTTTAATTTTAAATGCTCGGTATTGTTTCTGTTCTTTAGCTAGTCATTTGAACTACTACCAGTGAAAATGCTTGCATATGTGAATTTAAATTCTGTTTCCAAGAATGCTCACACATGCAACATTAATAATTTATTTGCTGTACAACTCACTTGCACAAATTGTTGTGAAAAGTGAACACAAAAGAGACATTATCATGGAGAAAGCTGTTTAAAGTAATATATAAATTTCAGTATAAGATTTAAAAAAAAAAAGAGCTACATGATAATATAAGGCCCATGTTTGTCTTGTTAAAAGACATGCTCATACACATCTATTCTTCTCATAACCTTCCCTCTTCATTCATATTTATGCATACTTTAATTTTACTGACTCCCATTTTTTTTAATTCATTCTACTGTTTAATAATATTTATACTGCAGTCCTACATCCAGAACTCCTATTGTATTCAGTGGGAATTTTGGAGAAGAAATGCAGAAAAGTCCAGGATATTGTTTTTGTACTGAATTTAGTTATATTCCTGCTCTAAACAAATACCTGTACATGTTAAGAACCAGATGTGTATTTTCTGCAGAATTTAATAAAAAAGATATGCCTTTCATAGAAGCTAATGACATGTTCATGTCAGACTTCAACTATTTTCTTGCTTGTGGATATTTATCACCTATTAATAATGATCAAGCTTCTATTATATTAATATTTTTACAATTTTTCTGAGTTCATTAACCTATTGAAAATAAATATGTATAATTTTGTATTAATTAGAACTGATTCATAGTATATCCATGAGCTGTTTAATTAATGTTAGTGGACATTTATGAACATGATTTTATGAATATTTATTACAAAATGCAATTCAGAATTATTTATGGATGGTTGGTATGGCCCAGGAGAAGTCTGTTAAATAAGTAGAACATTTTGTATTTCTCAGATGACCTATTGGCATGTAAGGTGAAGAATTACTTTAATGAATAAAGTAACAATATTTTTTGCTACAGGTCTCATTTAATCTTCAGAGTTTGTTAAATAAACACACTTCCCTTCAAAGCTAGAGAGAACATTGATAGGACTATAATCCCCATTGGTCAAACCTTCTTATCTAGAACAGGGTGGTCACAGATCACATTGTATCATAGACAAACTGTATTTTATTTGAATTTTGACCACCTAAATTTTAAACCCTGATTGTTAAATCATCACATTTGATATTAATCAATGATAAAGTTTAATATTCTTTTTTCAGCATGATTGCTCATGAAGGGTTTTCAAATGCTACTTTTAATATCTTGTAATCACTGACCTGACCACTCATTAAATGTCATTGTGCAACATAATGCTGGCTCCAAAAATTTACAATTATGACAGCATGGTCTTTGGAGACTGTGAATATGGTCATAGTAGACAGTCATAAACCAAATTCAACTTTGCTTAGACAGTTGACTGAATAAGGAGGAAATGCTATGGGAACAGAAGGTCAAAGTCTCTTCACTTTGATAATTGCTTTCATGAATGATTCTTTGGGGGGAGAAAAAATGACTGAACGTATTTGTGCTATTCCAAAGTAAAATGCATTGAAGCCTACTAAAAAACTTTTTTCTTCAAACAGCAAAGGCTCTTTGTGAATCTGCAGTTTGAGATTAAAGCTAGCACAAGGACAATAGTGCTTTCAGCGGTAAAGCTGATCCCCCATTATAGCCTGGCAGTGCAATGGTTCATTTATCAGGAATGTATTATGGGAGACAGTTTAAAAATATCCAGATGATAGATATTCCTTTTCCTGTTGTGTTTAGAACAAATGGCTTACTGTAACTGTGGAAATTACACTCTTTTCTTCAAAACTTCTGGGAAAATGAGCCATCATAAACCCTCCAAATCATTTGTCTCTCTCTTATGGCCTCTACTTTTACAGTTTTTATTAAATGTTTAAGCAGTTTTCAAATATCAGCAGCAATATTTTTCAAAAACACTTTTAGTCATAAAAGTGAAAAATTCCCATTTTTCTGAGCACTCGCTCTTACACCTTCCCTGTATTCTGCTCAACAGTGAACCAAGCACCACACTGTTTCTGGAACTGCAGACCCATAGCTTTATTTGCAAAACACAAGGTTTTACAGACAAACGGTCATGATTCATGAACACTTATCAAGATGTTGTTTACAAATTACCTGTGGTTAATTGCTAGGCAAATACAGCACTCTGTCAAATAATTTTGCTCTCTGAAAAATGAAGGGTCCACAAATATTTTGACACATGAAGGTGAGATTAATGTTTCAAAGCTCACCACTCATTATTGCACCCTTCTGATTCTGTGGGAGATCTCTGCTGTTGTCTTATGCCATGAGTATGTAGCCTAAGAACTATAAGGGCTGCAAGAACTGCAGAGAGCTAAAATGAGCTAAGGATAGGTGTAGCCTGGATGCCCTTGAACTATTTCCCTTTCCTCTGGCCATGCTCCCTTTTTCTTGCTATATCAGCAACAGAGTGGTGGTGAGAGACATCATTGCCCCATCACAGCTCTTTTCCACCAGTGGATTGCCCTAACACTTGGAAAATCCTCCTGGGTTAGTCAAGCACTCTTCAGGGCCAGATTTCACCAGCAGTCTCAAATAAATTGCCTTTTGTGTGCAAATGATTTCTCACCAAGGTTGTGTGCACACAAATAAAAGCCACACTTTCTAAATTTGTGCCTAAAAACAACTTATTAAAAATGAAAGCACAGGTGTGCGAAACAGGAAAAAAAAACATATGCCTCAATTTCTGCATGAAAAAAACTGGGTAATATATGCAAATATGTATCTGCACATGCATTTCTCACTTTGCATGTGTAAACATAATTCCTTCATGTAGGTAGGTCTTACTTTTGAAAATTATGGCCCTGTGAAAGCTTGAACAACAAAACAGCAAAATACAGAATGGAATAACTGGTCAACCCAGGACGACCAGAGAGATATCATCACTATGACTGTTTATAAATAGATTAGACAAGATAGTTAAATATTGTGTCCTGGTGTGAGGATTGCATTAGATATCTTGAAAGCATTCCTTGGGTTATCATTCATGGTATAAGGCTGTTGTGTTGATGTCTCCACTGTGTGCTATAAACAATCCAAAAGAGAAGGACAAAGTACTCTTTTCACATCTCTTCCCAATGACTTTCAATGACTAAACACACATGATTATCACTATACATACAGAGATAACCACAAAGTGAGATTTTCAAAGGTGTCACTCAAAGTTAGGCACCCAACTCCCATGACTTTCAATGAAAATAGGAAATGTAATTCACTGTAGCCAAATACATGCATGTAGGTATGTAGGGATATAGGTATTGATTAAGGCTGTAACACAAGTAGAGAAACCAGCCGTGCTCTGGCCCCTAAGACAGTTAGTTTAGCCAAACTAATTGAGGCCTAAAGTCTTAGGTTGACATGAACAACTAACTTGTAAGTGACCTTTAGTCACAAAATAAAGCCCTTTAGTGAGCAAATATGTTAAGTGCTGACGGAGATGAAGAAAGAAACAGCAGAACACAAGGTGTGACATTTTGAGAGATTCCTGGGAAATATGTATAGGTGAAACTTTCATACGTTCAACCACAATAATGTCATAGTATCCAATTAATGTGAATGCTAGTAAGTGTGATATAGATGATTAATTAACTATATGTTAATTAGCAGAGTGCAGAATAATGATTAATATATTCAACCACAATAATGCCATAGTACCCAATTAATGTGAATGCTAGTAAATGTGATGTAGAGGATTAATTAGCATATAGTTATTAGTAGAGTGTAGAACCCATAGATAAGGAGAGGGAGCTGAACTCAGGGGCCGAGTATGCATAAGAGAGAGTGGGTATTAATGTAACAACTATATAGGTTATGACCTGGCCTATGTGCCTTGGTACTTACTGAGATATGCCAGACTGATGATCACTTGCTGATCATCTCACCTCTACTGCAGGGTTCTCTACAAAGAATGAATAAGTGATGCATGTGCTGGACGTTTTGTATTATGTTTCTCTCCTTTGTTATATTACAGTGCTTGTTGTGTTTGTTTGCTTTGTGCATAAGATTTTTAATAAAGTAAACATGACCAGAGACGCTGTTTCGCATGTGCTCATTACGTCTCATTCTAATACAGTTCTGATAATATGGCTAATCTGGGAGTCAAACTCTCACAGACCACTAACAAGCTAATTATTGAACCAAAAAGGTAATCACTTAGGTGCTTTTGAAAATCTCACTCACAATCCCTTCTCCCTATGAAGGCAAGGGCTGAGATGACCAAAACAGATGACAGCATACCATCCCCTTAAATCTTCCTTTGTGGAGGTAATGCGGTTCTGAATATGAACTGATATTGTTGCTGACAAATCCCAAATTTTAATCTCAGATTTGCCACAGGTTTATTGTATGGCTGTGGACAAGTCACTAATTTTAAGTCATGGCTACACTAAATGAGTCCCCAAAGGGCTTCAGTGGAAATCCCCAGGAGGAATTTTGGCATAGACAGAGCTGTCCCTTGGATACGGCAAATTGGGGCAACCTCTCTGTGCCCCACGCTTGGGGGGGGCCCATGGGCCAGTGCGATTGGCCGGCGCGATTGGTCCTGCATTCATCACTTCCACCCCGGGCTGCCCTAAGGACAGCCCTGGGCATGAATATACCAATTGGGAAAGTGGGGGGAAGGAACAGGCTCCCCACCAATTTAGGATCCCATTTAAAAGTGGGCATTTTAAGGAAACTACTGAGTGGGCAATTGCTCATCTCTTCAAGGATTTTCCATGCCAATCAGTTGTGGTGGTGTTAATAACGTTAGACATAATAAAAACATCACATGACTTAAGAATAGTTCTGGACCATTGTATTTATTAGGAATAGAAAGAACAGCCAAGGCATTGGGAGTTACTCACTAGTGGGTTCTAAGAAATAGTCTACTTAAATTAGGCATTTAAAAATTCATGGTCATCATTTTCCAGAAATCCAGAGTGAAATTCATCCATGTAAAGGGGCTTAAGTGCTTGATAGGGTCTTGTGAGACCCCCTACACAGGAATGGATTTTACCCCGAATTCATGGAGAAATATAATACAATTGGGTCCCTGAGAATAGAGCTGGCCAGTAAAGGGATTAATAATTTTATACAATTTACTTTTATCTCAATTGCTAATTTTATATTCACACACCCAAAGGGAAGAGACTTACTAATTTTATAGAATATTTTAGAGCTGGAACATAAAGTCAACTAGATGATATTCTCAAAACATGAAAAAGCTAATTATCTCTTAGACCGAAATCCCAACCAGAATCCATTATTCTCAGTTTCAGAAGGGAGTGAAAAATTAGGTCAGGGTAGTAACAGAGCCAGTAGGACACATAACCCAGACAGACAGTTATATTTCATTTATGTTTCAAAACCATTCCTATGTAAAGCACGTGCATACGCACACAGAGATTTTGACTGTTTTAGATTTATCCCATAATTAATATTCTTTAAATTCTTACCAACATGTAGCACATATATACTGACACTTTATACCTTCAAAGCACTGTGCAGACACCAAATTCACACATAAACAGACACTTTTGTTTGTATTGTATTTTACTGTTCCAGCAGCATCCTTGGGAACTCATTATCTGTAATATTTTTCCTACTTTTGAGCATGGTGTTCACTTACAGTAATACATAAATAATTGTAAATACTGTAATACTTTGTGAAGTATTAGATTTAAAGTTTGGTCAGTCCAAACAAGGGGATGGCCAAGAGAAGGAAGAGCTTGTACACAGACATGCTCAAGCCTAACCCTTGTTGTGTCTCAAGGTGCATGTGGGAGTGTGCCTAGGGTGAGGAGGAGGTGCTTCCCATTGGCCAGCAGAGGGGGAAATTAAGGGTACCCCCCTCCTCAGTGTAAAGTCTTCCCAGGCATCTGGAGCCATCTTGCTGTAATTAGTTCCTCCCCCCGGTGGTTGAAGTATATTGAACTGCATTTCCAGGATGCTGTAGGTCTAACTGATTGCCTTTTGGGGGATTCCAGAATGAATTATTTTGCATTTGTCCAAATTGACAGGGGTCCAAAGGGTTTTTCACCTTCCTCACAGTTTTGTGGAGCCATAGTTTAGGTTAAAGGGTGTAAAAAATAGGAATTTCATGCTAGAAGGAATATAGGAAGGTTAGTCCATCACAACTTGTAGCTTATGTCTAGTGCAGATAAAGGCTAAAAGGGCCAACTCCCAGAGGTAAATGAGACCCAGGAAAAGGCTGGTGGACCTTTGCCTGAAAGGAGAAGGGGAGACCTGAAGTCTTTGCAGACTGAGGTCCTTCTTGGTACAATCCATCCCAGAAGGGCGAGATGATTCAGAAGTGTGCTGAATCCTAGTGGTTAGGGTGAAGAGGGTCTATCCTAAGTGATTGGTTATAGGATGTGAGTCCTTTAACACTGTACTGTCCCCAATTAAGTGCTTAATATCTGAAAGGGGGCATAGAGATAGAGCCTCTTCCTACTGTTAATTTAATAAAATTGTACCTGCTGCTTAAGTCTATCAGTATGTCTTTCATTTACCTGCACATCCTGACAAAAATGATATCACTACCTATTAGACATTGGTAGTACTACAGATAGGATCAGTGTACAGTGGTCTACTCATGGCTACCCCAATTTGCCACACACACACCCCTCCGATTCCCTCCTATTTTCCACCATTATGCAGACATAAGCCTTGTTGCTGTGCTGTTGTGGAAAACCACTGAGTTCAGTAGGACTTTTACAGGTATAGGAGTCTATGACAGAGCACTATAGAATTGAGTTGGTGACATAAGCTGTCTGGGGATGACTGACCATGTATGTACCATATGCAAAAATTACCAGGGTTTGATATCTCTGTTGCACACCTGTAGGTTGGTGTTTGCTCACCAGCCTGGATGCAAAGGGTCATTTTGCCACAGAGCACACAGGCCACTGGACTAATGCAGAACGGCCCCTATGTACAAACTATCATAAAAAATAATTCCTCTACAGGGTTGCTTTCAAATTAAAAGAAACAGCCTACATCCTAAAGAATATATTACAGCTTTGACCACATTCTTTTATCTAATTGCTATATCAGCAAATAGGAAATCAATGATAAAGAACATGAAAACCAAAGCGCTTAAAACTTTAGCAAAGGAGATTCTGACACTGAACAATAAGGTAGAATTAAAACAGCTTGTCTCCTGCATATATACTATATTGTGTGCTCCAAGTATTAATAGAATGGTGCACTTATTGAAGTTCAAGATGTTTTCATACGTGAAAGGAGCCCCACAGCGCTAAAAAGGAGACTGCAAAAAGACAATAGCACTAACCAATGCACCATACTGCTTCTATACAATATCAAAAATATTTCTACTGATGTTTTACTGCCATAGGGAGATTCTTTATACTGTCTTTTGGTCAAAGGTGCCAGTTTGGTCTTTGGTATTAGAAGAATTCTTAGGTAAAGAACATATTTTCTTTAAAAAATTCACTGATTATTTGGGAGGATCCTTTGAATTAAAACTCCTGTCACAGACTGGTGCTTCTTTAAGTTATAATTGGATGTCATAATCCTACTGTGATATCAACTGGATATATTTGAATTTTATGCTGTCGTTTCATTTAGACATAAATACTGCTGCTGTGGCTATGTATCTGTTTCTTTTGTGAACTGTCTGATTCTTTCCTGAATCTAACTAAAATAATTACTTGCCTCCACACATGCAGCTTTACAGCTCTACCAGCAACACCACAGGGGGAAGAAACAGCGGCCCGAATCACTCATCCTGGACAACTGTCTTTAAACAGTTCTAGGCTTGGGTGTGTTAAAACATGGAAGGCCCAGTGAGTCCCATTCTCCTGCTAGCACCAGGGATTTGGAGCAATCAAATTTTTCAATTGCTCCGCTCTGGCTCCGGGCACAAACCTAGTTCTTCACGCTCCACTCCAAAGCCCTGGCTAGGACACAAAATAGGCACACAAAATAGGCAGCTATGCTTTGGTTGCCAGTACTCCAAGGGCATGATTTTCAGAAGCACTGGACACCCTTTACTCTAACTGATTTCAGCTGTGAGAGAGAGTGCTTTCATGCATCCGATGAAGTGGGTATTCACCCACGAAAGCTCATGCTCCAATACATCTGTTAGTCTATAAGGTGACACAGAACTCTTTGCTGCTTTTCCTCCTCTAAAAATCAGGCCCCAGGAGCAATAAAAGGAAGCCAGCCTCCACTAACATCAGCACTTCAGGCTCCAGAGATCACATGTCTGGAATGTGGTGTGGGGCATGAACTTGGAGCCCTTCCCTGTTGAACAGCCTGTGACCACAGAGCAACATTTAGGGGAACAGAGTATTCTGTACAGGAGGAATAAAACACTGCTTTTAAGGGTACGTCTACACTACGAGATTAATTCGAATTTAGATAATTTGAATTTGGGAAACAGATTGTATAAATTCGATTGTGCACGGGCACACTAAGCACATTAATTCGGTTTTTAACCACATTAATTCGGTGGTGTGCGGCCACACTACCCCTAATTTGAATTAACAAAATCGATTTTGGTGCTACTCCGCTCGTCGGGGTGGAGTACAGAAATCGATTTTAAGTACCCTTTAATTCGAAGTAACTGGCTCCGTTGTGTGGACGGGTTAAGGATTAATTCGGATTAACGCAGCTAAATCCGAATTAAAGTCGTAGTGTAGACCAGGCCTAAGTGTAGTGCCCTTGCATCCCCAAGGTATTCCTCACTACAGTAGCAGGTCCCTCCTCTGTCTATCTCCAGCTCACAAAGCCATAACAGAAAACATTTTAATGTTTGGGACTTAACTCATTACTTTTGTTCAGCATACACTTTGCCTTTTGGATAAAGATTGTAAGCTCTTTGGTGTAGGGACCATCTTTCTGTTTGGTGTCCCTAGTATACTAAGATACTAGTCTATGACTAGGTGTCCTAACTGCTATGGTAATACAAATAATAAACAACCATCACCACTACATAAGTGTAGCTTTTATTTCAGCCTCACTTTAAGTAGTGGAGATTTAGAAAATCTTTGTCCAGGAGACAAAATTTAAGGAAATAAAGCTAAAGATATATAGTTTAAATCTTGCTGTAAAAAAGGGACCCCCCTGATAAGCAAGTTTAGAAAACATATAGTTTCATCAGCAATACTGTAATTGTGCTAAAAAAAACTACTACTGATGTTTTGATGAGTTAAAGGAACTACTCTCATGAGAGTAAGACTTGTAGAACTAAATACCAGAACCTTATTTTCAAGATCTTGTAAGGTCCTCTTCCCCCATTGCCACCTTATACACTCAATATTCTTTCTTTGGGCTGAAGTTTTTCCTATATTAATTCTCACTTTGTGGTAAACTTGGAGAAAAAGTCTAGTAAGATTGAAGCCAGCTTTTTAAAAGATTATAGAGCCTAAAAACATTGTTTCTCTAGGTAAAACATCACAAAGAAAAATGTTTCTAAAGAACATCCCTCTAGAAAAAAAACTTAGAAGAGAAAAAAAATTCTAGAAAACATCTCTTTACACAGTAATCCTACAACAGCTAGCTGGACAGACAGACTGGCTCATTCACCCATCTCCCTTTGAATTCTCCCTATGGTCCTAAAGTGAGGCTTTTATAACTGCAAGGAATTCCTTAACCAGCCCACAGGTGAACTAAGACCATCTATTACTCCACCCCCAATTAGGTTCAACAAGATATAAAACCCAGCTGCTTTCACAATTCCTCAAGCTAGTTACTTTATTCTCTTAGCTGCTTGAATGTTAGATCAGTGCTTATAGATTTCTATTCAAAGCAGTATTTAATTTCCTTTTATATATTATGATAAATATATTATAGTATTTTAATGTGTTTGCATATTCTATTCTTAGTCCTAATTTTAATGCTTCAGAAACTCAGGACAGCTAACTGTTTTAAAAACACTATGGAATGTATTAGTTCTTTAATATTTATTTTCCTCTATCTAGATAGGTATAATATTACAGAAAGTTTAGAAACTTCAAAGTCTAAATTAGACAAAGTTCAAGAAGGGATAATATGTGGAGGCAAAAGATATAATAGTTACAACACTGCAATAGTGAATCATCATTGGAAGTGCCTGTGCTATAAGTAGACCTGTATCCCACTTTTTTATATTTGTCTATTTATAATCAATTAAAATAGAGTTGTTGCTGGAAAGTGTCAGAGGTATAGGTCAGAGAACAAAGAAAAAAATGTTTCTTGAGGATGGTGAGTGGGTTTGTATATGTCACAAGATCATAGAGTGAAAGCAACCTATTAATGGTAAATGGGACTGTTCTTTAATTATTTTGTAGTTTTTTTAAATAGCTTTGTTGTGGATAGAGGAGTTTCAGGAGGAAAAAGTATGCCCTTCTGATGTGAAGATCCTGGTAGAGTTCAACATGGCAGGCCCATTTGAAAGCTCTACATCAAAACTTTCTCCTGATCAGGTTTGGATTCAGGAAACCTGGAGCCATAAATGCACTATGACACAAGAATCCACTATGGCTCTGCCCTTACAGCACATACTGTGGCCTTGCCCACTTTATATGGCAGTGATAGAGGATGTCCCTTTCCCTCACAGAGATGTAGAAGCAACAGCATGGAGTCACCCTTTCCCTCCAGGAGGGTCTATACTCCCTTTAGGAGTAGCAGGGATGGTAACGAAGGTCCCTGAAGTGGCAGGGGTGGTAGAAAATGGAGCCCCCCCCACTTCCTACCCTGGATGCAAGGGTGTATTTGTTTGTGAGGTGGGGGATCAGGCCCAAGGAACTCTTCTGCTGAACACCAAATTCTCTGTGGGGGTGATGTAGGTAGCTCCCCCTATTACTTTAAAGTGTGGATAATACGATCTTATGATCATTGGACAGTTCACATTTCTTAAAGCTACTGTTTCAGGCTGCTTATGTGGGTTATGTTTTCAAGCTGTTCATCTGAACCAGGAAGGCAAGAAATTTACTTTAAAAAAAGTAGAAAAATTGACTGATAGCACATGACTTGATTAATCATTATATACAAATCTGGATCTGCTCTACAATTTTAGTTCTAACTCTCTCAGTCCATGAAGCCAAGGAAAAAATCACACCTCCACTTGCCCAAATCAGAAAAAAAACAACCTCCAGCTGAGGTTAGTACCTGCTTCCCTTTATATCATCTATGGCAATTGGAAGAGGGGAACAGTTTGATCATAGACTTGATCTCAGGAACACAGGATGAGGTTGGGTGACTCACAGCTAGGAGCTGTGAGTTCGGCTGGTAAGGGAAGATGGATATTTCCTTTCTTTCTGTGACTCTAGAGATCAATGGACTGTAGAGATTCTGAAGGCTTCATACCATGAGGGATATAAGACCTAAGGTTTTTGGCCTTAGTCCATTTGTTTGGATTGGAGATTGCATAAGCAGACAATGCTTGTTTTAATGTGAATTCAGTTATAATTCTTTCCTTTTTTAATTTTCAAACAAAAACTGAAGGGAAAATGTCTGTGTGTGCAAAAATCAGACAATTCATATGATTTCCACAGCTTTCCTATATCAGTCACAGAGCAATTGATATAAAGGTAGTAAAGTTAATGCCATACACAGAAATACAAATACTACATATGAATATTGAGTTGAATTACAGTTAATGGGAAATTTCTTATTTTTGTGCTCTTAGTCTCACATACTTTAATGTAATATTATGGTTTAACATTTTATTTTATAATATTTAATATGACTGAAAGCCAATTTTATAGCTATTTGACTAATTGTATAGTTATAACATGCATTTTACCTTAAAAACGGTATTACAGTGAAATCATTAGTCACACGCAATATTTTTTTATTTAATTTTCACACATTTATATCATTCTAAGCAATTAATTTCAGTCTTGACACTCTTATATTTCCAACAATTTGGTAAAATTGGAGAGTAATGTCGTTACTGGGTTGAAAAAGAATTTAAATTCCAAGTAATAAAGTCCTGGACAAGTGAGTTATAATGGAAGTGCTGGCACAATCATAACTGCAGCAATGCTAATGTGTTGTTGTAATACAGTAATTCATATGAAATGAATATATACTGGAACGGGGCAGAAGATTTTTATTATGGCTGAGCTAGCTAAATTTTTAGTTTTTGCCAGGGGGGGGGGGGGGGAATCTCTATTTCAAGTGAATGTGAAAAGCTGCTTTTTGGAAGTGAACTGCAAAATTGCAAAATATTTTTCATATTTATTTTATTAAATTCAAATAAGGCATATAATGCATCATTTAGAACTAATATTTTAAACTTTTGGCATGACTTTCTGTTCACTTACATTGGTGTAAATCAGGAAAATTTCCATTGAAATTAATAGTTACACCCATGAAAAATTAGTGTGAGACCACAAGTGGGACTTGTTTCACTGCTGTCCCTATGTACGTTGGGATCCTGATTCTTCACTCAGTTAAACCAGTAAGCTGTGGTCTGTGCTGTCTTTCACTTCTCCCTTCAGTCTTTAGAGCAAGGATCGGCAACGTTTGGCACGCGGCTCGCCAGGGTAAGCACCCTAGCGGGCTGGGCGAGTTTATTTACCTGCTGACGCGGCAGGTTCTGCCGATCGCGGCCCACACTGGCCGCGGTTCGCCGTCCCGGGCCAATGGGTGCAGCGGGTAGCCAGGGCCAGCACATCCCTCCGCCGCGCCGCTTCCCGCCGCCCCCATTGGCCCGGGACGGCGAACCTGCCACGTCAGCAGGTAAATAAACTGGCCCGGCCCACTAGGGTGCTTACCCTGGCGAGCCGCGTGCCGAACATTGCTGACCCCTGCTTTAGAGCCTTTCTTCCATTCAGTGGGATTATAGCAGTCTTGATTTACACCAGTGTAAGTAGGAGGAGAATTGGGCATATTCAATATGCGCATACACTGTAGAAGTCTACACACAAATATAGGAACTAGCATATAATGGTCTTGGAGTTAGGGTATTAGCCATCCTAGAAAAAAATGCTAATTCTGGTGTGAGGGAAGGAAAGATCACTACTTTAGCACCTGGGGTTGTCTGCCACATACTTTTCCACATACAAAAGAGCTAATTTTCAGTTTGCCATTCTTCTAGCTGCTGAGGTTGATTTTTCTATCGTGCATCAAACAGAGTGTATGTGGTACTGACATGGAGAGAAAATGAAAACAGTATATTTTTCTCGACCTTGGTTGTGTAATGCAGAAGAGGAAAAATAATTATAGTGCAGTAAAATATTGCTGTGAGTTGCTCATTATTTCTTAAATAGTAACAAAATATTAAAAGATAGTGGTGAACCTCTACATGAAATATATTCATGGTAAAAAAATGATTTATTAAAGTGAATCATGGGGCTTATTTCTGCTCAGATTTGTCAGGCTGATCAATGGAACACTATAAGCAAGAAATAGAGCTGGTGAATACAGCCCAAAAATAAAAATAAGAAAAGAAAGAACAAGAAAGTAATCACAATCACCCAAATAAAACGCACAAAACTTGGCTTTGAAAAAGTTCTTACCCATGTTCCATTCATTCTCCTTTAACATTCAGATATATATTTGTGACGGTGTACCCCATAAGGCTTCATAGAATATGCTTATGAATGTATATATGATATAACTGGAATATGTTTTTTATGCTACATATGCCATGTAACATATCTATGTAAAGGTTATGATCTACTGAATACATTCCTCCTATTTGTATGCATGTATCATTTCTGTACTTGAAGTTAGGAATATTGGCTGTCTACTTGCTTGATAACCTTAGTGAAGCATTTGGTCAGCTTCACGAGATATGCTGGAGGGTAGGGATAGGATACAGAGGGACCTAGACAAATTAGAAGATTGAGCCAAAAGAAATCTGAGTTCAACAAGGACAAGTGCAGAGTCCTGCACTTAGGACAGAAGAATCCCATGCGCTGCTACAGACTAGGGACCGAATGGCTAGGCAGCAGTTTTACAGAAAAGGACCTAGGGGTTACAGTGGACGAGAAGTTGGATATGAGTCAACAGTGTGCCCTTGTTGCCAAGAAGGCTAATGGCATTTTGGGCTGTATAAGTAGGGGCATTGCCAGCAGATCGAGGGACGTGATCATTCTCCTCTATTCGACATTGGTGAGGCCTCATCTGGAGTACTGTGTCCAGTTTTGGGTCCCACACTACAAGAAGGATATGGAAAAATTGGAAAGAGTCCAGCGGAGGGTAGCAAAAATGATTAGGGGGCTGGAGCATATGACTTATGAGGAGAGGCTGAGGTAACTGGGATTGTTTAGTCTGCAGAAGAGAAGAATGAGGGGGGATTTGATAGCTGCTTTCAACTACCTGAAAAGGAGTTCCAAAGGGGATGGATCTAGACTGTTCTCAGTGGTACCAGATGACAGATCAAGGAGTAATGGTCTCAAGTTGCAGTGGGGGAGGTTAGGTTGGATATTAGGAAAAACTTTTTCACTAGGAGGGTGGTGAAGCACTGGAATGGGTTACCTAGGGAGGTGGTGGAATCTCCTTCCTTAGAGGTTTTTAGGGTCAGGCTTGATAAAGCCCTGGCTGGGGTAATTTAGTTGGGGATTGGTCCTGCTTTGAGCAGGGGGTTGGACTAGATGACCTCCTGAGGTCCCTTCCAACTCTGATATTCTATGATACTTGAGAAAGGAATGTGCAAATTAACTGCCTAATCAAGAACCACTTAAGCCAACAATGAACTCGAAGATGTCGATCCACATCGGAGTTTTCTCAGGAATGTGGCTTGGCTGGTAAGAAACTCAGTCATGCATGGACATGTGACTTGCCCATGTGACTCCAAAGCTCCATCTTGGAGCTGGACTTTGCATAGGAGAGAGGAGGGGGTCTCCACCCACAAGAGAGAGTCTATTTAAGCCTGTGGGAGACCCCTCCATTTTGTCTTCAGCTGGCGACAGAGACTGGAACAAAGGACAGTAACTACAGGGGGTGTGAGTGATTGCTGGACCCAAACTAGCAGGAGACTAGTCTGTAAAAGGAAGCATACTGGAACTGGTGAGGTTTTATTTGTATTCCGTTTTCTTAGACATAGACTTGCATGTTTTATTTTATTTTACTTGGTAATTCACTTTGTTCTGTCTGTTACTACTTGGAACCACTTAAATCCTACTTTCTGTATTTAATAAAATCAATTTTTACTTATTAATTAATCCAGAGTATGTATTAATATGGGGGGGGGGGGCGGCAAACAGCTGTGCATATCTCTCTATCAGTGTTATAGAGAGCAAACAGATTCTGGGTTTACGCTGTATAAGCTTTATACAGGGTAAAACGGATTTATTTGGGGTTTAGGACCCATTGGGAGTTGGGCATCTGAGTGTTAAAGACAGGAACACTTCTGTAAGTTGCTTTCAGTTAAGTCTGCAGCTTTGGGGCATGTGGTTCAAACCCTGGGTCTGTGTTGGAGCCAGGGGTGAAAGTAGAAATAGGGACTTACCGGTACGGGGCTGGGTTGGGGCCGGCTCTGGGCCCTGGAAGGGGCAGGGCCTCGGGTGGAAGGGGTGGGGATGGGGGGGTTCAGAGCCAGCCCCGGCCCGCCCTGTACCCTGTAAGTGCCCTCTTCCTCCCGGGTAGCAGTGGCAGCCAGGGGCTCTGGCAGCAGTTTAAAGGGCCCAGGGCTTAGCTGCCACTACTGCCCTGGACCCTTTAAACCACTGCTGGAACCCCCAGCTGCCGCTGCTACCCCAGGGCTCCGGCAGCAGGGCTCCGGGGGCTATTTAAAGGGCTGGGGCTCCCCTGCCTCTACCGCCCCGGGCCCTTTAAATAGCTGCCAGAGCCCTGGGATAGCAGCGGTGGCGAGGCTCCGGCAGTGGTTTTAAAGGGCCAGGGCCATAGAGGCAGCAGTAGCCCCGGGCCCTTTAAATAGCCCCTGGAGCCCCACTGCTACTCCAGGGCTCCAGCAGCAGGGATCTGGAGGCAATTTAAGGGGCTTGGGGCTCCAGCTGCTTCTGGGAGCCCCAGGCCCTTTAAATTGCTGCCTGGGGAAGCCGGGCTGCCCCGGTACGGTGCACCGGCTCTTGCCGGTATGCCATACCAGGGCATACCAGCTTACTTTCACCTCTGGTTGGAGCAGACTGGCGTGTCTGGCTCAGCAAGACAGGGTGCTGGATTCCCAGGCTGGCAGGGAAAGCAGGGGCAGAAGTAATCTTGGCACATCAGTTGTCAGTTCCCAAGGGGGTTTCTGTGATCCAACCCGTCACAGTATTCATGTTTTTTTTATTTTTCCTCACAAAGGTGTTAATGGAAAACAAACCTCTCCTAAATACTTGTGCTAATGTATGTTCATGTGAAGATTCACACTGGAAGCATTCACAGAAGCATCTTCACATTTCTTTGTTTTCCCTCCACTTATTTGTAAAACTTTCAGTCAGCCCAACCTGGGGCAATAACAATATCATTGTTACGTAGATAATAAATCATACAATATGAATAGTCACTAACTGATAAAACAGTGAGTATTTTCTGAAATAGGTTGAAATATGTTCATCAATTCATTCATCAATTTTGAAGAGCAACATAGTAAAAATCAAAGCTTATTCATGGGTAATTTGTAACCTGAAAACCAGATTGAGTTAATGATTCCCTACAAATATTTTGCTAAACTCTAACCTGCAGAACATTTAGTATTCCAGATGCTAAACTGTACGTAGCAAATGCTGAGATACACTATGAAAAATTGCCATAAAACAAGTATATGTATGCATGTAATGTGTTTAAGGATTAAGAGCATTTAGCAAGTGATAAAAAGCTTGTTTTAATAAACTCAGTTAAATGTTCCTGAAAAAAATCATGGTATAATATAACTTATCAAAGTTCAGTTCTGTCGACTTTGAAAGCAAGAAATGAATACAGTAATTTATTCTGATATAAAATCAAGTTATTGCATTACATTACCTTACACCTGCAAAGCATTCTATAAATTATAGGTAAAACTCATAATGAACAAAATAGTAACAAAAATAAAGCATCTGGTTAGCTTACATCATTTATATTTAAACAATTTGAACTCCTGTCTCTCTCTATGTATTGACTGCTCCATGCTGTGTTATCCACAGCTATTCTCATATCACTCCAGGAATAGTGAGTAATACCAATGTAAAATAAAGAAATAACACAGGTGTGACATTGCACCCCATAATGCTTTATAGAAATATGCTTATGAGTGTAAATATGACATAACTGGAATATGTTTTATGCGAGATATGCCATGTAACATATCTTTGAAAAAGTTATGATCTACTGAATATATTCATCCTATTTGTATGCATGTATCATTTTTATATCTGAAGTTATGAGCCTTGGCTCTATGCTTGTATTTAAGGTGATTGTTGTAGGAAGCACGAGACAGATTTGGTCAACATAGTGTGAAGGGGTTATTCAAGTAATTGGGAGTACTTAACTAACAATGGATTTTGGGAGACACCAATCCACATCTGAGCTTTCCTGGGAATGTTCAAACTAACATGTAAACAATGGTGTCAGTCTGCAAAAAACTGAATCATTCATAGACATGTGACTTGCCCAGCTGGCTAGAGACCCCATCTTGTGGCTGTGATGTGGCACAAGAGAGAGAATATAAGAGGCCCTGGAAACTCCTCCATTTTGTCTTGAGCTGCCTCAAAAGATTGCCTCTCCACCCTAAAGAGATGCCTGAAAGAAACTGGAACAAAGGACAGTAACTATGGGGGTGTCAGTGATTGCTGGACCCAGACTAGGAAGGGGTCTAGTCTGTCAAAGAAGCTTATAGGAACATCTTTAAGGGTGAGATTTACCTGCATTTAGTTTCCTACTGTATTAGGCTTAGACTTGTGTGTTTTTGTTTTATTTTGCTTGGTAATTCACTTTGTTCTATCTGTTATTACTTGGAACCACTTAAATCCTACTTTTTATATTTAATAAAATCACTTTTTGCTTATTAATTGACCCAGAGAATGTAATTAATACCTGGGGGAGCAAACAGCTGTGCATATCTCTTTATCAGTGTTATAGAGGGTGAACAATTTATGAGTTTATAAGCTGTATACAGAGTAAAATGGATTTATTTGGGGTTTGGATCCAATTGGGAACTGGGTATCTGGGTGCTAGAGACCCAATTAAGTTTGCAGCTTCTGGGGGACGTGGTTCAAACCTGGGTCTGTTTGTGGCAGGCTAGCGTGTCTGACACAACAAGACAGCGTACTGAAGTCCCAAGCTGCCAGGGAAACGGGCTCAGAGGCAGCCTCAGCATATCAGATGACAGTCCCAAGTAACCAGTCAGTTCTCCACATGCCACCGCTCTACAAACCACCCCGTGGTCCATGGATCACAATTTGGAAACTTCTGCTCTAGTTTATAATGTAGGGGGGAAAGCACTTCTAAAAATGCAGAGAGTGAGTGGGCTTCACTATATGCATATTAAGGAACTCTTGCTTTCCTTTTGAAGTAGTAATTCTTTGGTGAAAGTTCAAAAATTTCTTCCTCTGGTTAGATGTTTTTACTGTGCTGCCCTCCTTTAAGGCTCATGTTTTACAGAAATGCATCTTCCATGGGAGCTGAAGGATATGGATGTAACAAGAATAGGATTCTTGTTCCAAATTGCATTCAGCTCATCACCACTTTCTGATACTATTCCATTAATTAAAAAAAACAACAACAAAACAAGTGACAGAAAATAACATAGGGACAACTCAGTAGTATGTAGACGTTGTTTATAAAAACTTTGTTGGACTATTTTCCCTGGTTGTTGGCAAGGTTGGAAACATTTGTTTGTCTGTTTACAATAAAATAAGCATTTCTGTTATTCATTGGTTCTCTTTTTCCATTTAAAATGAGCTGCCTGTTATATCACTTGGGCATATTACAATAAAAGAAAGGGGTGATACCAAAGAAAAATAAAGACATTTCCAGCTTAAGTGTATTCACAAGAGAGAAGAAAATATAGCCAAAGATAGACCTGGTTTTGGATAGTCATAAAAATCACACAATTGCTGAATAACACGTTTTCCTCTTATCATGCTCTTACCATAGCAACTGATCTCTTTAGATATACATACAGGCTCTGAAATATTTGATCAGAGTTCAAAAGTGTATCTAATGTTCATTTGTGAGTGACTTTAAACATACAAACATTTTACACGTGCAGCTCTTTTGAACTGTCAATTAAATGATAGAGCTGATGTACAACACCTCCTCCCCTCCCCTGGAAAAAAGGGGAATTTTGGTCTGCTATGTAAATTGTACATGCAAGTGATTGTACCTGCACAGTTACTCATGAACATAGAGTCCATCTTTTGAAAATGTGTTCCAATATATTATGAGCTATTTTTGTGCGTAAATTGTATCCACAGAATACAATATAGGCAAGTTCCCCCTACACCAGCCCACTAGAGTGCCAAAACCTTAAGTGGAGAGATCCCCTCTAGTGGCAAAAGGGTAGTATGTTTTGTTTACACATACAACAGCTAGCTCTGTGCTCCTGAATGTTAGTTGTGATAGTGGTTTCTGTGATGTGGACACTAATCCTCTAGCAACTGAAGACACTAACCCATTCAAATTGTTACCATCTATTGTACAGGAAAATATTTTGGCTACTATTGGTTTGTGCCAGATTTGGGCCTTTGTCCTGGAGGTGAAAGGTCCCATTGACTATAATCACAGATCTGGTGGTCCTGCCCTTGGCTTACCCACAAACCCCCCTAGCATACTGCTCTTCTGGAGGCAAAGAAGCAGGAGGTACGGAGAACAATGTGAGGTGCTGCTCTGCTCTCCTGTTCAGCAATTTTTCAGTGCTGCATAGTTAGTCTGATGGCTTTCTGATGGTCCTGCACACCAGGAATGAATTTGAACCCTTTCCGAATCTTGTGGATGACAGGTGCTACTCTACTGTAAGTTACTCTTCTGCATAGTGACCTTCAGATATCGATGACATCTCTACTTGAAAAAATGTCAGGGGAAAGGGAGACATAGTGTATTATATTTCCTTCCTATTAACTGAATTCATCATCATGTGTAGTGTGGGTATTGGGAAAAGGGAAAAAAACTGCAATGTGGAATCCTATATTACTTTTCTATGTTGCGTATTAGGTGTGGAAGGCTCTTCCTCTTCAAAAAAGATATGGCAGCAGTGAAAATTGGTTACAAGAAGCAAATATTACATATGAGCTATAGCCTAATTTCTTCATTTATTCAACAGATTGTTCACAAGTGATAAGGAAACCCTGAGATTCTCATAGCTTCATCCAGATGCAGCTCAGGTGCTTTTTAAACAAAATCTTATTGACAACCAAAATATGGTTAAAATCCCTTGTGTTTATCTTAGTCTTTTTAAACCAACCCATTCATGGGAGCTCCAAGATGTTGGTAAAAAGGTACCTGGCAAGTGTCAACTCCCACATCAATACAATGCTCTTTATTATTTTACTATGTAACACAACTTGGCGATCTGGGGCCAGATTCAGCTCTCACTTACATCAATTTTACACCATTGTAATTTCATTGACTTCACCTGTATGATTTCTGATTTACACTGGTATAAATGAAAGGACATCCGTGCCTATGATATTCAGTTCAGTTTCAGCTCAGGGGTATTAAAGAAACAAAGGAACAATCTTAAAATGAAGAACTGAGATAACTCCATTAATTTTAAAATCATTTTGAACATCTGAGGAAATTTGATGCCTTTCTCTCTATTAATCCAATAAAACCTTAATGTGCAAGATATGGTGATAATTTATGAATGAATGCTACTGAACATCTTGATGGAGTATGATGGTTATGAATGATGATGCATAAGCAGACTTCAATAAATTAAATCTACTTGATCTGAGTATTTTTGACAGTTTGCAAAGCTTCACCATATAATATTATACAATTATATAGCATAGACCCTGTGTAGGAAGAAAGAGAAAACATTACAGTGCAATCATCAAATTGCACCTCTATTTAGTATTTCCTGAACTGATAATCTGTGGCATTAAGTACCTCTTACCTATTTTCCTTTTTTCCAATTTTCTTCTAGATCTGATATTGTGCATAGTTAGTCTTGCAAAAGTACCATGGGTGTTTGCCAGCCAAGGCACAAAATCTACTTGCTAGTGCTTACCATGAAGATGATCATGGGAAAAAAAGTTCAGTACTGTATATTATTTGCTGGTCATTATTATTATTCACGCTCACGAGAGGACAGGTAGAATTTTGCCAGGCTGATATACAAGTACTAATGCTCAGGTATTTACACTGTTCATGGGAGAAGCTTGGAGAACAAAGTTTAAAAACAAAATTTACCATATAACCTCCTTGATTAAATATCTTGTCAGCATAATTCCACTGGCTGGAAAGCTGTTTATGAGAATGGCATCATTTCACTGTAAAGGAAGCAGTCATCTGTCGTTCTCTGTGTTGAAGTTTCAGTTTAAGCACTGAATAATCAAACAGACCATTAAAATCAGTGTTTAATAATAACTATTTGAAAAGCTCCTCTGAAAACATATAATGCTTCTATGTTCCTGTCTGTCTACTTTGTATATGCTCTAGTATCAATATAATGTAAGAACAGCATATGGTTTCTTTGATGGAAAGTAATGGAAAATGACAGGCTGTTTGAAGATGTTGCGGTGCCAATTTCATGAATAATGCATTATGGTAACAGGTATAATCAGTGCAGTTTAATAGTCTGTAGCCTCCAGAGATATAACAACAGAATGCAGAGGAATTATCCCTGTACTAGGACCACCTGACACTCACCATTTTCCTTCTTGCTTTTGTCTTGTTCTGTTTATTTTAATATAGTCCCAGTAAAATTAAGTAAGAATGCAAAGAGCCAGACCAAGAAAATATAATGTTTAGGTTTAGATTGGTTTTTTTATTTCATATGACTAGCAAAAGGTAAGTTGTACTCATCACAGTGAACACAGATTTTGAATCCTGTTGCAGTGAATTGTTCTGCTAAGTCATATGTAGATTTTGTGACTCAAAATTTTGCAGCAGAAAAAAATATTCTTACACTGAATAATTTGCTCTTGTATACTGAAAATATTTGCCATCTTGTAGGAATTATTCTGTCATTTCATATTAGGCAAATCAATCTCTCACCCACCCAAACCAATGTATTCAAACTTAGTTCTTTAGGTATACTAATTTTGTATGAGCTTAATTTCCAAAAATGTTATGCAGGAAACTGATAAAAGATGAATGGGATTGAAACACCTACTGATTTGAATTGAATTATTATAGAAAAATTCCATGAACTATATTAAGACTTAGACACTCTAAGTAGTAATTTTCTAGGCACACAACTCTTAACTCAGAATGTCCATGATAATGAATAAGAGCCAGGAGAGTGGCTTGGGACACATTGCTTCAGTCTTCATATCTATGTTTTTACTCTCTCTCCTGGAAAAAGAGACACAATCTGTCTGTGTTTATATTTAAAATAAAAAGAAGTGTTTTCCATATTACAAATGGATTGGAATGCTAGCACTAACATTTTGCTCTGATATATGGCCTGGTCGAATCTTTCATAACCTATGCTATTTACTATATATTAGTTTTTCAAAAGCCTTTATTTGTATATGTAGCGCTCATTTAAATAAAAGACCATTGTGGTTTTTGAAATAATACCCTAAAAATAAGTGAAATAAGTACACTAGTTAGGCTGTGCATCTGGGACTGGCGGTAACCGCAAAAGCACGTGCTGCAAACGAAAAAGTAAATGAAAAAATACTTTCTTAATGCAGGAGATATCCTGGAGAAGTAAAATGAGACAGTCCATCATGGTTTTAAAATCAGTTTTGATAAGTGACTTTCTATAGAACATTATTGCACATCAAGTGTCACTGATGGCATAATTGTTTATGGACTGTTCGGTTATGATTATTGATTCTGGACTTCCACATTTTAAAGTCTAATTATAATCACATGCATAATTACTGTATGTACTGTAGTTTGTAACAGAGATGTAATGTATGTGACAATATATTATGTCACATCAGGAGCAAAATATTACCAGAGTTACATTTTTGTTTTATAGCAGTTTCAGCATAATTAATGTCTTACTGTATAAATGGTTACCAATAAAAGTACAAATTGTTGCTTTCACTATGGGCAACATTATAGCTCTTGTTAGTTAGAAGAAGAAAGAAAAATGTCACTCTCAATTAAAATAGTCATTGTAGAGGCGTGAACTTGAACCTAGAAAATAAGCTCATAGGACCCCGGAGTCTTAGCAGGTGCTAAGAGGTTGAAATTACATCTCCAGCACACCATGGGATTCAGTTCAAGGGAAAGTTGAAAGTGTTGTAACTGCCTGTCTTCTAGTGGAGTTTCTACATTAGGAGGTCAGCATTAAGGTGTGGTCAGGTATCCACAAGAGTAACCTGCATGCTGGTGAAGGCTGCTGATGAGATGCATTGAATCCATTTATCTGCTGCAGGTACCTGTAGCGATGGAAAGCTGCTACAAACTCCCCTCTTGACCTCAGAGAGTTTAATAAGACCAAAAGGCTCTGCCATCCTCAGTGAAAATCAGTATAGACACAGGAGTGATTGTAAGCCTAAGGAACTGGGCTTTGTAATGAGATCTCATCATCTTGTAGTTGGGTTAGAGTAAATAGTTTTCTTCGTAAACTAAACTTCCCTTATAGATAAAGGAAATGAAACTAAGCAGCAAGATGACAGTAAGGGCAGAGAGAATAACTGAACCACTTCCTTGTCTGTATTTTGTTAAGGAATATCTATGTTTAAATAGATTGAAACTGCATCCTTTGCCTCAGTAAACTGAAAGGTGATGAAACAAAAGTCCAGCTTAGAGGGTGTCAATGTAAATTTCAGTGGAGTTACACTGGCATAAAACAGGTGTAACAGACAAGAATCACGATCATCACAATGAAGAATAAGAGTTTAATTACCATTGTAGATATGTGATATCTGATTCTCCAAATGTGTGAGAGTATGGATGTCAAGAGAGAAAAATCTGAATGCAAGGATCAGTTTTAAGAGCTTCCATGGAAGAAGAGTGTCAAAGTCAATGGTGTTCTGCCTGAAATGAATTTAGCCTATAGAAATTAGCAATTACATGCATATCAGTGAAGTTAATGGTGTATGACTTGTGGTTGTCCTATGCAACTAAGTTGTCTTTACCAAGCCACAGCTAATTTGTAGAAGTGGAACCTAGCTGATCCATCATACACACAAACCATTTGTCATATTCTTTTCATTTCAATGACATGAGTACATGGCACAAATTGCAGCAGTCCCTACTACTTTCTTTTGAGCCTAAATTTTTGTTGACAATAAGCCTAACTTGACAAAGAATCCAATAGAGGAGTTACCTGTAATATCTTTTTGAAAATATTGTCTAGGTTTAGTTCAACAATCTTTCAGATAAATTATGGCCCTGGTCTTTCAACACAAACATAAATTTGGTTCAGTCCGATGATGTTAGTTCCAGTTTGGCTATTATTCTGTCTAAATTCACGGAAAGGGGACAGAGAAGCCTGGTCTGGGTTTGCCAGCCAGAAGAAGGCACCATGAACCAAGAATGTACACATAAATGAAGACAAAAATATGGAGTTTGATATTATCTGAAATAGTGACCACAGGCATATCTCCTAATATATGAACTCACCTTCCAAAGCAAAATCCTTAACTGCCAGATCTGAGTAGCTGGCAGAGGAAAATTCAAAAAGAGATCAACTCATAGATTAGAGATAAGTGAAATTCCAAATAATTGGAGATTAGATTAAGCTCAGATGTACATCTGAAACAAAAGAGGATATTTATTTGCTCACTCAAACTATCTGCAGACCTCTTGAATCTGCAAAATTTGGTTGAAAGTCTTGTGAAAACAGGCGGTCTTGATATTTTATCATCTGCTTTTCAATATGGGGAAAGACATGCATGTAAAAGCATACACAAATAAAAATGAATGGGGATAGAAAGTGAAATGATTTTTTTCAGACCTCCAAAGAAAGTTTGGTTGGATTTTTGGGTGGAGTTTTAGATGAGATTCTTATTTAATTTAAAATTATTCATTCTGTCATGCCTTAGATTTCCTAGTGAAAAAGAAATATGTCTAACTATAGTAAATTAATATAAAATAATAATATTTAGTTCTCAATGAATAATCAAGTGACCATGATTTTGAATACTGAAAAAAAAATGTGGAGGATGATTTCTACAATTCTGCCTTTCCCCCTTTTTTCAATTAACTGTAGACACGAGCCAATTTTTTTCCCCACCTTTACTCACAGTGAGTAGGGAAGAGTACTTGAAGTGTTTTTTTCAGGGGGAAATTAAAGCTGGAGGAAGCATTTCATTTTGGGTCATAGATGGAATGAAGCATTTTGGGCAGCATGGAAGAAGATACAGAGACGGGGGTAGGAGGATTTGAAGAGTTAGTAGAGATGTTTGAATAATTTATTTTTCAGTTCACTAGCGGTTCTGAAAAATCAGGAAAAAAATTGTTTTGGGTCAGCCCAAAACGGAATTTCTTTGAATTTTTTGGTGAACAAACAAGTAAAAAAAAATTCTTAGAATAAAATATTTTGTTAGGTCTTAAACCAAACATTTCATTTTGATTTAGAAATTTTATTAATATTGCATTTTTAAAATTGAATGAAATTACAAAACAAGAGCTATTTTGTATCCAAAAATCAAAATGTTTAATTTTGAAAATGTCAAAGTGAAATGTTTCAATTTGTTCAGAATTTGTAGTTTATTTTGACCAAAACAATTTAGTGAATTCAATCTGAGTTTGCAAAATATTTGAGTCAATCCAAATCTGTATTTTTCATCCAAAAAAAAGGGTTGGAGGAAAAATTTCTACCAGATCATCTAGTTAGTGAATGTGAATGTTTTTAAATGCTCTCTCTCCTCCAGTTCTCTGTTGCAAAGGGCTATGAATATCTAAGAACTTGAATAAAGAAGCACCACACACCAGGTCACATTTGGTCCAAATCACCCTACATTCATCAACATTTGGAATGGATTGAAGTATGGTGTCTAAGAGATAATCAAAGGGTTTTGGGGGAGGTTATGGAGAGGAAAGGGCAAAAAGGGCCTATGTTTAGAATCTCTCAGTACAAAGAAGTCAGGCAAGCACTCCTATAGCATAACTCTCAGCAGGCTGCATCAGGAAGAGGATGGCAAGATCAGTCATATTTTCAAGGAAAGCTTGGAGTCCTGCTTCAACCACCAGTTACGCACTAATCACTATATTATTTACAGGAACCTATTTATAATTCTTCTCCACTTGCCTTGCTCTCCAGAAAGCAGGGCAGTCCAGAGGACAAAAGTGCACTATGGCACATAATTAAAATGATCACACTACATGTTTTTCATCAAAGGGTCAGAGAGAAAATGAATTAGTATAAAAATAAGTCAGCAGCTAATGGTTAGTCTACTGGCCTCTCCATCTCAAGAATCATGGTTGCAAATCTTGGCTTAGCTTACCAGTGAAATTGAATTGATTAGTAGCAATAGCTGGAAATACGTTCACTGTATAAAGGCTGTCATTTTTAACATTATTCATATAACTAAGTTCACATTATGTCAAGACTTTAAATGCACCACTTGTTCAGGAAAATATAGCTGTCCACAGAGCATGGATTTCTCTCTTTAAAAAAAAAAAGGCAGAGATTTCATGGAAAATGGTGGAAAAGTCTCTATTTAAGTTCAATTTAGTTTATAAATCATTGACCAGATCCTCACCTCTTATAAACTGGTGCAGCTCTGCTGAAGTTTGGACCCAAACTCCCCCCTTTCTACAATCCCACTGGCACATTTGCAAGGGATACTGGATTAATAAAGTGTGCTGTAAGAGACTGCTCTTCATTTCCTGGCCCCAGTCACCTGACATTGTTCAGTGTTAATAAAGTTTATGCATCTGTCACATGACAGGGATCAGTGACGGCTGCCACAATGGGTCTTGATCCATAGCAGCAAAAATTTTGCAACAAAGAAAACAGTTTGGTTGGCATGGGGACAGTAAGAGTTTATCTTATTCTTCTGTACATGAAATCAAAGAGACAAGCCATGCGTCCTGTGCAAAAACCTTCATTGGGACGAGGCATACTCAGAGCACAAAGTTTTCTAGATGTATGCAGTCAGGAAGTGGAAATTTGTCTCTCTCAATTATAGGTTTGAAGTGTAGCCCTCCAACCCCCTGGATGCTCTAAGATTAGTAGGATTACTCCAGGGATCTCAGGGCATTTGCAGAAGGCCTGAATTGACATGGAGAGGAAAGTCCTTTCCGTATTGTTTCCTATCCTCTACTTGTCCCTGTCAGACTGTGCTGATACGGACTATACATTCACACCTGGATTAAGCTCTCTCACTGAAGTGGTGATTTCACGAAACAGAGAGGGGAGAGGTGGAAATGAAAACCAACAGGGTCAGCTTTAAATGTTGTTTGTACTTCCCCAATGGGTTTTATGGAGAGATAATGAGTAGCTAACTCCCACCTAATAATGAGTATCTCCTGTGTTGTGTTGCTGTATTCAAATCATCCTTCCTTGCATTTGGAAGTGGGGTAATGATAGGACTTCAGCTCCCCAGCGTATGACAGATTAAGGGCAATTATTCATGGGCTATCATGATTGAAAGCCCAGGGAGTGAGTGGGGCCACATGTACTTACTTTTAGTACGTGGGAATATGATGGACAGCGCATGCACACACACACACACACACACAAATATTAAGAAGCAGCTGAGCTATTTAGCAGAAAATATCCCATTTTGATCCAAACATCCTTGGTTAAAAAAAAAAGACGAAGAAAATATGAGATTATCAGCATAACTTTTTCCCACATAGGTACATATTCATGTTTCAAAGTTCCCCATGAAGCATCATCAATCTCTACCATTTTGGAGAGTCTGTTAACAAGCAGCATAAAAAGTCATCACAGCAAACTAACTTTCCAAGACGGGGGATAAGATTTCTAATTCTTCTTCACGCAGTGGAGAGCACAATATTAAAGAAATATTTCTGTATAAAAAGATATATGTTAATAAAATATTAATGTAGTCTTTGTTGCTAGATTTATGAGTAGCATTATGTATTTTTGCATTCTTCTTGAATCAGCAAAAACAAACACTACTTAAAACAATACCAATGATACATTTATATTCACAGTACTATTTACAATATAAGATTAGTAGCTTAAGCATTCACATCCACAGTCAGCACTGTCTGTAACTATGAGGAACTAATCTGCACAATTATCATACAGAAGTTTGTATGCAGATTCAGTGGCAACATAATAAGTATGTACAAAAGAGCTATACTGTATGTACAAGCTATAACTATTCATATTTTAATTTCTTAGCACAAGGAATTACCTGTGTTGAACAACATAATAGAAACATTTGACAAACAAGTTTTGATTTATATATGAATTTAAATACTGACTATTTGAAATTAAGCACTGTTCTTAAACTCTTTAATAGGCTCAATATGTGGTATTGTTACTTTTATAAAGTATCTAGGATGACTCTTGAAGCAAGCAAAGTGGAATGGGGGTCATGTCATTCCCTCTTTTCCTATTACTTATTCTAGATCTTGACAATCCACAGTGTGTTATGTTACAATATTAATGCATGAATATTCATAAATTATTATGCACAACTATGAATGCAACCATTCACTCAAAAATGTTACATAAATCAGTTCAACTACAAATATTTATGGCTAATAATACATTTGGAATTAACCATGTACTTACCTAACGCTTTATTTATGTATTTGACTTGATAGAATTCCTGTTGCTATTATTTCAACACTGCTTTATGATTTGTTTTAATGTAATCAGAATTTATATTGGATTTGGGTGGTAAATGGATGGATTAAATGAGGAGGTTTCCAGGTCTTGATTCAATTTTGCTATGAATATAAAAAAATATATAAAAATGCTAACTTTACATGAAACTATGAATACTCTGAAACCACTATAGAATAAGAGCTAGTTATCTGACAAATGGCTCTTAAAATTGTCTTAACATTTTAAAAGGATTTTTATGTGCCTATGTTTCTTTTTTTCTTTTTAATTGAATAAGTGAATATACATGACAATCTTGAAGACTGTTGGTATGCAGAATTCATTCAGTGGCAGCATCTGTTTCCTTCTAATACCAGGTGTCATATGTGATGGGGAGCATGCAACACTCTGGCGCCTCCTGCTGGTTGTCTTGGGAATTAGCTCTGCATGCCAGAGTACCCTCTTCGGGTGGTGCCTCCCTGCCATCACTCCTGCTCTAGGACCCAGATCTCTCCAAGCACCATGGCATCCTCTTCAGCAAAACAGCCCTCTGGCCATGCCACACACTGTGCTCCCCCCTTTTGCGGGACCTGCAGTCCACTGTTCAGCGACTTCCCTTAGAGGCTACTGCAGCAAATTGTCTGGCCACTTCCTCCAGCATCCTCTTTGCCCTTGCCTCAGGGCCTCAGCCTGCAAATCCCAGCAGCCAGCCAGGAGCTGTCTCTCGCTCCCCTGGTTCCTGCTCATAGCACTGCTCTGTCCAGGGTGCTGGCAGTTCTCTTAGCCCTCCAGAGACACTCTCCTTCCTCCCTGGGCTCCCAGCAGAGAACTGCCTCCTCTGCCCTGCAGCTCCCTTTTTATATGGGGCTTTATGGCTCTGATTGGCTGAGCCCTTCAGCCCTTCTCTGATTGGCTGCCTCTGGCGCAGCCACCCTAGGACTGCTTTTAATGCCTTTTCTGCCAGTGATAGGCAGCTGTCCCATCACATCATATACCAACTAGACAATATATAATTGGAATATAGGTGGAATGTAAAGTAAAGTTTGTGGTTTTTTGTTAACAATTGACAGGATTTACACAGATGCGGACTAGCATCCAGAACTCTATTTAATAAAGTATCATAGCAGTCTTACAGCTGTACCAAAATGGCACTATCCAATGGTCCTGTCTTGTCACACAAAATTATTAAATGTTTTTAATTACTCTATCCCCTCCAGCTTTCTATTACAAAGCACAGTGAATATCTAAGAACCTGATCTAAGAACCGCCACAGACCAAATCACCATACATTCCAAGTGCAATGCTCACTTTTTTAAGTTCATTTTCATTATTAAAACTGCATAGTGCAGTGCACAGAAATCAATTAAAAGTAAAAAAGAACCCATGTAATATCCCCCCACTCCTTCTTTCCTGGGGAAAAGGAAGTGACAAAGAGCCACATGTGATATATGATAGTGACATCATTTCATGCACTATTGGTAGCATGTGATATATGATAGTGACATCATTTCATGCACTATTGGTAGCATGCATCTCTGGAGGTGAACACAGATAACAATGATGGGTGTGATATAAGAACACCATAGGGATAAAATAATTTTCTTTACTTTCCAAATATAAAATTTCTAAAAAGTGAATTAAATATTCATAAAAGGTACCAGATATAGAGACCTTCATGTTATTTTTGGCAAAACAGTGTGAAGTCTGTCTCTCTCTCTCTCTCTCTCTCTCTGTCACACACACACACACACATATATATTGTGGCTCAATCTTGAGAAGTGAGATGGTAGTTTACATTTTGTTCTCATTTACTCCTGGGTCTTCTTCCTGCAGGGACGGCCCATGAATACAAAATGATGAGCTGATATGGGCATCCATCCATTAGGAGCTTGATTGAGGTCACCAAACAGTTTCACACAAGCTACCAGAAAGCAAGAATAATATATCTTTTGATCAGTACTAATTTGGACTGGGTGTGAACAAGTGACCTAGAGGAAACAGTCTCCAGAGTGCCCCAGCTCCTCAACTATTAGGCTTGTTGAACATCCCTCCAGAAAACAGAAACCAACCTTTGTGTATTTACTTGTGGATGTACTTAATCCCCTTAGTGATTCACCCATTTACCAGTGTGAGCTCTTGGGGATAGGATTATCTTTTGCTATGTGTTTGCACAGAAGATGGCACATTTTAGTACCACTGTAATATATATGCTATTATAATTATGCCCCCTATATCCAGCAATACATATGACACTGAATTTGGAAAGATGAGTCTGAGTGTAAGGAAGAGCTAAAAGAGAGGAGTGTAGCACACACACACAGAAAAGCAACTAATAGGAATTCCACCCTACTTTAACTTATGCCTCCTGGCTCATTTGAGACATCCCTACATTCACAGAGACAGGAGTACTGCGGAGAAGATGCGATGGAAATAACAAGAACAAAGCAACTTGAACAGAAAAAACTCAAAACCCGAATGAAATACTATAATACACATAGCACCCCAGCGAGGTAGATTATTTGCTATTTCACAGATGGATAACCTAGGTCACAGAAAGCTTAAATACTTCTTAATAAAATAAGAATTAGAAAAGGTAATAATGTGTTCAGATACTGCCTGATAAAGGCAGATACAGAGCTATAGGATTGGAGAAAATAAGTTCACTACTGAATAGTAGCTATAGCACCCAGTCAAATAGAGAAATTAAGAGATGAAGAGTTAGAAAAACAGTTAAACAATGTGTAAACCAACCAAGAGTTATAAAGTTAATGGATTTATAGCAGTGGTGGGCAACCTGCAGCTCACGGGCTGCATGCGGCCCATCAGGGTAATCTGATTGCGGGCCACAAGACATTTTGCTGATGTTGACCATCCGCAGTCACAGCCCCCTGCAGCTCGCCATTACTGGCCAATGGGAGCTGCGGGAAGTGGCAGGCCACAGGGACATGCTGGCTGCCACTTCCCGCAGCCCTCTCTCCTATTCTCTCACTATATGGGAGGTTTTGGCCAGTGTACTTTTGAAGTCACAGACACACTAGCAGTACCCTTGTCCCTCTTAGCTTGCTTCCAAAAACTTTAACATGGATAGGGATCCATTAGAGCAGTCCTCTGAAGCACTCTGAGTCCCCATTCCAACACTTTACGGGACTAGGACCAGAATGCTCTCTGTGGCTGGCCTCTCATATTAATGGTTTCATTCACTTTCAGACCATACATTGGAGGAGTGAGGATAGTAGAATTTGACCATGATGGTTTAAATGAGTTTATTGATCTATTTCAACTTTCGTAAAAATGTTAGATTTTTATCTCATTGAGTTGAGTTTTTAAATGGTGATGGCTGAGCACTTGTGAACATTACACAATAACGGTTTTGATATGCTAGAATAAGGATGGAAGAAAACTGTACTCCAGATATGTGGAGATAATCTGAAGCAGTCATTTAACAGATAATTGCCTAATTACGATGGACTCTTACAGAGATTTCACCTTTTTAATATCTTTTAAATGTCGGTGTATTTCATAACCTTTTGTGTAGTGAGAACAATGGCAGAAATCCCTGATGGCAACTTCTCATATGGAACATGCTGGGTCAGGGTACACCTTACACCCTACAAGGCACTTGGGAATAAAGCTATGGACTAATAATTCTTTATTGTTTAGTCCAATAATGGGGTAACTGTTTTCTAAAGGAATATGGGCCAGATTTATAGATTGAATTTATAAGCATTACAGATGGATGGGACAAGGAGATGTGCAATGGGAGGGAGACCCTGAAAAATATATCTTTTATTAACTTTACGGGGGAGAAAAGTGAAACTTATATAGACTGAGACTCTGAGCCGTCTCACATTTCTCCCCACTCCTCCCCTTTCTCATTACAGCTAATTATCCTTTTCTTTAGCCTAAAGCTTCTTCTTGCCCAGGCAGATCTTGAAA
The DNA here is from genome assembly GCF_002925995.2 of Terrapene triunguis. Classification (NCBI taxonomy): domain Eukaryota; kingdom Metazoa; phylum Chordata; order Testudines; family Emydidae; genus Terrapene; species Terrapene triunguis. The sequence goes on from NW_020664409.1 coordinate 23,423,306, forward strand.
GTAGCAAACCCAAATTTTCTATGACAATCTGCAGCAAGTTATGTTTGCACTTTTCAATCCTTGACAGTTGTGCTCAGGCAGCACAGAATCTGGACAACTAAAATTAGGTAGCATTTAGAAATCTAGTAAAATAATTGAGATTTTTTCTTCTTTGTATCAAGGAAGGAAAGAATTGCATAGAGATTAAATGGTATATTGTAAAAATGGATTTAAAAAGTAGCCCACTTTTGACATTTAAGCAATCAGCTGTTCAAAAAGTACCATGTTCAAATAAATGTTATTAGCAAAACACTTATAAAAAATGTAAATTGATTAGTCAATGGTCTAATCAGTGATACCTTTAATTCACGTAACAATACCACATTATGATGAATGGCACTCAGTATGGGACACAGTTCAGGAAAACATAGAAATTCATAACTTGTAATCTGAAAGGGTATATTGGCAGAAACAGAAATGAATTTAAAATGTTAGTTGTAGAAAATAAATCCTCTGACTGTGAATAACAATAAGCAATTATGACCACCCTTTAATAAAAAGCTTGTACAATCAGGCTATTAAGATTGAAGCAAAGTGTTTGTTTGAATAACGTATGAGATGACTCAAATCCTTTTTCAGTTTCAAAGTGAACTTCTTGGCAGTTTAATAAAAGTTTGGTTAATTTCCTAAAAATCACATTTTTTATTTTTGGGTCATAACTGGGACGAGAATGTAAATATCAAAATACTCTGAAGGAGCCTGTTCTAATGAAATTTCCATCCCAGTTTTGGAGGTTCAGCAAAGTTTCCTAACCTGTAGCTTCAATTTTAACCTCCATCTATTTTGAGGTTTGCTCATAAGGGGTTTTTGCACATATTTATAGCCAGGATATCTGTAGGGGGGAAGGGGGTTATACCAAATGGGAAACATACATACTACAAAGCAACCCATAAAATAAACCAACATTGAAATGAAATTAAATGAAGGAGGACTTAAATTAAAATGTCTTCATTAATTTCTGAGACAAATGGGTGAGGTAATATCGTTTACTGGACCAACTTCTGTTGGTGAGATAGACAAGCTTTCATACCAAACAGAGTAGTTCTTCAGGTCTGGGAAAGGAACTCTCAGCATCACAGCAAAATACGAGGTGCAACAGATTGTTTAGCATATTTTAAGGAACCCATTCAAGGTTGAGTGACCTATTAATACTTCTGCAGTCCTAGGACAAAAAAGGGGGTTAGTGGGTTATGAATTGTTGTAATAAGCCATAAATCCAGTGTCTCTGTTCAGTCCATGATCTTTAGTGTTTAGAGGAGTAATGAATTTAAGCTCCCAGGCTCGTCTTTTGAAAGTATTATGCAGATTTCCTTTGAGGATGAGGATTGATAGGTCAGATATAAATTGATAGCTTTGTGAAAAGTGTTCACCTACGGGTAATAGGGTGTTTTTTGTCTTTTATCATTTTCCTGTGTGAATTCATTTGAGAGCGTTTCACCCACATAGCTGCTATAGGGGCGTTTAGTGCCCTGGACGAGGTACACCACATGTTGTGACAGACGTGTAGGATCCATGGATCTTGAAAGTTGTCTTGTGGGGGGTGTTCATCATTGTAGCAGTGGAGATATGTCTTCAGGTTTTGCATCGGTTGTTCTGTCAGGATCTGGTACCACTTTGAGTTGGTGTCCCCTGGTCTGTGGGGAGCTAGCTTCTGATGATGAGCTTGGAGAGGTTAGGGGGGTTGTTTGAAGGCCAGAAGTGGGGGTTCAGGAAAGATTTATTTCAGGATGGGGTCCCCATTGGGTATCGGTTGTAGCTATTTGATGATGACCTATATGGGTTCCAGAGTGGGGTGGTAGGTGATCATTAGGTGTGTGCAGTTGGATGGGGTTTTATTTCTGTATTGAAACAGGCTCTCTTGGGGTATTTGGATGGCCCATTCAATGATGTGATCCCTTATCTGGGAGAGTGTCCTTGTTTGGTGAAGATGGTTTTAAGTGTGTTAAACTGTATGTCCCAGACTTTCTCCTCAGAGAATATCCTGTGATATCTGAGTACCTGGCTGTAGATAACAGATTTATTGATGTGTTTGAGGTGGTTACTGGATCTATGAAGGTAGATGTGGTGATCTGTGGGTTTCTTGAATTTCTTGAGGGATAACAGGCCCTATAGAATAATCCTTAAAGCTTTTCACCTGCCCATTGCTAAGCCAATCACGCATACATGCAACACCCTATAGTTACATTTGTGCCATACTCAGTGAGTCATATAGCTCCAGAGGAAATTCAAAAAAGATTAATAGGAACCTGTTAGTATGAACAAGTTCCTGAAAAATGGGACACTTTGTACTTTATTCCTTATGTTTAGTGTTTGTAGCATAACTGGACACTTTGTAATCAGGTTTGGTGGTAGACTCCTTGGGTTTTATAAGAGGGCAAGCGAGTTGCAGGGGCCAGCAATATTTTATTTTTCACTTGTGATGCATTACTGAAACTGCTCCACATTTCTAAATGATTCTGCCCATCCATATACATAGTCTCCAGCTGGATAGTGCTTCATATTTTTCTTTTAGTAATGTACATTGTACATTGACTCTAGATGCTTTACCAGCTGACTGAATTCCTTTCATATAGCAATTCATTATGATCCAAATCCCCCCCACTGAAGTCAATGAGAGTTTTGCTATTGACATAAATATAATGAGGATTTGTACCTATATGAATTAATATTAAGATTAGAACCTGTGCTGCCAATAAGAATTTTGCATGCTACAATTTTGAGCAAGTTCAACATGCTGAATGGTTCAAATCACCCACCTTCCTCTAGTTATTATAGTACAAGGAGTAAATTATATTCTGCGGGGGATCCCAGGCTGGGAGTTATCATAATGTTTTATTCGTTTTAGGCCTTCATAGACTATGGTACTGAAAGTGAGTTGTAAACTAAGGTCTTTTCTTCAAGTAACTAGTAGTATTAAAAACTCAAGTTTTATACATTCCTACATTACAACATCCAGGCTTTAGAGGATAGATGATGGGCTTTTCACATGTACTGGTAAGTTAAAAGCAAACAAGCTGATATTTTATTCTTCAAGGCCAATTCTCACTTTTTCCATACCAGTCACTTCATATGGGAAGTGACAAGGGTTCTCCTGAATGACCAAAAGGGTACAGTGTCCAGACAAGCGTTTGTACAACAACTGTTTTTTTTAAACAGTAGCTGCTACAACTGTTCCACCTGCTAAATAATTTCTGTGGGGGCAGTCTGGATCGGAATTGTTATTATTCTTTAACAGTGACAACTCTTCAAAACTATTCTTGCTTCACTCCTAAAATGTCTAAAAATGAGAGATGCACAGAGGTGTGGATATTTGTGTGAAGTGTGTGTGCAATTGTGTGCATGGGTGAATGAGGTGTTAAGATTACTTAAAGAAACAGGTGTCTGCTTTGACCTCATAAGTAACTAAAATATATGCTTATTTTACTTCTAATGTACCCTCAGCCTTTTGATTTATTCTACTAAAAACATCCATTCTTCCTACCAAAGAAACAAAATAAAATGCATTGTATTGTAATTCCCTGTAATATGGGAAATGAATCCTAACTGAAGTACTTTAGACTATGGCTCTGAAATATGTTTTGAAAACTTAAGCAACTTAGCTCATAAACTGTCAGCTGTAACACCTGCTTGGATGTAAATTTAACAATCTTGGATGTTGATGACATTATGTTTGATGTTAACTTGTTAGTTGTCTTTTCATATTACTGCTGTATCTTGGACTCGCTTTAAATTGTTCTGCCTAAGTCAGTTTGGAAATGGCTTATTTCAAAAAGATTCCTTTTGCTTTTTTCTCTCATCATCTATTACACAAGTTACTAAAACTGCTTGTACTAGTCTCTGCATTTGCTTAATTTCAACATTCTTCAGCCTTGCCAGACAGAAGCCATGTTTTCATTTTTTCAGTGACAAGATGTCAAAGTTACATCCCATAGAAATGCTTTTTGCTGTTCTGTATAACTTTCTTGAAATTCAAAAATGACACCAGCTAATACAGCATTAACACTGAGGAACTTCTCTGAGACATTATTCCAACCATGATGGAGTTCTGCTAGCAGCCAGTGACTTAACATGTTTCATTTAAAAATAAACTGCAGGCAAACCACTGATGTATATCTAGCAAAAATGTTAAACAATTGACATCCTCCTGCTGCCTTGGCCACAATCCTGAAAGATTAAAAATATATTTTTTCTCATTTGTAATATTATGCTTCTCCTTAGTTCTGGAAGCAGGTCATACCATTTGTAACATTATGCTTCTCTGAGTATTACCATTACCAGGGATGATTTGTGACTGTGGTTAGCTAAAGAGAACAGCCCAAAATGCTGCTGTTTTTTCTTGATTTTTTTCTTCCTACCCAGAGCATTTTCAGTAATTCCAGAGAACTAGATTTTGATACCCTTACTTATGTGCAGTAATACCAAATTCTTTGAATAGCCCCATTGTTTATGAGAAGGCCATGGTAAATAAAAGCAGCAAATAGTGCTGACAGGGAAGAAGAGACAAGTCAACATTCAGATCCATCTTTCTATTTCACATGAAGTCATGAAGAAATGCACTTACTGTAAGTATGGAGATAATATATACAGGGGAAGGAGGAATGCAGGCATTAGAAAAATAAAATAATTCTAAACATACAACAACATTATGCTGTGTGGTCTGCTATGTGGACCATGTTTGGGGGTTAAGAAATGTAAAGAATAATGATTGTATCAGAACTTGCTGAGACAGCTAACTGTATGCACAAGATTAGTCTGGAACTTTCCTTGCCACAAGTTGTCAAACATAGTTTCTTGTCCTCTCTTCTCATTGGGCTGGAGATGATAGGAGTTTCTGAGAATTGGGCCCACAAATGTCAATGGCATGATCATATATTTTCTCAATTAACATAATATAATATCTTAGGCTGGTAAAGTGATGCTCATTAAATTCAAAGCATTCACAAAGCAATCTAATTTTTTTCTCAAATGCATATGCCATTTGAAAATAATCAGTAGCACGCATGAGCAAACTGTAGACTATTTGTGGATTCTCTCATGCTATTATTTGGATTTCAAAATTAGTGACCTAAATAACATGGTCATGTGTTCTAGAACATGATTGGATGACCTTAGCTTTCTAAAACAGGAAGCAAGCTTAATATAACCTGAGGTTTGCTTGTGCCATTTAAACACAGACCTTTGTGGGGCAGTGTGAAGTCACATTTTTTAGTCTACATGTATGAAAGTCAGAATAGAAAATATCTGTTTTTTTTTTTCTTAAATGAGGGAGAGAGTAAGCAGCAGTAATAAATTCCTAGTCTAGTTGTGTTGGGGTTGCTCTCTTCACATATTAATACTACAATGGTAATAAAACAGATACTCTCGTTCTAACTGTGAAGGGGACTTTCACTAATTCTTGTCTTTCAGGGAACCTGTTGCACCACAATATTGAAGTCCTTATATTATCTATCTAGCCAGTGCATACCATGAAATCAGCAGCCACATCGTTTCCTAATTAAGTTACCTGTAACATCTCCCAGCTATGTATTAGATGTGGCTGGTTGCAAGTATTGCACGTAAGAAAGCAAAATCCCTCATGTAGTTCTGAATATAGCCCAGTTGCTCTGCATTGTCTCTGGGGTTCCTCAGCTGCTCCCTTTCAGTTTATCTGCAGTATGACTCCAATACAATCACGTGTCATATAATCCTGCATTGGTTGTTGTCTCTGTGACCTTTGTGAACAGGGTTCTGCAGTGTGGAAAGGCTCCATGTAAAAGGTTAATTCTTATGATTCTCTGGGGAAGACAAACAACTCATGGCAGAATGAAGCCTAGTACTTGAAATATATCAATATCTTGGAGTACAGAATAAATACAATGTCTTTTAAACCTTTAACCTTAATAAAGTAAAAATAAACCTATAAGAACTTACAAGTTGGAAAGCTTTGTTTCAGTAAGTTGTAATACAAAATGGATAAGAAATCCAAACTTTTCATTTTAGCTGTCTATAAATTCTAGTCTCATTTCTACAGGAATTCATCATGTTCATTTTTTTAAATTACTTTATTCTTATACTTTTTTTCTTCTTCTTTCTGGAACTATATTTTTATATTCCCTTTCCCAACAAAGAAAATTGTGGTACTTTTTTCAAGAGCTTAAGCATTTTACTTGGAAATCCAGCCTCGTTGTTGTTTATGTCACAAGTATTACAGGTTGAACAGAAGCATAGTCAACACATTTTGCTATGTCGCTTTTCCTTCAAGAATAGCTTCTGATACATTTGTATTCAGTTGATATTTGCAGTGAAATCTCTTTTAAAAAAAATCTTTAAAATCATCACAATCTGTTACAACTTCAACTTCTCTGTTACAATTAAAAAGAACCTAACACAAAAGCACATAAATGTAATATTTTCAAAATTAAGCTGTTATAAGTGGTATGATGATTAATAGTTAATTTAGAAATGAATAGTTACTCCATAACAAGACCTGAAAATACAGAATTGCATGTATGTCAATTAAATAAATTCAGATATCCTTTTACTTACACAATTTCAAAACATTCAAATTTTGATGGGGTCATTTCAACTTGGAGATGTTTCAATTTATTCCCCATCAGCAGCAGCATTTTTAATTACATTCTTGCCCATTAACCAGAGGCTACTGTATATGAAAACTTCCTGTCCTCCCCACACTTTCATTTGGAAGTATATCATTACTTATGTAGTACATTATCACATCAGAAGAAAAGTCCACATGTTTAGACCTTGACCCACCGACATTTTGCAGGATGTACACTTAATTCTCAAATAGGGATTTTAAAACAAATCCTTACATTGCTCAAAGCTTCCTGGGAGTAAAAAGTTAATAGAGCAATAAAATAAAGAATCTGAGCAAGAGAATCACACCAAAGAATTAAAACTGAGGGAAAAATATATATTCATCTTAGGACTGTTGTTAATTGCAGTTAACTCATGTGATTAGTCGCACTATTAAACAATAGCATACCAATTGAAAAGTATTAAATATTTTGGGAAGTTTTTCTACATTTTCAAATGTATTGATTTCAATTACAACACAGAATACAAAGTGTACAGTGCTCACTTTATATTATTATTTTTATTACAAATATTTGCACTGTCAGAATGATAAACAAAAGAAATTGTATTTTTTAATTCATCTCATACAATACCATAATGAAATCTCTTTGTTGTGAAAGTGCAACTTACAAATGTAGATTTTTTTTGTTACACGACTGCACTCAAAAACAAAACAAGATAAAACTTTAGAGCCTATAAGTCCACTCAGTCCTACTTCTTGTTCAGCCACTCACTAAGACAAAGAAGTTTGTTTACATTGACAGGAGATAATGCTGCCAGTTTCTTATTTACAATATCACCTGAAAGTGAGAACAGGCGTTTGTATAGCATTTTTGTATTATTTTTTGGATTTTTTTAAAGCATAAATATTTGTAATCAAAAAGAAATATAAAGTGAAATATTTGTGTTCTGTGTTGTAATTGAAATCAATATATTTGAAAATGTAGAAGACATCCAAAAATATTTAAATACATGATCTTCTATTATTGTTTAACAGTGCAATTAATTGCTATTAATTTTTTAATCACACAATTAATTGCTATTTTTTTAATTGCTGTATTATATAATTATATATATATATATATATATATATATTGTTGTAATTTGATTACACGCCTCTCTTTATGTATGCATACAAATTCCCATCAACTATTATGTATTGCTGTGAGGGAGAGAGGGAGTAAAATTATGATTAAAGTAAATGTTATACCTGCATTTACTTTTTAAAGATTGCTTTAGCTAAGATCTTCTTGAAGCTACTGAAATTTGGACGGCCTCCAAAAGCCTGTCCATTTGTTTTTCTGATCTCTATTTTCCAACCTCTCCAAAACAGTAAATTCTTCTCTATCTGTAATTTTTTAATGGCTAACCCCATTTCGCCCCTTATTCAGGAAGGCGCTTAAGCATGTGCTTAACATTAAGTATGTGAAAATTGCCCCATTACTCTGCCTATCCAGAAGGAAGTCTCCATGACATTCAGGGGCACCATGGAGAAGACGGAAATACATTTCTGTCTATCCTCTTTCATCCTTCCATACCTCCACCACACCCTTACACTCACAGAAGCAGTAGGGACCATGGGACTCATAAAGAGGGAGACTTTATCCTCATGCATAGTCTGTAATCTCTTTGGGGCAAGGACAATCTTTTTGTTATGTGTTCGTGAAGTCCCTAGCACAATGGGGTCCTGATTCCTGACTGGGCCCTCTATGTGCAATTGCAATACAAAATAAATAATACCAATAATATGAACAAATAGCTATAACTCTGACTGAGCGAGAGTTTGGAGGAACACTTTTCAAAGACAGACTTTTTTTCTTATTAGAGCAAGAGAGATAAATATGAAGACTTTTTTGGGGGAAAAAATTAGCGGGAGGTCAGGATTTTGACCATTAGATTAAAAAAATAATAAAATGGTCCAATAGTGTTTAACACTGAAAATAATAGACAAGAATACTAATCTCAAATGTGACTAGTATTAGATGAGAAGTGGCAAAATTAGATGTGCAAGATTTCCATTCATGTTTCTGATGCTATTATCTACTGCAAAACAGAATTTAATTAAATCTACTGAAATGCTAATACATGGATATAGGGAATTTTAAAAGGAGCATACAGAAAACCAAAAGACATAATACGTGTTCAGTCCTGTCTTATTGTATCACTGAGTGGTATGCTAATTTCTACTGTGAGAGAGAGCTCTACAGAGCACAAATAAGAAAGTTTGATCAGCAGAATAAGAGGCCAACATTTTCAGACTTGGGTGCCTAAAATTAGTTATCTGCATTCATACATAGTTATCTACAGACATAATCTGATTGTCAGAGCTTCTGAAAACACACTAGCTCTCAATGCTCAGTATCTCTGGAAATCAGACCACTCATTATGGATTTAGGTGCCTAACTGTGGGGACGATGCAGTGAGCAGAGATCTACAAATTGTATACGATAATAAAGAGTGGGAGTGTGAAGACAAATGTTCAACACCTGTGACTGGATTTTAGACAAGTGTGTTGGAAACTGATTAAGGTGATTGAGCTTTTTTCTTTTTTGCACTCTAGTTTTTGCTCAGTTGTGCTACCTTCACTCACATAAGTGAGTGCATACTTGCATGCCTAGTGCCATTCACTTCAGTGACACTGTTTGTTTCAATAAGTGCACTCCAATGTAGTGTTGCCTATTAAGGCTGTATATGAGCTAGAGAGTCACTGGATGTATTGCATGAAGATATAAAGGCCAATGGAAGCTAGAAACTGTTTAAAAAACAAAACATACACACACATTTAAGTTAGCAAAGAGCCACTGAACTTTTCCTTTCTGGATGGATTCGGTCTGCAATCCAATTTAACTTCCTAAATAACATTAAGGCCAGGTAGCAGACAGTGTGTCTGGGAAACAACTATTACTAGTGAGAATTCTTGCAGCAAGACTTTTATAGAATCCTCCCTCCTTCTCACTCCCCCCAAATAAAAATCTCTGCTTATCACTGAAAGCTTGTAAAGCCCACTTTGATAAATGTTGCATAGCTGTAACATTAGTGAATTTGCCTGTCACTGGACATCAGTGATGATCAATTAAATGTGGGGTTAAAATGTGAGTATTATTTTAAAGCGTTTCTGTGGATTTGAGTCTTTTTGTAAATATTTATGTGCTTGGAAGTTGTCATTTATTGGCTAATTATGAGCATGGTTGTTCATCCTTTTTAGACTGTCTTGAAACAACCTTAATTACATCTTCTTCAGTTTTTCATTTGAGTAAATTAAAGATATTTTTCTCCATTGGATTCCAACTATTGACTATAATATACTGCACTAAAGCAGCCTCACTTATTTTATTTAGGACTTAAAGCAATGTAGCTTCTGTCTTGTTTCTGGTATTCTGTGTTCACTTTTATGTGATCCTTCTTATCCACTCATATTAGATGATTTCACATGTTATAGCTTTGATCTATGTAAGCTATGATTGGGGCTGTAATGCTTGATGTTAAAATTTTTTTTTTCAGTATTCTCTAGAATCTGTTTGTCCAATTTTTTTAAGAAAGCCCAACTTGTATAAATGTGTGAACAGTAAACTTGCAAAGCAAACATCCTAATGAGATCAAAAGTATGAGTTTACATCAGCAAATTCATATGAGTTGCTAAGATAACTTGTTCTTGATGTCTTTAGGCTTCTGTGTCCTATGCAGTTAGAAAAGGCTCTGCTCTTCTAGGGTAGTCTGCATTGCACGCTTAAGGTAAGTATACACCCCCGCCAAAAAAAAAAAAAAAAATCTCACAGAAGTGAGTCTCAGAGCCTGGCTCTGCAGACTCAGGCTCAAAGGGCTCCTGCTACAGTGCTAAAAATAGCCATGTAGATGATCTGGCTTGGGCTGGAGCTTGGGTTCTGAAGCTCACCCCTCTCCTTGGGCTTCAGAGCCCAAGCCAGAACATATACACCGGGATGGCCAAACCATGGCTTATGAGCCACATGCAGCACTTTTACAGTTAAAGTGTGGATCGCGAAGCCCCCCTCCGTCCCATTCTTTGTCTACCAGACTGCGGGGGGGGGGGACGGGACCGGGGCTTGGGGCTTCTGCCCTGCAGTCAGGTGGTGGAGCTAGGGGCTTCTCCGATGAACAACTGGTACCTGCTAAGGGGCGGGGGGAGGGGGAAACTTTAACAGTTCCCCCCCAACAGCTTGAGTCATGCCCCCGCAGGCACGCCTCCCTCTTACTCTCAGGGGCCCCTCCCTGCAGCTCACAGGGAAAGGCAGCAGCAAAAGCAGCAGCTCTCCCTGTAGCAACCAGCTGTTTGCCACTCCTTTTCCCCATGGCTGCAGTTCCAAGCTTGCCAGCTCTAGCTGCTGCAGTGCAGGGAGTGGGCCCTGCAGCACCATGTGACCAAGTGGGGCCAGCAAACTCTGACAAAAATCTGGGGGCACATGACCCCCACTTGCTCTCCCACACATATGTCTCCTCTGGCTTCTGCCCAGCAGGGAGGGGGCCTTGGGGTTTCAGCCATGCGAGGCACTCCCTGCTGGGCTGAAGCCCCAAGCTCCTGCAAGCATACCCCAGTCCTTAAACTTCTGAGGATTGTCGTCTGTGGCTTGGAAGGTCAGTAAGTTTGGCCACCCCTGTTATACACAGTTATTTTTAATGCAGTAGCACAAGTCCTACGAGGAATCTGTAGAGCCAGGCTCTGAGACTCACTGCCATGGGTTTTTGTTTTGTTTTTTCCATCTAGACATACCCTAGATCTGGGTTTGTGGGATCTGGGCTTGTGGACTCGATGTTTCCAAGCCCACGCTTGAGCATCCACACTGCACTGCAACACTGTGGGTTGGGTCCTGGCTAAAGATGGGACAGCCACACTGGAAGAATGACTCTAGTGAGAAAACTTTGAACAAAAGAGTCTAATTTGTTAAATTGCGTATTAGTCTTAGAGGTTTATTTTTACTTTGTTTGTAACCATTTTTATCCCAATTCCCTCTATTTTGTATCACTTAAATATCTGTTCTTTGTTAATAAACTTAATCTTGTTTTTATAACAGAATTATTTGTCAGGGCTCTGATCCCAAGCTGCACAGCACAGAAGCACTGAGGGTTACAAGGGAGGTGGTGACAATCCCTAACTGGTTTGGGTTGCGCCCCCAAAGTGTCACATCTCTTTCCAAATGTATGTTAGAATATTGGCCAAGACTTCTAAAAGTGATGAGTGATGTGCTCTGTGCTTCAATTTTCAGGTGACCAGCTTGAATATCTTAGAAGGGTTTGATTTCTATTAACACTCATGTGACGATTCAATGTTCCACTTGTTTTATATGTAAATAAAATCAGGTTATTAAGCACTACAATCTGTTCTAGCAGGAATCCTGGTACAAAAAAATTGAAAACGTATAAGGGTGCAACAAATTCTATTATCATCAGAGAAATCTGTAAGAGGAACATATATCTTTGACACAAATACGGAGTTCTCTAAAGGGTTTTCAAAATGAGGCAATATATTGGCTTAGTAAGGCTGTAAACCGTCAGGCTTGGTTTTCACACAAACATATACAAAGTTATACTGTTCTTACACACAGTAAACTAGTAAATTTTGCTTCTTGAACCTTTGGAGGCAATAGCATCAGGTACACAAGGAAAACTAGAGAGGAAGCCCATGCACAATTGTGTCCTCTTCAATCAAAGAATGATGGCTGCATATTCCTCCCCTCCCCCCAACAGCAACCATCCTAGATAATTAAATAGTGGTTTCATTTTGAAGTGCATTGTCTATAAATATACCCTCACTATATTCACAACCCCATCCCCACCCACATAAGAAGCACACATGACAAATCTAGGTCTATAAACACAAGTGCATACAGATGATGCGCACAGGGCCGGCTCCAGGCACCAGCTTGGCAAGCAGGTGCTTGGGGCGGCCACTTCGGGGAGGGGCGGCACGTATAGCTATTCGGCGGACGGTCCCTTACTCCCCCTCGGAGCGAAGGACCTCCCGCCGAATTGCGATCGCGGCTTTTTTTTTTTTTTGAGGGTGGGGTGGGGGGAGGCTGCTTGGGATGGCCAAAACCCTGGAGCCGGCCCTGGATGCGCACATAGACAATATCCTGAGAAAACACATTTATTAAGTTGCAATCACATAGAAATGCACACCTGGCAGTAATTCATTATCTTATCCTTCTTAATCTCTTACAAAACTTTAAGAAGTGTTCTGCAGCCATTAAACAAGCCAAAAGAAGGACAAATGATAATCAGGACTCCTTGTATACTCCTGGAATTTACAAAGAGCTTTTGAGATGCTCTTTTCTTCTTCATCATCTGTAGTACCATTAAAAAAATAATCATATTAACTGCCATTATAAAACTCCACAGGAACATATAGTATAGATGCAGTTTAACCAGAAATTGACCCTAACAGTATATTTGCTGCAATGTGTAAGTAAAGCAGTTCTGACTATTATAAGGTTATTAGCATATCCCTTTAGATACTTTTATCTCGTTCTTGCCATAGCAAAACCTACATTCACACAGGCTATCCTAGAAAGTCTGCAGGTTATTGTTCTGCAGTCAAGCAGTTTAGATAGAGGCACACATTCAAAATGGAAGGCAGAAGCATTATTTCCAAGAACAGCAGCAATCAAAAGTTCAGGCAGTATAGATTATTGAATCACTGTCCTTTTTCTCACTTGACTGATCCCACCTGCCTTTCTGTTGCTAAGGCTTCTGTCATAACTATAAAGGGAAGGGTAACAGCTCTCTGTGTACAGAGACTCCAAATCCTTTTACCTGTAAAGGGTTAAGAGGCTCGGGTAACCTGGCTGACACCTGACCCGAAGGACCAATAAGGGGGCAAGATACTTTCAAATCTTGGGGCGGGGGGGAAAAGGCTTTTGTGTGTGCTGTTAGTTTTAAGAGGTGGTTCGCTCTTGGGACTGGGAGGGACCAGACATCAATCCAGGTTCTCCCCATCTTTCTAAACAAGTCTCTCCTATTTCAAACTTGTAAGTAAAAAGACAGGCAAGGCGTCTTAGATTTACTTTGTTTTCTCAACTTGTAAATGTACCTTTTACCAGAGTGTTTCTTTGTTTTGCTGTACTTTGAACCTAAGACAGAGGGGGGTCCTCTGAGCTCTTTAAGTTTGATTACCCTGTAAAGTTATTTTCCATACTGATTTTACAGAGATGATTTTTACCTTTTTCTTTAATTAAAAGCCTTCTTTTTAAGAACCAGATTGATTTCTCCTTGTTTTAAGATCCAAGGGGGTTTGGATCTGTGTTCACCAGGGAATTGGTGAAAGGTTTCTCAAGGCTTCCCAGGGAGGGAGTTCTTGTGATGGTGGCAGCGGACCAAAGCTAAGCTGGTAGATAAGCTTAGGAGTCCTCATGCAGGCCCCCACTCTTGTACCCTAAAGTTCAAAGTGGGGATACAGCCTTGACAGCTTTGATGTCAGATTTTCTGATAAAGGGTGTGACAATTCCAAAAGCCCTAATGGAATAGATTTCTTATTCTGATGTCAGACACCAACATAGAAAAGGAGGAATCACTGGTCTATTACTTTTGAGTAAGAACATGCAGTTGATAAAGGTGGAGACATGATCCCAACTTTATTAATATGAAAAATGAACTCATCAGTAACCATGTTCATTTTCCAGCTCCATGAATAGCTCTCTTGCTGTGTAGCTCCATGCATGTTACACTGCAAATCTTTCATATCTGATAGCACTGGAGTAGTTTCTTCTTAACCTGATAGGGAATAAAGAAAATATATATCTAGAAAAGCCCTTTTGAAAAGAGAGGTTAACCAACAGAGGTTAATTAGCAAACAAAACAACTGCAGCCTATAGATGTTTGTCCTCTAACCAGTGAGGAGACTTGTGATATAAACTTTTAACTTTATTTTATCTAGGACCTACAATGGGTGAATAATCATCTGAGAAGTATCTCAGCAGGTGAGTAATCATTTTCCTAAGATTGGCAGTCTGAGTGAAGGTTACTGAGCAACAAACATTGTCAGCTTGGTAGCCGCTTCTAAAGTACCAAACAAGACAGAAAAAGCCAGATCCCACCAACTTATTCTATATCATCTGATGTTCCATCCCATAGAGAACTTATCAGTGTCTTGCATCCCTGGAATTCTTCATAGGAATCTAAAAATGAGAGAGTTTCAGCCATTATAGTTAAATTATTAATAGTAGTATTTTCCCTCAGTATTACATTATGAGGATTTTTTTTTTACCACACACAAATAGCCTTCACAACATACAAGATCTTTAAGCATAAAAGGGGGAAAGCTACTGTCTAAAATTTATCCCCATGCATCACCATTAAATTCTGGTCTCAAACTGACTATACATTTGGGTCTTCAGGGGTTTTGTTAAACCCTCTGCAGAATTTCTGTTCTTTACGTGCTTAAATGCACTCATTCTTCTTTGACTTTCCCTAAAATTCTTGCAGTGCCTGAGATTACTGTCTTCTGGTGGTCACTGTTTGTGACATCTTGCATTCCTCATTCATGCCATTAGGGATTGCTTCAAATGCTCCAATAATCAGTGGACTTTGTTTTAATTTTCCATAATCATTCCACTTTCTGGCAGAGTTCTTCATACTTTATTCTCTTCTTGTTTCCTTTTTTTTTTTAAATGTTTCTGTCTGCTGGTATGGCATTATTAATATGATCTCATTTGTATTCTTTTCTATATCCACCCTATTTGGCTGCACCATTCAGTCTGTGACACTTGTCAGGTCACATAACATTTTTTGCCTCTTCATGCTCTGAGCACTTTCAATTAGGTGGTTGCAATACCGCACAGTTCTTTTAAAACTGTACTTGCCAAGAGGCTTCAGTGCAGACTACTGAAGATGTTACTGTGTTGGTTCATATATTGTCTCCCAGCCAGGCTCCTGCAGGCACTCAGAACATGTTCCACTGTCTCTTCCTTTTCGGAACACCATTCTGCAGTTTGGGAAGCAGTTCTGTTGGTCAATTTTGTTTTGGACATAATTAAGCCTTAGGACTACTCTTGTGCATTCATAATGAGGCTCCCTGTTTCTCAGGCCTGGTCTACACTCCGACTTTAATTCGGATTTAGCTGCGTTAATCCGAATTAACCCTTCACCCGTCCACACTACAGAGCCAGTTAATTCGAATTAAAGGGCACTTAAAATCGATTTCTGTACTCCACCTCGACGAGCGGAGTAGCGCCTAAATCGATTTTGTTAATTCGAATTAGGGTTAGTGTGGCCGCACACCACCGAATTACTGTGTTTAAAAACCGAATTAATGTGCTTAGTGTGGCCGCGCACAATCGAATTTATACAACCTGTTTCCCAAATTCGAATTATCTAAATTCGGATTAATCCCGTAGTGTAGACATACCCTCATTTGAGGCATCTTTCTACAAGCCATGAGTTTGTTAATCTTCAATCACTAATGGGTTTGAGCTCTTTTCACCACTCTCCAAGCATTGATTTCCTGTGTAAATCTTCAGAGTTTTTCTTTGGTGATTTGCTTTCTACTTTCTTGGACTGGGATGTGTGCTCAGCCATTGTTTGTTATCACAACCAGTTGTTCTTTTACTCTAGATGACTGCTCATTTATCTTGATGTTATATTCTTCTTTGTCAGTTTCTTCATCCACATAAAATAGACCTTTTTCTCCATCTCATTGTTGGATGTACATCCTGTCCAGGTCTTGATTGATATTCATACTCTGTGCATCACCAGGAGCTTTCTGGTTTGGATGTCAATTTTTTTTCTTCTCCTTTGTTTACCTTGATCACTTCATACAATTGGTATTTTCCACATATTAATGGCTTGGATCAAGTTATTAAAGCTGAGTTTTCTGCTTAGAGTAGTTTTTATTAATCTATAATATTGTTTCCTTACTTCTTTGGCTTCCTTATGTTGTAACTCTGATAGGTCCCTGATTTATTATTATTATTATTATCACCAGTGCTTGTGAAAAGTGCCATATCCTATGAAAATTACAAATTATTCAAGAATTACAAGAAACATTTCCTGAATAAGTGGAGTAAGCTTGGGAAAATTGATTTGTGTGTGTTATGGAGGGAGGCAAGTGGGGATTCTGTCTCTTCTGCTTATTCAAGTGAATTAGGCAGCAACGCATTTACCAAGCAGATTTTCCTATTATATGTTCTGGTGCTATTATAGTGCTCCTAGAAGTTGCAAAGTCCTGAGATACTACAGTGACAGGGACCATATAAGTACCTACAGACAGATCCAAAGTCCATTGAAGTCAATGTAGAGCTCTAGTAAAAGGGGATTTCAAGGCTTGGCAGAAGATTTTGAATTAAGGGTTCCTGGATATGCCTGGGTGGTCTTCTATTTTCCCATGAATCCAAAAGGTTCAGTATTCACCCACTTCCTATGCACCATGAAGTCTTCATACCCCTCACCTAGGGGGAAAGCTCCAGAGAAAACTCCATCAGGAGAACCTTGCAGAGTTTCTAGTGGAGTTTTTTCTCTCCTGAGGGTTTTCTATAGGAGTGAAACATCTCAAAGCCGATTTAAGTTAATGGGAGCCTTAGATCAGGTACTTATTCCTTTGTTTGTATATGTTTTTTCTGAAAAGTGTTTATTTCAGTATTTTTTTCTAAAAAGTTTTATTTTTACAAACTTCACACTCATATATACAATAATCTATCATAATAAATGCAAGTTCCTAATCTTTTGCAGAGTTCCTTTATATTTTACAATAGCATGCTAGATCCATTAATATCATACAAATAAATAAATACATACATGCAAATTAAAAACAAATCTCATCAATGTCATGGGTAGATATATCTCTGATACATTAGATTTCAATTTGCAAATGAGAAATTCATATTTATAAGTAATAGTTTCACTTTTTAGAAAACTCAAAGAATAAGAGGACAAACTTAAACACAATTGCACTCAGTAATCAATAAAAGGATTAATTATCATGAAATACTTTGACATAAATAAGTAATTGTGGCAGAGTAAATTATGGTACATTCTAATCTTTATGATCATTAAGAGTTTCATCCTAATTAACAGTACTTTGGTTTTAGCAGACACTCAATAGTTGTCAGTATTAACATTTTACACTCTAAATACATATAAAATGTATCCTGAAGTGGCTTGCAAATGCTTTAGATGTTAAAAGGCTGTTCAGAATGGGCACAGATAAGGATTGTTTTTACAGATCCTTTTACAAAATTCTTCTTATTTTTTGTTATTAGCCATTAATATTAAGAGTGAGCCTTATAATAATATGATTATTTTTA